>NC_062566.1:60006500-60326000 GCF_022837055.1 Prionailurus viverrinus
CCTATTTCTTCACTCTTTTCTACAAATGTATTCTCTGCTACTATTTTTCGTCATCAAGAATGGCTGTGTAATATGCCATTGTATGCATATGTCATAGCTTATTTTATTTAACTTATCATTGGACGTTTAAGATTCCAGAAATTATTTTACTACTAGCAACACATAGATGGACATTCTTTAATGAGGTCTTTTTTCATTGACTATTTTTTTTAAGTTTATTTATTTATTTTGAGAGAGAGAGAGAGAAAGCATAAGTCAGGGAGCAGTAGTGAGAGAGGGAGGGAGGGAGAATCCCAAGCAGGCTCTGCACTGTCAGTGAAGAGCCCAACGTGGGGTTTGAATCCACAAACCATGAGATCATGATCTGAGCTGAAGTCAGATTCTTAACCGACTGAGCCAACCCAGGCACACTTTTATTGACTTTAAAGACAGCTCTTTATTTAATAAGTATTTTAGTCCTTTTCAGTAATAGACTTTTTTTTACTAAATGTTTGGTATAATTCACTGGTCATTTATGACTGTAGTCTTCTTTGTGGGAATATTTTTAATCACAGATTCAATTTCTCCAATAGGTGTAGGGCTTTTCAGATATATATTTTTTTAATGTTTATTTTGAAAGAGATAGAGACAGAGCATGAGTAGGGGAGGGGCAGAGAGAGGGAGACACAGACTCTGAAGCAGGCTCCAGGTGCTGAGCTGTCAGCACAGAGCCTGATGCAGGGCTTGAATGCATGAACTGTGAGATCATGACTTCAGCAGAAGTTGGACACTTAACCAACTGAGGTATCCAGGTGCTCCAGGACTTTTCAGATTTTCTAATTCTTTTTGAATCAGTTTTGGTAAATTATATTTTTCTAGCAATTTGTGTACCTTATCTAAAATTCCAAATTATTTACCAGAAATGACTTTATAGTATCTTCTTTTTACTTTTTAATTTATAAGATACGTATTGATGTTCCTTTTTCCATTCTTATTGTTAATAATTTATGATATCTCTTTTTCCCTTGATTTGTGTTTCCAGGGGAGTATCCATTTTTCTTAGTCACTTTGCTTTTACATGTGTTTGTATTGATTTACAAAGGTTTTATATTATTATGTAAGTCTATCCTTTTCCTTCTTTGTAATTACTTTTTTTCATGTTTTCCCCTCTCAATATCAGATAAATATATATTTGTATTTTCTTTTTTTCTTTTAATGTTTATTTATTCTTTTTTTTAGGCTTGCAGGATTTTTATTTATTTTTTTAATTTTATTTTTTATTTTTTAAAATTAACATCCAAATTAGCATATAGTGAAACAATGATTTCAGGAGTAGATTCCTTAATGCCCCTTACCCGTTTAGCCCATCCCCCCTCCCACAATCCCTCCAGTAACCCTCAGTTTGTTCTCCATATTTATGAGTCTCTTCTGTTTTGTCCCCCTCCCTGTTTTTATATTATTTTTGTTTCCCTTCCCTTATGATCATCTGTTTTGTCTCTTAAAGTCCTCCTATGAGTGAAGTCATATGATTTTTGTCTTTCTCTGACTGACTAATTTCACTTAGCATAATACCCTCTAGTTCCATCCACGTAGTTGCAACTGGCAAGATTTCATTCTTTTTGATTGCCGAGTAATACTCCATTGTATATATATACCACATCTTCTTTATCCATTCATCCATCAGTGGACATTTGGGCTCTTTCCAGACTTTGGCTATTGTTGATAGTGCTGCTATACACATGGGGGTGCATGCATCCCTTTGAAACAGCACCCCTGTATCCTGTGGATAAATGCCTAGTAGTGCAATTGCTGGGTCATAGGGTAGTTCTATTTTTAGTTTTTTGAGGAACCTCCATACTGTTTTCCACAGAAGCTGCACCAGCTTGCATTCCCACCAACAACGCAAAAGAGATCCTCTTTTTCCACATCCTCACCAACATCTGTTGTTGGCTGAGTTGCTAATGTTAGCCATTCTGACAGGTATAAGGTGGTATCTCCTTGTGGTTTTGATTTGTATTTCCCTGATGATGAGTGATGTTGAGCATTTTTTCATGTGTCGGTTGGCCATCTGGATGTATTCTTTGGAGAAGTGTCTATTCATGTCTTTTGTCCATTTCTTCCCTGGATTATTTGTTTTTTGGGTGTTGAGTTTGATAAGTTCTTTGTAGATTTTGGATACTAACCCTTTATCTGATATGTCATTTGCAAATATCCAAATATCTTCTCCTAAAGTTTATTTACTCTGAGAGAGAGAACATGCATGCATGTTCCCATGGGGGAGGGGCAGAGAGAGAGAGAGAGAGAGAGAATCCCAGTCAGGATCCATACTCAGCACTCAGGAAGGAACCTGACCCAGGGCTCAATCCCACAACTGTGAGATTTGACCTGAGCCAAAATCAAGAGTCCAACGCTTAACCGACTGAGCCACCTAAGTGCCCCTCATTTTTTTTTCATCTTAGAGAGAGAGGGAGGGAAGCAGGGAAGGGAGAGAGAGAGAGAGAGAGAGAGAAACCTCAGGCAGGCTCCATGCTCAGCACAGAGCCCAACACAGGGCTCGATTTCATAACCCTGGGATCATGACCTGAGCCAAAATTCAGAGTTGGACACTCAACTGACTGAGCCACCCAGGCACCCTTATTTGTATTTTCTTTTAGTTGTTTTTATTTCTTTTGTTGTTATTAAATTAAAATTTTAAAATTAAAATATGCCCATAGTTAAAGAAAATATACCAAACACTTCAAAAATGTGCAATACAAAGTTACATTCTCTTCACCCCCAGTCCTCAGTGTACTTCTCAGCATTTGTGGAATGAGTTCTTGTGTATACTTCCAGAATTTATTTATGCCTGGACCAGTGTGTGTGTGTATGTGTGTATGTGTGTGTGTATTATTTTAATACATTTTGGGTCAGGCCTGGGGCCCAAGGATCTACATTTAAAAAAAGCACCCAAGGCAATTTGTATGCACCCCTGCATGTGTTATGACTCTGGTCTAGGGATCAGACCACCCGGGAAAAGGTTGCTGAGGAAGCCTCTGGAAGCAGAGGGAGGCACAGTAAAAAGGGACAAAGAAACTGAAACAGCTGGCTGCCTACCACCACCAACTGCCATGTATGAGGTTCCTCCTATGTGCACCTCATTCTTTTAGGCACTTTATGCATTACCTCTTTTGGTCCTCACAATGCCACGATTAAATGGGGCTGCAGAGTTGCCGGAAGAAGTGCTAGTAAGTGGTGGCACTGAAATGGGAACCTACGCTTCCAGGACTTATGTTGTCTTCCTGTTCCTGCTGCCTCCTTCACCATTTCGACCGCACGAAGCAGGAGGTGGGTGAGTGTTCTCCCATACACGTGCTGTCCTTGGAATGGGGAGGTGCTGATAGTGGCTGAATTGTTGGTGCTCATCATGTGCACGTGCCAAGTGACAAAAGAGATAAGAACCACTGAATCAGGGCAACTGGGAGGCTCAGTCGGTTGAGTGTCTGACTCTTTATTTTGGCTCAGGTCGTGATTTCACAGTTATGGGATCGAGCCCCGAGTCAGGCTCCATGCTGAGTGCTGAGCATGGAGCCTCCTTGGGATTCTCACTCTCTCTCTCTCTCTCTCTCTCTCTGTCTCTCTCTCTCTACCACATCCCTACTCATGTGCATGCACTGTCTTCTCTCTAAAAAAAAAAAAAAAAGAATGGCTGAGTCATCAGGGAATCTGGTAATATGGAGAGCCAACCTGAATGATTAGAGCTCATATAGAATTTTCACTCTAACATGTTCAGTTTAGCCACTGGCAATGCCTCATTTCTCAGACAACTCTTCAGTCAACCATCCTGTGAGTCACCATCAGAAAAAAAAACAACAAAAAAAAAAACACTGAGTGTGATTATAGAAACCCACCAGGCACCAAAAACAGCAAAGCATTTGGAGTCTGGGAAGGCCCCAAACTCACATTGCCAAGATGTCCTTCCTTCTGATTTTTAAATCCATGTGTGCATCTTGGAAAATTTAATCCACATGTTTTGGGATCATTTATACTAAACCCATCAAAATGCAGGGTTTTGTTTTTTGTTTTTTGTTTTTTTTAACATTTATTTATCTTTGAGACAGAGAGAGACAGAGCATGAATGGGGGAGGGGCAGAGAGAGAGGGAGACACAGAATCGGAAGCAGGCTCCAGGCTCTGGACCATCAGCCCAGAGCCTGACGCGGGGCTCGAACTCACGGACCGCAAGATCGTGACCTGAGCTGAAGTCGGATGCTCAACCGACTGAGCCACCCAGGCACCCCAAAATGCAGTTTTATAAGACCCATTTGATGTCTAAGAAGCCTGATGTACTTTCTCTTTCTTTCTTCTTTAATCACAAGCCTCTAAAAGCATATCCTTTCCCACCCTTATCCCCAATTTCTAAAGCTGGAAGTTATATTTTGTCAATAAGAACCCTTATCCCCAATTTCTAAAGCTGGAAGTTATATTTTGTCAATAAGAACTATATTTTGTCAATATTTCTAAAGCTGGAAGTTATATTTTGTCAATAAGGCCTAGAACCTGAAAACAGGCAACCTCAGGCCTAACCTAGCCATGAAAAGTGACAAGTTTGAAATCTGGACAAATATGTCCTGTTATTTCCCAGAAAAGTCCCCTCGCAGCTGTGGGAAGAAAGCCCACCATGCTGCAGATTCAGCCTCTTCCACAGACAGTCCTCCGCCTGGCAGGGGAACACAAGATGGATTCCAGACCCTTGTTTTTAATTCAAAGAGTGCTCTGCCCACTTTTCTCAGGGTAGCATTCTGGAAGCCCAACTTAGTGATTCATTCCAGTGAAATCCACAGGACACCAAACCATGATGAATAGACTCCAAACTGTTTCTGTCTCGCTCCCATGGAAGCGCTTCTTTGGAAGAGCATCCTCACCTCTGACAGGTGCTAATCACCCAGAGCCTCTTTGGGGCCACCCGAAATGGAAGGTAGTGAGCATTATCCACAGCACAGTTCCAAGTAGGGAAAGAGTAATTACCTCCAAATCCATTGTTCCTCATTTATTTCATACGTTCTTTTCCCCTTGTGCTTTGCTAAGTTGGTTGTAATTGCCATATAGTTTTTCCAACTGGGGGCTCCTATTAAATTACTAACATTTAGACTCTGTTTTCAGTAGTCCTTCAAAAGCAAACCCAAATCCTGCATGAATTGCTCCCTCTCATGAGATTCCCTTTTAAGTTAAAAGGAATAAATTGATAGAAAACAGTGTGATGATTCCTCAAGAAATTAAAAACAGAATTACTGTGTGATCCAGCAATTTCACTTTTGGGTATATATCCAAAATAATCAAAAAACAGAGTCTCAAGAGATCTTTGTACACCAATGTTCATAGAAGCATTATTCACAAAAGGGAAATGGTTGAAGCAATCTCAAGCATCCATTGACAGATAAATGAATAAATTTAAAAATACACACACACACACACACACACACGCACGTGCACATGCTGAAATATTAGTTAGCCTTAAAAGGAGGGAAATTCTGACATATGCTAAAACATGGATTAACCTTGAGAATATTATGCTAAGTGAAATAAGTCCAGCACAAAGAGGACAAATACTGTTTGATTTCACTTAAATGAGGTAGCCAGAGTATACAAACTCATGGAGACAGAAAGTAGAATGGTGACTGCCAGGGGCTAGGGGAAGGAAAATGGGGAATCAATATTTAATGGGTACAGAGTTTCAGTTTTATAAGATGAAAAGTGTTCTGGAGACAGATGGTGGTGATGGCTGCACAACAATGTGGATATACTTAATGCCACTGAGCTACACATTTTAACAATGGTTAGGATGATAAATTTTATGTCTATTTTACCTCAATTAAAAGAAAAAAGGAATAGATTGAATTCAAATATATAAAGAGTAGTTATCTATTGAAGTTGTTTTCTAATTCATCAGCATCTGCCTAGGGAAGTTTAACCTGGCTTTGTCCTTCATTTTGGAAATAATCTTTGACTGGATAAGAACAATAATATGTTTCTTGGTCTTTTATTTTACCTCCATTGCTATCATCACTATTTCTTAACCTTAATGTTTTGTGTGTTTGTTTGTTGTTTTTCAGTTTATTTATTTATTTTGAGAGAGAAAGAGAGGGCATGAGTGGGAAAGGGGCAGAGAGAGAGGGAGAGAGGGAATCCCAAGCAGGCTCCATCCTGTCAGCACAGAGGCCAATGCAGGGCTTGAACTCATGGACCATGAGCTCATGACCTAAGCAAAAATCAACAGTTGGACGCTTAACCGACTGAGCCACCCAGGTGGCCCATCTTCAACTTAATGTTAATGCAGAACTGGTAAGGTTTTTTGAGAAACTGACTTTGAGAAATAATCAGTTGAATATTCATTTCCCCCTGCAAAAGCCTGAGGGATAATACAGCCTTCAAGACTAGGGTGGCAGAGTGAAACCAGATATTAATTACATCCTTCAAAACCCAAGAAAAACTATCCACAAATGGGTACAATCAAGTGAGAAATATAGGCACACAAACTCATGCTATAATCTTTAAAAAGTGGTGACTCAAGAAAGAGACAAAAATTCAGAAGCTGACTTAACACTCCTACCTTACCCTCCAACATAGCCCTCTAAAACAGTAGTGGTCAAAAAAAGGAATAGAAAAAGATCCCCTTAATCAATGAGCTTAGGGGTGGGTTGTACTTTTATTTTAGGTGTGTTACCCTTTAACATATGGATATACTCTAGAGTTATGGCAAAGAATGATAATCAATCCCTTGGTTCACTTGGACTTGGACTTTTGACCTTCATCCCTAACATTTTGAATGAGGCAAGAATTTAGACAGCTCTTGTAGGAGAGAGGTATCATGTAGAAATAGAGCATCAGGTCATTCCAGATCAAAGCCATTACAAAAGAAAAGCCATTGTTCACAGAATCAGAAATTGGTAGTGGTGGTTGGGGAGTGGAAGATGTCCAAGTTTAACAATTATTTTTAAAAAAAGATAGGGGTAGAAAATGCAGGGAAATTAGGGAAGAAAATGTGTGAGACTATATGAGGGGCTCTAGAGACTGACCTGTTGAAGAGGAAGGGAGCAGCTCAAAGAAAATGTGGGTGAAAGTTTTTGATCACGAATGAAATCCTGGAGGAGAAGCATGCAAATTGTTACACTCACCATGTGATTACATGTCTGGGAAAGTGAGGTACAGACCAAAGGACTTCAATGTTGATGGGGGGAAAATTTTAGTGGAAATACGAGAATTTGGATCTCGGCCATGGGAGAAGTTCAAGGGATGACCGATGGGAGGATCTTTGTGCCATTCTCTGCCTTACAACCAGAATAATACCAACGCTCTCCCACACTGAGTTCCATCTTGGATATCATATCCAGAGAGAGAAACCACAGCCTCCATTTGATCTTAGCCACTGCCTGACCAAACAGGAAACTCGTTCTAATGTCTACAGAATTCAAACTGTTTGTGGAAGGTGGAAGTCTTGCCAGCACACAATGAGTCAGTAGCCATTAACCAGAGAAGGGAGTTAGGGCAACCACTTTGGACAATATGTTATTTTGGAAGTGAGAATTTCTTTTACAACATTTGAGCCTGGGAACATGGTGTGCTTTATATAAAGCAGAAAATGAATACAAGATTTCAAGGAATTCCTCTCCCACATGACCAATTCAAAAACGCAAGCTGACAAGCCCAAGGACTAAAGAGATTCAATGAGCATGCATTTCCCCCAACTTTAAAAATACAATACACATGAAACTCTTTTAGAAGTTCTTTTCTCCTAAAAAGGGAAGTTCCTGAAATAGAAACAACTGGCTATAATATTTTTTTTCTTATCAGGTTTTTATCAAGTGTAGGCTTTCAAATGACATTGAAAAGGCAATAGAAAGAATTGGTCTTTTTTTGTAGGAGGATTAGGGGTCATAAGTTTGGTGTGATATTAGGAAGCAAAATCAGTCCCATTCAAAATAAATGACAAGGTTTAGTATTGGTGTGTGAATTATTTCAAAGCGTCTTGTTTTTAATTTGGGAAGGAGGGACTAAATACCCCATTGCTTCTTGTTTGCTATTCTAATGTGGTTTATTTGTGGCTGGTATTGCTTTATCCTATTATCCATCTTCTCCTTCCATAATAAAACCCATGATTTTTAACTAAACCCATGGCTCCTTGGAATAAGGACAGCTAGGTGTGGTCATATGGCTAATTCTGGCTAATGCAAAGAGGAAGTGGTATATGCAGCATTGGAGTCCATCTTTAAAGGGAGGAGGCATGCTCTTCTTTCCCTCTTCCTCTTCTGTGTACGTCAGAATTCAGATGTAATGAGTGACGTACGAGTAATCAGTTAGGGCCATGGGGACCCTGAGGATGGAAGCCATGCTCGGTGAAGCAACATAACTGAAGGAGCATAGGTCTCTGACACTGTGCAGTGCCCAAACTGTCCTGGACTGACAGTCTCTAGATTCCTGGAACATAAAAGGAATAACCATCCATACTGCTTAAACTATTGTTACTCACAGCCAAAGCTAATCCTAGCTAATATTCTATTTTAAAAGTGTTTTGTTTTATAGAGGGAGTGGCAGAGAAGTCTAACTGTCTAATATGCACAACTTAAAGCTGGCTGTTAAGATGACATGGTGATAATCGGCTGTCCTGTCCCTATCTGTTATTTAGGCATTTGACTCCGTGTCTCCCAACACCTACAATAGACCTGGGAGGCCTTTGAAGTGGAAGAGCTAAGAGCAGTAACGAGAATAGACACAATGTGTAGGCTAGATGCTGTGTTTTGAAGGTGAAAAGGACCTGTGATTGCTCATCTTTATAATGGAAAACTGGCTGAGGGGCGCCTGGGTGGCGCAGTCGGTTAAGCGTCCGACTTCAGCCAGGTCACGATCTCGCGGTCCAGGAGTTCGAGCCCCGCGTCGGGCTCTGGGCTGATGGCTCAGAGCCTGGAGCCTGTTTCCGATTCTGTGTCTCCCTCTCTCTCTGCCCCTCCCCCGTTCATGCTCTGTCTCTCTCTGTCCCAAAAATAAATAAACGTTGAAAAAAAAATTAAAAAAAAAAAAGAAAGAAAACTGGCTGAAAGAAAAATCTTAGCACTCCAGCTTGACATCTCATCACTGGGATTTTATTTAATTATTTTTTAGGTTAAATCTTTAGGCAAATTTCCCTTTTAAAATGCAAACTCATTGATGGGGCACCTGGGTGGCTCAGGTCTCAATCTTACAGCTTGTGGGTTTGAGCCCCACATCCAGCTCTGTGCTGACAGCTCAGAGCCTGGAGCCTGCTTCAGATTCTATGTCTCCATGTCTCTCTGCCCCTCCCCTACTCATTCTCTCTCTCTCTCTCTCTCTCTCTCTCTCAAAAATAAATGTTTAAAAAATTAAATGCAAACTCATTGAGAGGCAAGAGTAAGTCCCTTACACTTCAGTGTAAAGTTTATCCTATTTCATTCCTGACTCTAGAAAAGTCTTTGGAAGATAAAAGATATGTATGTTGAGAGAGAGGAAAGAAAAGTATGGAAACTGATAAGTTGGAAGTAGGAGAAAAAAGAGAGACTCAAAAGACCGTCTTCAAAATTATGCAAGTACTATTGATATAAGTAATGTCTAGGACACTCATTCCCTGGGTGACTAAAACCATAGAGTAAATAAATGACAAGACAATTCTGTGGAATATGAACCACATGATCTAAGCTGCAATTTAGCTAAAAAAAAAAAAAACGTAAAGAGGTTAAAGATCAGAGTATGAGAAAGAGGATGAACACAAGTACTAGTAGGCTGTCTGACATTCAAGACAAATAATCCATTTGGAAGTTTCAGTATTCAGTTGACAACAACCATTGAGCAAATTAATCAGGTGTACTTTTCAACAGCTAATAAAATAATGGAGCTAGGCAATAATCATCAATGACTGCTAAAACCATTCATTAAAAGCTGATAGGGTCTACAAAATGGATGGGTCAAGCTGACAACACCAGAAATCTCTGATCAGTTTTAACATCACAAAATGAGAGACAACCATGCAGTATGTGCCTCCTACTGTGAGGCCACAGCAATTACATGGCACCACCTCTGAAGACTTATTGCCAAAATATGGAACCTGAATCTGATCAAGCTTCTGGCCCTAATTACTAATCTCCTGGGAAATCCAGGAAGTAGAGAAAAATGGTGAAGCTCTCTTGGGGATGCAATCAGCAAAATCCAGAATGTGGGAAATTCTAGAGATAAATGGCAGAATGGCAAGGAAAAAAATACACAAAGAGGAGGACCTCTTTGGTTTAAAGAGACTTGAGAGACTTATCACACAGATGTAATTTGTGGTCTTTGTTTGGGTTCCATGGTCAACCAAATTATAAAAAGCATTTTTGAAATCATCAGGGAAATTTGAACATTGACTACAAATTTGATAATATGAAGAAATTGGTATAATTTGTTTAGTTGTAATAATAGTATTGTGACCTTGGATTAGGCAACAATCTTAAATATGACCCTGAAAGCATAAGCAACAAAAGAGAAAATAAATTGGAGTTCATCAACATTTACAACTTTTGTGTATCAAAGGACACACCATAATGAAAGTGAAAAAAAAAAAAGTTCACAGAATGGGAAAAAGTATTTTCAAATCATATTTCTGACAAGGGTCTAATATCCAGAATATACAAAGAACTCTTACAACAATAAAAAAGACAATCCAATTTAAAAATAGGCAAAGGACTTGAATAGACATTTCTCAAGAAAACATCTATAAGTAGCTAATAAGCACATAAAAAGATGCCAACATAATTAGTCACTAGGAAAATGCAAATCAAAACCACAGTGAGATATCATCTCACACCCACTAGGATGATTATAACCAGAAAAAACATAATAACAAGTGTTAGCAAGAATGCAGAGAAATCAGGGCTCCTGGGTGGTTCAGTTGGTTAAGCATTGGATTCTTGATTTCAGCTCAGGTCACCATCTCACAGTTCATGAAATCGAGTCCCGCATCAGACTCCGCATGGACAGTGCAGAGCCTGTTTGGGATTCTCTCTCTTTCTCTCTCTCTCTCTCTCTCTCTCTCTCTCAAAATAAGAATAAGTAAATAAATAAATAAATAAATAAATAAACAAATAAATAAATAAGAATGTGGAGAAATCAGAACCACACACATTGCTGGTGGGAATTTGAAATGGTACAATCACTTTGGAAAACAGTTTAACAGCTCTTTGAAAAGTTAAATGTAGACTTACCATACGACCCAATAATTCCATTCCTACATATATACCCAAGAGAAATGAAAATATATACTCTCATAAGAAGTTATACATGAAACTTTATAGCAGCATTAATCACAATACCCAAAAAGTAGAGGTACCAACCCAAATGTCCATCAGCTGAGGAATGGATAAACAAAATGTGATATATCCATGTTGTGGAATATTACTCAGCCACAAGAAGGAATAAAGTACTAATAGTTTGCACATCAATAAACCTCAAAAACACATATGCTGTGAGAAAGAAGCCAGACAAAAAGGCTACCTATTGTGTAATTCCATTTATATGAAATGTTCAAAATAGGTGAATGGGGATGGGGAGAAAAGGTATTTCTCAGAAACAATTTTCAATTAAAAAATTTTTCTTTAGTATTTATTTTTATTTTTGAGAGAGGGAGAGACAGACAGAGAGACAGAGCATGAGAGCCCATGCAGGGCTTGAACCCATGGCCCACGAGATCATGACCTGAGCTGAAGTCAGATGCTCAACCGACTGAGCCACCCAGGCACCCCACAGAAATAATTTTCAAAAGAACACATTACCATACATGGTCCTGGGCAGAATTGTTTTTAAGTCAGTCTTTCAGTTTTAAAGACTTCAGAATAAATTTGACGTTTCTTATTAAGCTTGGTTAAAAGATTAATTAACCAAAATAAATAAAAGTTAGTGAAGATAATAATATATAATATTCAATGAGCCTTTAGTTTATGTCAGGCATTCTGCTACAACATACAATATCACACTCAATCCTTGCAAAAACCCAGAAAGTTTCCCAGAAAACACCCCCATAAACTCTGGACAGAATGTACGGAACAGCTATTTGACGACTCTGAAAGGTAAGTGGTTGCATATAGATTGAGGAGAAAGACAAGAATTCAAAGGACCACCAAACTGGCGATGGTTACCATTTTTTTCCTATCTGGTATCCCTGGCCTGAACTCAGGGCAGTCTGGAACATGGAAGTCAGCATTAGTGTCAATAGACAGAGCTCCAGGAGAAGCTCTCTAGATCTGGCTCAGAAAAGGAAACTCCTAAAACTCAGAAAAGATTCAGAGGTCCCCCTCCCCCTATTTTCCGTCTCTCCATTTTCTTGTACCCCATAATCCCACAGCAGCCAGGCATCACAAAGGCCACAATTCAACAAGAGCCAGAACTATGAGAGAAGGAAGCTTTCCTCTCCAGTTGATGGAGCTGTGATCCGAAAAGTAGGGTGAACTGGGTTGCCGGTTTCCTTCTCTCTCTCTCCAACCTTCCACCACTTGACCACATGGATGGCAACGTGGGACAACTAAAGACACCGCATTCTGGCCAGAGGACCAAAGAGTGAAGCCCAGGGACCTAGAAATTATAGGAAAATTGCACAGATGAAGGAGCTCAGCAAAGTGAACCAATAAAGTTTTTTGGAAACTACCGGCTCACCCTCTAGTTGTGCTCACATGGGTTTGATCCTAATGGGCATACCAAAGTGGTCTAACCACTACCCAGCTTGCAGACTGCATGGTGCATATGTGGGGCAGTAGGCAGGTGTGACCAGAAAGAATTAGCAGGAGGCAGTCTTTCGTGGTATGCAACTGTTCTGTATCCTGATTGTGGTGGTGGTAATATCAATCTATACAGGTATTAAAATTCATAACATTCAACACCAAACAAAACCCCACCCCTATTTTATATAATTTTAAAAATAGAGTTAGCCACAACAAAATCACAGTGAGATAGCTTATCTCTCACATTTCTTGGCTGCAAGCCTCAGAAATGAGTCCAGCTAACTTAGGCAGAAAGGACTTTGTTTGAAGATTATTGATTGGCTCACAGAATTAACAAGAAGGGCAAAGAACTAGGACTGGGAAGGTGATATTAAGAGACACCTCCTGCTAATGCTGGGTATTCAGTTCTGCCAGAGCCATTCATGTCTGGCTGTCCCTTAGGCTTCCAGAGAGATTCCCAAATGGGCAGAGGGACAACCCTGAACAGGAGGTATGCTCAATGTCAGGGGGCAAAAATAAACAAATAAAATATAATCATCAGCCCCTCCTACCGATGAGAAAACTGAGGCATGTAGAGTTTCTATGACCTCAATGAGTTCATACAATTTTGACAGGATTCAACCTTGTGTCCACATACAACATAATGGTGGCAGAAAATGTCTCCAGCTCCAGGAGAGCTGTGTGGAAACAATACTGCCTGTCTAAACACAAAGAAGAGAAGTAATTTGAAGCAGAAATTCCAATTTCCTCCTGGCTCTTCAATTCAAAGGAATGCTAACCCAGCTGTTTGTTTTTCTTTATGACTGTTTATTTTGTCTTTGAAATATAAACATTGAAATTTGTGAGTATATGCACTGCCTCTGATAGATTCCTAGAGCAGTAGTATCCCAAATTTTTTGATCATATACCAATTGGCAAACATTTTTGAGCATTACCCTAATATATGGAAGTATATTCACAAATTACATATATACTATAATATTTACATATTGTGTGCATTCTAAATAACATCTAAAAACTGGGGGGGAAAGAACAAAATATTTATTTTATTATTATTATTATTTTTTTTAATTTACATTCAAGTTAGCATATAGTGCAACAATGATTTCAGGACTAGATTCCTTAATGCCCCTTACCCATTTAGCCCATCCCCCCTCCCACAACTCTTCCAGTAACCCTCTGTTTGTTCTCCATATTTATGAGTCTCTTCTGTTTTGTCCCCCTCCCTGTTGTTATATTATTTTTGCTTCCTTTCCCTTGTGTTCATCTGCTCTGTGTCTCAAAGTGTCTGTGTCTCTTCACTCATATGAGTGAAGTCATATGATAGTTGTCTTTCTCTGACTAATTTCACTTAGCATAATACCCTCTAGTTCCATCCACACAGTTGCAAATGGCAAGATTTCATTCTTTTTGATTGCCGAGTAATACTCCACTGTGTATGTGTGTGTATATATATATATATACACCACATCTTCTTTATCCATTCATCCATCGCTGGACATTTGGGCTCTTTCCATACTTTGGCTATTGTTGATAGTGCTGCTATAAACATTGGAGTGCATGTGCCCCTTTGAAACAGCGCACCTGTGTCCTGTGGATAAATGCCTAATAGTGTAATTGCTGGGTCATAGGGTAGTTCTATTTTTAATTTTTGAGGAACCTCCATATTGTTTTCCATAGTGGCTGCACCAGCTTGTATTCCCACCAACAACGCAAAAGAGATCCTCTTTCTCCACATCCTTGCCAACATCTGTTGTTGACCGAGTTATTAATGTTAGCCATTCTGACAGGTGTGAGGTGATATCTCAGTGTGGTTTCGATTTGTATTTCCCTGATGATGAGTGATGTGGAGCATTTTTTCATGTGTTAGTTGGCCATCTGGATGTCTTCTTTGGAGAAGTGTCTATTCATGTCTTTTGCCCATTTCTTCACTGGATTATTTGGTTTTCGGGTGTTGAGTTTGATAAGCTCTTGATAGATTTTGGATACTAACCCCTTATCTGATATGTAGTTTGCAAATATCATCTCCCATTCTGTTGGTTGCCTTTTAGTTTTGCTGATTGTTTCCTTCGCTGTGCAGAAGCTTTTTATTTTGATGAGGTCCCAGTAGTTCATTTTTGCTTTTGTTTCCCTTGCCTCTGGAGACATGTTGAGTAAGAAGTTTCTGTGGCCAAGATCAAAGAGGTTTTTGCCTGCCTTCTCCTCGAGGATTTTGATGGCTTCCTGTCTTACATTGAGGTCTTTCATCCATTTTGAGTTTATTTTAGTGTATGGCGTAAGAAAGTGGTCCAGGTTCATTCTTCTGCATGTTTCTGTCCAGTGTTCCCAGCACCACTTGCTGAAGAGACTGTCTCTATTCCATTGGATATTCTTTCCTGCTTTATCAAAGATGAGTTGGCCATACATTTGTGGGTCCACTTCTGGGTTCTCTATTCTGTTCCATTGATCTGAGTTTCTGTTTTTGCACCAGTACCATACTGTCTTGATGATTCCAGCTTTGTAATACAGCTTGAAGTCCATAAAATAACCACATTTCAACATTTAAAATAATGTTTAAGAAAATAGTACAAAATAATTTTTTGCTTCATTAAAAAAATTTTAATGTGAGCAATGTTATTGAATATTCTTCAAACATCTGATCCTAAATTCAGCTTTTATACTTGATTTTACTGGAAGCTATAACTGGAAAAAATTCACCAAGATATGGAAACCCAAATGAAAAAAGTGCATCATGGGCTGTGTTTATTAAACTATGGTTGCTATTATTTTAACCTCATCTACCAATTATGCAAAAGTTGTTTGTGGGTGGGAGGGAAGAATCTGATTAGTAATTTTCCATTGCTGCTGCTATTGGGTGAAAATTGGAAGATGTTGCATTTTTGTATTTTTAACAAATGGCTTCAAGATTCACTGAAATTTTTTTAGCTAGAAAATTTTAAAAGGGCTAGAAAACCACAATTCCCAGTTTTAAACTGCTGTGCAGATGAGAGGTTTTTATAAGTGCCAACCCAATATCATTTGCAAAAGCAAAATCTCGAGATGATGGAAATGTTTTTGAACATTCTTTTTAAAATTCTCCAAAGCACAGATTTCTTTTAAAAAGTAGTTCCTTGGGGCACCTGGGTGGCTCAGTCAGTTAAGTGTCTGACTCTTGATTTCAGCTCAGGTCATGATCTCACAGTTCGTGGGACTGAGCCCCTAACCAGCTCACAGCATGGTGAGAGGCTGCTTGGGATTGTCTCTCCACAACCCCCCCAAACCTCCCTTGCTCATGCGTGCTCTCTCTCTCTTTCTCCCTCTCTATCTCTCTCTCAAAAATAATTAAGTAAAAACACACTTAAAAAGTGGTTCCTTGCTTACGGTTAAACAACACCTTTACCGTAAATGAATAGACCAAGAATGTTAATTGTTTTTTAAAAAGCTGCTAGGTAATGTATAGACTTGTGCAACCATTATAATATACACCAGAAACTAATATAACATTGCATGTCAACTATAATTTTTAAAAAATCTGCTAGACAGCATCCTATCAACAACTACATGGCATCAGGGAAAACATCAACAAATTTAGTACACTACATCTTTCACAAAATAAATCTCATACGTTGTCCTTCTCTTTCAGTGGAATTCTGCTTCCATCTTTAGTGGGCTAGGTTGTTTCCAAAACACGTTCCTATCTAAAACAACTATAAAAATTAAACAAAAAATTCTAAAAATTTGTTTGAAAGTAGTATTAGAGAGGGGTGCCTGGGGGGCTAAGTCAATTAAGCATTCAACTTCAGCTCAGGTCATGATCTCTGGGCTAGTGGGTTGGAGCCCCACATTGGACTCTCTGCCGTCAGCATAGAACTGCTTCAGGTCCTCGGTCTTCCTCTATTTCTGCTCCACCCCTGCTCGCTCACACACACACACACATACACCCTCTCTCTCTCAAAAAAAAAAAAAAGGAAAGTATTAGATAGCTACTAAGGTGTGAGAGACCCAAGAGAGAGTGGAATCCAGAGGTGAGCCCAGCATTTAGAGCTGCTTTTTCCTTCTGGGCAATTGCCAGTCTAAAAGTTAATGGATGGAGGCTAAACAAAGCTTCCAACAGATTCACAGGCCTAGGGGAACAAAAGTCAGAGGAGGAGCCGTGGTAAATATTTCATGGGTTAAACCTGTAAGTAAGGTGAACAGAAATAAATCATCCCTCTCAAAGACTGAAACCCAACTTTGAAACATCTCAATTCCTGTTTGAGTTAAGGTTATCTGCAATTGCTAGCATCCCTTGCCTAGATAACTGCCCAGGCAAAAGTTAATGTTGTTGGAGGAAGATACCATAATCCAGTGCTTTAGAATATTTCTTCAGTGTCAAGATCTTAAAACAAAACAACAGGTATACCAGAAGATAAGGCATAACTGACAATCAAGAGAAAAAGCACACTATAGATACAAATGCACAAGGAATCCATATAATGAAATTTTCAGATATAACTTTAAAATATATGTGTGTTCAAGCGATTAAAAGACAAATCTGAGAATGATGGCAGGGAGCTGGAAAGAATCAAATACAATCAAATAAAAATTTAAAAACTAGAAGATAGCAAATTAAGACTTCAAAGGATGGATTTAATAGCAAACTAGACACAGCTTTAAAAAAGTTATAAACTGAAAGATAAGTCAAAAAAAAAGTATCTAGACTGAAGCATGAAGAAATAAAAGTACAGAAAATAAAGAAAGGAGATATACAGTCAAGGCATACTTTGGTGCTATTGCTGGTTCCGTTCCAGACCCCCACAATAAGGCAAATACTACAAAAAGCAAGTCAAACGAATTTGTTGGCTTCCCAGTGTATACAAAAGTTACATCTACGCTCTACTGTAGTATATTAAGTGTGCAATAACATTATGTCTAAAAAACAATGTACGTACCTTAATCAAAAGGTATTTTATTGCTAAAAATACTATCATTTGAGATTCCAGTGAGTCATAATCACTAATCACAGATCACAAACAAATATAACAAATATAATAATAATTAGTACATTTGAGTCAATACTACCCAAAGCTATCTACACATTCAATGCAATCCCAATCAAAATTGCACCACCATTCTTCTCGAAACTAGAACAAGCAATCCTAAAATTCATATGGAACTACAAAAGGCCCCGAATAGCCAAAGGAATTTTGAAGAAGAAGACCAAAGCAGGAGGCATCACAATCCCAGACTTTAGCCTCTACTACAAAGCTGTCATCATCAAGACAGCATGGTATTGGCACAAAAACAGACACATAGACCAATGGAATAGAATAGAAACCCCAGAACTAGACCCACAAACGTATGGCCAACTCATCTTTGACAAAGCAGGAAAGAACATCCAATGGAAAAGACAGCCTCTTTAACAAATGGTGCTGGGAGAACTGGACAGCAACATGCAGAAGGTTGAAACTAGACCACTTTGTCACACCATTCACAAAAATAAACTCAAAATGGATAAAGGACCTAAATGTGAGACAGGAAACCATCAAAACCTTAGAGGAGAAAGCAGGAAAAGACCTCTCTGACCTCAGCCGTAGCAATCTCTTACTCGACACATCCCCAAAGGCAAGGGAATTAAAAGCAAAAGTGAATTACTGGGACCTTATGAAGATAAAAAGCTTCTGCACAGCAAAGGAAACAACCAACAAAACTAAAAGGCATCCGACGGAATGGGAAAAGATATTCGCAAATGACATATCGAACAAGGCTAGTATCCAAAATCTATAAAGAGCTCACCAAACTCCACACCCAAAAAACAAATAACCCAGTGAAGAAATGGGCAGAAAACATGAATAGACACTTCTCTAAAGAAGACATCCGGATGGCCAACAGGCACATGAAAAGATGTTCAGCGTCGCTCCTTATCAGGGAAATACAAATCAAAACCACACTCAGGTATCACCTCACGCCAGTCAGAGTGGCCAAAATGAACAAATCAGGAGACTATAGATGCTGGAGAGGATGTGGAGAAACGGGAACCCTCTTGCACTGTTGGTGGGAATGCAAATTGGTGCAGCCGCTCTGGAAAGCAGTATGGAGGTTCCTCAGAAAATTAAAAATAGACCTACCCTATGACCCAGCAATAGCACTGCTAGGAATTTATCCAAGGGATACAGGAGCACTGATGCATAGGGCCACTTGTACCCCAATGTTCATAGCAGCACTCTCAACAATAGCCAAATTATGGAAAGAGCCTAAATGTCCATCAACTGATGAATGGATCAAGAAATTGTGGTTTATATACACAATGGAATATTACGTGGCAATGAGAAAAAATGAAATATGGCCTTTTGTAGCAACGTGGATGGAACTGGAGAGTGTGATGCTAAGTGAAATAAGCCATACAGAGAAAGACAGATACCATATGGTTTCACTCTTATGTGGATCCTGAGAAACTGAACAGGAACCCATGGGGGAGGGGAAGGAAAAAAAAAAAAAGAGGTTAGAATGGGAGAGAGCCAAAGCATAAGAGACTGTTAAAAACTGAGAACAAACTGAGGGTTGATGGGGGGTGGGAGGGAGGAGAGGGTGGGTGATGGGTATTGAGGAGGGCACCTTTTGGGATGAGCACTGGGTGTTGTATGGAAACCAATTTGTCAATAAATTTCAGAAAAAAAAATAATAATTAGTACATTTGAAATATTATGAGAATTACCAAAATATGACACAAAGGCACAAAGTGAGCAGATGCTGCTGGAAAAATAGTGCCGATAAACTTGCCTAGTGCAGGATTGCCACGGACCTTCAATTTGGAAAAAACACAGTATCTGCAAAGCACAATAAAGTGAAGTGCAATAAAACAAGATATGCCTGTATGCAATAACTAAGAAAAAACATCCATAATTAGAAAAGAGAGCAAAGTGACACAAAAGAAGCATCTGAAGACAAAATGACAGAGACTTTTCTATAATTGATGATAGACATTAAACGAAAGATTTAGGTACTTTGACACAAGAATTGTGCAAACTTCTGTGAGGTACAAAGGTTTTTGAACAGTTTTTTTTTGTTTTTTTTTTTAATTTTTTTTTTTTCAACGTTTTATTTATTTTTGGGACAGAGAGAGACAGAGCATGAACGGGGGAGGGGCAGAGAGAGAGGGAGACACAGAATCGGAAACAGGCTCCAGGCTCTGAGCCATCAGCCCAGAGCCTGACGCGGGGCTCGAACTCACGGACCGCGAGATCGTGACCTGGCTGAAGTCGGACGCTTAACCGACTGCGCCACCCAGGCGCCCCTGAACAGTTTTGTTTGTATAAAATTAACCTAGTTGATGGCATCTTGGGGCTTTCTGTAAATTTCCGGATTTACCCATTTGTTCAGCAATAGCTTGCCTATGAATTATGTGTAGAATGAATTTCATGTATGGTGCTATATTTGTAATTCCAGAATCCCTTATCTACTTATTCTGGTCAAAGCAGCCACTCCATTCAGTGGTAACATGTATTAAAAATTTCCATAAATATTAGTGTTTTTGAGTTTTAAAATATTATTTTATAGGGGTGCCTGAGTGGCTAAGTCGGTTAAGCATCTGACTCTCGATTTTGGGCCAGGCCATGATCTCACAGCTCGTGGTATCAAACCCCGAGTCAGGCTCCATGCTGACAGCACAGAGTCTGCTTGGGATTCTCTCCCTCCCTCTCTCCCTCTGACCCTCCCCTGCTCATGCTCTCTTTCTCTCTCTCCCTCAAAATAAGTAAATAAACTTAAAAAATAAATATCATTTACGGGGGCGCCTGGGTGGCTCAGTCAGTTGAGCGTCCGACTTCAGCTCAGGTCATGATCTCGTGGTCTGTGAGTCTGAGCCCCGCGTGGGGCTCTGTGCTGACAGCTCAGAGCCTGGAGCCTGCTTCAGATTCTCTGTCTCCCTCTCTCTCTCTGCCCCTCCTCTGCTCATGCTCTGTCTCTCAAAAAATAAACATTAAAAAACTTTAATATATATCCTTTACTATTGAGATGATATATTCTATGCTCTAATTTTACATAGAACTTCACACAAAAAAGTAGGTTTTGTATATTTCATTATTGAAATACTCTAGGAAATACAATATACTTTGATATATTAGGACCATCTAAGGTCCTAATTAACTAGCTCAGATGTCAGCAAACATTTTCTGTAAAGGGCCAGATAATAAACATTTTAGGCTTTGAGGGCCACTTATAGTCTTTGTTATAACTAGTCAATTCTGCCATTGTAGCATGTATTGTCATAAACAATACATAAACAAATCAGTGTGGCTGTGTTCCAGTAACAGAAATAAGCAAAAGGCCAGCTTGACAAGCAGGCCATAATTAAAGGCCTACCCTTTGATCCGACTGGATAGCAAATCTCCCATTCTACATAATTTTTTCTTATATTTGTATCTTCATATTATCAGCAATAATTTCTGTCTTCCAACATTATCTCCTAACAACAGAATATAATTTATGTCTTTCTTTTCCATGTTGATTCCTATGCCATTTTAACAATATGTTTCTGAATAACATTTTAAAACATCTTTATTAATAGAAAATAAAATAGTCTTCTAAAAATTTATTATTGAGTTCAGAGAAATCTACATGGTACTTGATTGAGGAACACATAGATTTAAACATCACTGGAAAAACTGTAAAGGTTTGTCTTCACATTCAGATTATCAGTTTTTATCCTCCTTACTGTGATGGCTTCATACTATCAACCAGCTAATATATTTTTTATCCCCCCTCCAATTTATTTATTGTGGTAAAATGCATGTACCATAACATTTGCCATCATAACCATTTCTAGGTTATGGTTCAGTGGTAGTAAAAATTCATAAAATATTTATGAATATTTATGTATTCATAAAATACAGCCATCCCCATCTACTTATATAGCTCTTTCCATCTTGTAAAACTGAAACCCTATATCCATTAAACAGCTCTCCATTCCTCCTTGTCCTCAGCCACCAGCAACGACAATTCTTTTTTTTCCTTTTTTAACACTTTAATTTTTTTAATTAATTTATTTTTAATTAATTAATTAATTTTTAAATTTACATCCAACTTAGCATATAGTACAACAATGATTTCAGGAGTAGATTCCAGTGATACATCCTCTATGTATAACACCCAGTGCTCATCCCAACAAGTGTCTTCCTTAATGCCCCTTACCCATTTAGCCCATCCCCCCTCGCAACCCCTCAGCAACCCTCAGTTTATGCTCTATATTTAAGAGTCTCTTAATGGATAAAGATGTGGTTTATATACACAATGGAATACTACTTGGCAATGAGAAAGAATGAAATGATGCCATTTGCAGCCATGTGGATGGAACTGGAGGGTATTATGCTAAGTGAAATAAGCCAGTCAGAGAAAGACAGATATCATATGTTTTCACTCATAGGTGGATCTTGAGAAACTTAACAGATGACCAGGGGGGAAGGGAAGGGGAAAAATAGTTATAAACAGAGAGGGAGGGAGGCAAACCATAAGAGATTCTTAAATACAGAAAACAAACTGAGAGTTGATGAGGGTGGGGGAGAGGGGGAAATGGGTGATGGGCACTTGTTGGGATGAGCACTAGGTGTTTGTTGTATGTAAGCCAATTTGACAATAAATTATATTTTTTAAAAATTATACAAAAAAAGTCTCATGTTTTTTCCCCTCTCTTTTTATATTATTTTTGCTTCCTTTCTCTTGTGTTCATCAGTTTTGTATCCTAAACTCCTCGTACGAGTGAAGTCATATATTTGTCTTTCTCTGACTGACTAAATACCCTCTAGTTCCATCCATATAGTGACAAACGGCAAGATTTCATTCTTTTTGATTGCTGAGTAATACTCCATTGTATATATATACCACATCTTCTTTATCCATTCATCCATTGATGGACATTTGGGCTCTTTCCATACTTTGGCTATTGTCGATAGTGCTGCTGTAAACATTGGGGTGCATGTGCTCCTTCAAAACAGCATACCTGCATCCTTTGGATAAATACCTAGTAGTGCAATTGCTGGGTCATAGGGTAGTTCTTTTTTAATTATTTGAGGAACTTCCATACTGTTTTCCAGAGTGCCTGCACCAGTTTGCATTCCCACCAGCAGCACAAAGTCTTTAAAAAAGGAACATAAATCTTTCCTTCCTTCCCTCCTCCCTTTCCTTCTTCCTTCCTCCCTTCCTCTCCCCTTTTCTTCCTTCCTCTTTCTTCCCACCCCCACCCTGTGCCTTCTTTTCCACTTCTCTTCTTATTTTGGTCCAAAATCTGTGGGGTCAGCAAACTGGGTGAAAATGATGCATAGTATCCCTGGGGAATACCAGGGACCTACATAAGGAAATTATGCCAGTGTGGGAAGTGGCATCTCAGAGGCAGGTGGAGGGCCCACACAAGGAATATATCCTAAGCCAGGTAGACAAGGATTGAGCAAGTAGGTAGCCATATTGAGGAAATGGGACTGAGACTTCACATTGTGGAAGAAGGGACCTACAACCATGGAAAGAGAGAAGGAAAGAATGAACGTGGTGTTAGATTGGAATCAGAGATATCAGATTGAACATGTGTTTTTAAGATAGATGATAGTAAGATAGATAGATGATAGGGAAATACAGAAATAAATGTGTGCATGCATACATCTGTATATGCACATACATATATATATTCCTGGGTCTGTCCACTGAGAAGGCCTGGGAACAGCAATGCCTCAATAACAATGGAGTACCTAGATTGGAAGCCCAGATCTGGACTTCTAAAAACTATCCTCCTCTAATAGGTCCTAGAGCTTAATGGAAAAATGGCCAGTTCCAGGACTGGGACAGGGAAAGTACAAGATACACCTGGAACATCTGTTATGCCAGAAATTTTAAAGGACTCAAAAAATGATAGAGATCTGTCAGAAGCTAGTTTGAAGGAGCTCACACTGGCCAAATCCAAGACAATAGATCACCAAAATGAACAATGATAATCATATATCATAACTCCTTGAAAAACTCTGAGTCCATACTTAATTATTTATTATGATAAAATAAATAATAAATAAATGTGGAAAAAAGAAAGCTCCATCTCATAGCAGAATGTCAACAATAAACGTAGAAAAGGATGTTAAAATCAGCAGGGGAAAGTTTGATGACTTTGATGAATGGATAAATAAACAAGAGTGCAACAACAAGATAATACTGGGGAAGCCAAACCATTTGAGTTTCTGTTGACCAAAGAGAGGACAATGTGAACATTATAAAGATAATATCAGTAATGGATTAAAACACATCAAATATGTTTAAGTCCAAGAGTTCATGGATTTAAAAAACTACTCACAAAACCTCATTGGCTGCTTCTGAAGGATTCTGGGGAACCACCTCACTATTTTGAAAACTAGTAAGGGAAAGGATCAAGCATTTATCCTACTTGTCCTACATGATGTAAGCCTCATGGTAACCAAAACAGTTGCCAAGAGAGCTTCCCCTTTAAGGAAGCATCCCAGTTCATAAGTGAAGAAGGAACAAAGGAATTAGAGCAGCATCATTTTGCAGTGCTTAATGAATTATTGGAACCAAAAAGAGAATACCGGTGGCGAATAATATCACCATAAGAAAAACCACACACCATCTCCTGACAGAAGCATACCTGGCCACCCGTGAATTGATCTCACCAAGGAAAAACAAACCTGCATCTGACCAAGACTCTCAATCCAATTTCCAATTTCCACAAAATACCAAGTTCGTACTGGGAGATGTTAAATCACCAGAGATATAATCAGTAAAATCCAGACTTTTGAAACTACAGAACAAACAACCTCATTCGGTTTTCAACAAAAATTTGTAAGGCAGAAAAACAGAAGAAATTCAGAAAGACTTAAGAGATGTATCACTTAATCATGACGTATGGACCTTAACTGGGTCCTGATTCAAACAAGTGAAATATTTAAAACAATTATGAGAGGGGAGCCAGGGTGGCTCAGTCAGTTAAGCGTCCGACTTCAGCTCAGGTCATGATCTCGCCGTCCGTGAGTTCGGGCCCCGCATCAGGCTCTGTGCTGACAGCTCAGAGACTGGAACTTGCTTTGGATTCTGCGTCTTCCTCTCTCTGTCCTTCCTCCACACACGCTCTGTCTCTCTGTCTCTGAGAAATGAATAAACCTTAAAAAAAATTCTAAAAAAATTATGAGACAGATAAGGAGATATGAACATCATCTTGGATACTTAATAGTAAGGAATAATTATTAATTGTTTAACTGTTATGATAATTGAATTGTTTATATTTTCAGAGGAGTCCTTATTTTTTACAGATACATATTGAAATACTACAGGTGAAATGATACAGATCCAACAAAATCCTTTTAAAATTTCCTTTAGAATACTTGAGGTGGGGAGAGAGTTAAAGTACACATAAATAAGATTAGCCATGGGCTGATCATTGTTGAAGACGGGTGATTTGCATACTGAAGGCTTTAGCTGATTCTTTGTATTCCATCCATTTTGTATAAGTTTGACATGTTTCATAATAAAACTTTTTTCCCCCCAAAACTAGCATGCCATCTCAAACACACGGCCTCCACAAATGATGTTCACAGGGCACCAGCCAGGCAAACAGGATGACTTGGGGACACAAGTCCAGCTCTGGCCTCTCTTGCCAAACTGAGTATCTTGGAGGGCAGTGGTGTCAGGAAGAAAGAACACGGTTTTTTTGTTTGTTTGTTTGTTTGTTTGTTTGTTTTTTAAATGGTTCACTTAGGGAGGTCATCTTTTTGCTATTCATATGGGAGAAATTATTCTTTAGATTTTGCATCAAGGCGACTGACTCTCAGGGAGCTCTAGGAAGGGGTGGCATTCTCTGTTCGAACTGGCAGCGGTGCTTCAAGAGCAGCACGGAAACCAGCAGCAGAACCCAGGTAAGAAGAACAGATGAGAGAGAATTGCACTGGCAGCATTTTGCCAAGGAGTGGCAAGTGCAGAAGGGGACCTGGCTCGCACAAGCTTGTGACCACTAGGAGGTGCACTATACTCACTGTAGCCTCAGAGATAGGCGGGGATAAAAGGCATCCTTAGTTCCAGTAAGTGCTTTGGCCGAGGCTCAAAGCATCCACTTTGCAATTATATTCAAGGCCCTGTCCCTAAGGTGGGTGTAGCCTCAGGAAACATAGGCCTACAGAATACATGCACATACCACCTTGTCCCAAAGCATTCATAAATTCCTGATCCCCACAGGATGCTGGCTAATATCCCACAGGTGGCCCTTCCCAGATTCCAGGCAGCTGTGTGAACCCGCGTCTTCCCATCTTAAAACTATGCTTATTTGGTGACTAAACATTAGGACCCTAATTCTCAACAGGTGCATTTCTAAATGGCGATTAACTTTGTTTCATGTCACTATTATTCAGAATAGCTAACAATGTATTCAAACTGCAGGTGGTCAGTTGATTGGAAGTCAGTGTCATCACTATGCAGCACACAGTGACATTCCCCATGCCACACCGCACCCTCAAGCAGCCTCCCACACATTCCCACACTGCGTGTGTGCAGACCAGAAAATGTCTGTTCTCAGCCTTGCTACATAGGGAGCCTGACTTCTCAGCTTCCTCCCTGGTGATTTCCCAACTTGGCTTCTGCAGGAAGCAGATCTGCTTTTCTCCCAGAGGAGGCCAAATGTCATAATAGAGGAAAAGGCTGCGAGCCACGAGGGGGCCCCAAATGAGAGAGCGGAAGAAAGGTTGGACCTAAGATCCTGAACAGATCATTTTACCGGAATGGAGAGAGAAAAATGGCTTTTCTAAGGCTGATTCATTTACTCCAGACACTTCTTGTCCTGATGCCTCCCTGTTCCTTCCTGGATTCTGTCCCCCGCCCCCGTATGTCCCCTTCATCGCTCGTTTTGGAAATCAGTGAGTGATAGGTCAGCATGGTGCTCATCCCATGGTGTCACCTAGCAACACGATGTTCATAAATAGCCACCATCATCTTTTCTCCAAAAACGGCTAAAACTTCTCTTAAAGACATCAGGAAAAATGCTCAGCTCTTTCAGAGCTGGTGTGAAATATTCCCTTGTCCCCGTCTCCCACTCCCAGCCTTCCTCCTGCCCTTCTCAGTTTGACCTCCCAGTGTGTGTATTGTTTATACTCTGCTTTTTTTTTTAAATAAATGCACATTTCCTTCTACAGGGTCACATAACAGCTGTTCATGTAAGACTCTCCCAGTAGTTTTGTGAACTTCATTCAGCTCAAAAACAACTCAAAAGCCAAAAACAGTCCTACCAAATCCTCACCCCTTGCACTGGAGAAGAATTCAAGCTAACAGTCACAGATTACTAAAGCTGAGGAAGAATCACTTCTAGGTAAGAGAAGACCGTACTGATCAGATAAAAGCTTTACACTTGCATTAAAAGTTTAAGTATAAAAGAACAGAAAGCGTCCCTTTAACTAGACCGATAACCAGAAAACTTTATTAACTCATAAATCCAACATACATATTTTGGGCATCTACTGTATTTCAAATATTGTGCTAGGTAATGACAAAAAGATGAATAACATTACACCATTGAAGGGCTCACAGTGCAATGAGAAATGGTAGGAAATTCTCACTGAAGATGGGCTCTATATACAAGCCTCAGTCTTCTAATTCTGCAGTTATTAAAGATGGAGAGCCACAGATGGGAAACCTTCACAGAAAATCCATGAGGACTCAACAAAATGCCAACATTTTAGAATAGAATTGAGTCTTGGGTTCTTGGCTTGAACAAGGGGATGTGTGCTGGTGCCACGCACCATGGCTGGAGGACTGAGGGCTAGCAGGGATGGGAGTCCTATTTGGGCTGTGTTAAGTTTATCTGGTAGTGTTCATATCAACCTGGATCAGGCAGGAAACAGAGGTACTCTCATACTGGGGCACTGAAGAGAGTTGAATGAACAGACTGTTATAAGAAGACCAACAAATGGTGGTGAAGTTCCCTGGGACAAACCACAGCACAGAAAGGTGACTGGCTCTGAGCCTGAAGAGACAAGGGGAGGAAGGGTGGGCTTACTAGGAGCCAGAGGGAATAGCAGTGGCCACGGGGGAGGGCCTACCCCAATAGAGGGAAACATCTAACCCTCAGCGAGCAGGCAAAGAGGAAGACAAGGGAATGCACACTGGACTTCACTCTCTTCCTGCCTTCCTGTCTATTGCCAATGCCTCCCACTGGGCAAACCCAACTGGAGGCCGGAAGACATCTTGGTGATGCTGTGCATAATGGTCAGCCTTGTGGGGGGGAAGCACAGACCAGAAAGTCAATGGGAGGATAGTGGATCTGGAGGGGGAAATGGAAAACTTCCAGCACCTCATCTAAATGGAGATGTTAGGAAGGTTCTTTTGGTTAGGCAATCCTGGGAGTCAGGGGAGGGTCAGAATCAGAGATATAAATTTGGGAGCTCTTCAGTTAATAGATGGTAATTAACTATTACCTTCTCTGAGGTAATTATCTTCTCTGAGATCACCCAGAGAAGACAAAAGGGCTGAGGCCGGAGCCCTGGAACACAATATAGCAGCTTAGGAGAAGAGGGGGAGCTAGCAAAGGGGTCTGGAGAGGAACAGCCTGAGAGTTTAGGGAAAATCAGAAAGTGGTGTCCCACTGAGCTAAAAAATGCACGTTTTGAGAGAAGGAGAAGGAGTCCAGTGTACTGAATTGTCTTTCAGGTAGAGATAAAAGGATAAAAAAATACTCTGCACAAATGTCATCCTTTGAATAAGCAGGACTTCAGGATGCAACAACAACAACAACAACAAAACAAACAACTTGATCCCTTTCTCATAAGTGCCTCAATAATTCTTCTGAGTGGGCTAATTTCGCCTCACCCACAAGCATAGGCTTTAGGCCAGGCCCATGATTTTTCTGGTCACTCTCAGATCTAATTCCTTTAATTATTCATGGCTTCCTGAATGTCCTTTAGAACATTCAGGTCCTTAGAGCTCAGGGACCAAGGGGCAGATGCGCTCTGTCCTTGCAAGATCTCCAAGTAGAAAACCAGCATGAAGAAGCAACCCCAGGCACCAGGGGAAACTGGTGCCTTGTACCTAGTCTTTGGCACTCATCCCCCTCCCAGGGCTCACTCTGCACTCTGCTGCTCCATACCACACATCAAGGTCAGTACCCTTCTAGGTGATTACTGTCGCTGAGGAAACAGATCTACCAACCTGTAGTTTTCTAGTCCTGAGGTACTTGGGTTCTCAAGGGAAAACCAGAGAGAAAGGGTAATGCTTAACAGTATTCATTTATTTTAAAAATATTTACAGAGCTCCTACTCTGCTAGGTGCTGAGGATTCAGATGATACACAAAAATAAAGAGAGTCCCTGGTCTCATGGGAATTACAGCTTATGATTCATCAAACAATCACACAAGTAAATGTCAAGGGTGTGCCTAAAGCTATGAGAGAGCATAAGCAACCAAGGAGTCCAGGGAAAGTTTTCTTGAGGAAACGATGCAGGGCTTCTAGAAAGGTGAGTAGGAGTTGGCCAGGAGAGTAGATGTGGTGAGAGCGTCAGGCCAGGGATTGCACAAGCGAAGGCCTTGTGGGACAGTATGGATGGAAAGACTGAAAGAAAGCCAGAGGGACTGGAGCCCTGAGGCTGAGGAAGCTGTGGAGGGCCCAGAGCAGTATTAAGGGGCCAGTGGGAAGCCATGGAAGGGATCTGAGCAGGGGAGGTACTCTGTCAGATCTCAAGTGTAGAGAAGGGGTTGAGGGAGGTGGGCCAGGTCACAGAGGGAGGTGTGGGTGGGACAGACTGTGCCAAGTCCAGACAAGAGGTGATGGCAGCACAGACCAAGGAGGTGGCACTGAGTGGAGGCCCCCAGAACGGAAATGCAGAACAGGGGGGTCCAGAAGGATACTGGATTTCAAGCTTGCAAATGGGTTAGAAGGCGGTAACAATCACTGATTCCTGCCACAAGGCAAGGGCAGAAGACTCTGAGTAATGTGAGGAACATTCTAGTCTTCATACCATCTCTTAGTAGAACCCACTTTTAGCCACTTCTCTCCTTTGTGGACTACCATCAGTACAAAATAATCACCAATTTCATTAAGGAGATAGCAAGCTGCTGAATGTAGTGTTTCGCTCTTCAATATGGGCAGGACTTCGCATAAAATGCTTGAACATTTTCAAAGCATATTCACATACAGCATTTTATTTTATCCTCACGATAACTTCATCAGTTCCCCCTACTCATCCTTATTTAAAGATCAGCGCGTTCACAATCTTGATCCAATTGTGGTGTGTATTTCTGGGCACATCATCAAAAACCTGCAGCTGCTAAATCCATTATGAAATCTTAGAATCTCAGAGGTTTAAGGGAACATTAGCTCCCAGTTACTTCCAAACCACTCATTTTGCTGAGGCCCAAAGAGCTAGCTAGAGACTGAGCCAGGATTATAGTCAAATAAAACAAGTACGCATCCAATTAATACTCACAATCTCTGATAGTTACTATATTAATTTCATATAGGGTTTTAAAATATATATATAGAAAACTTAAGACTCACCAAAGCGTGTCTCCATCATGCTAATAGGGCAATCTAGTTCTGTTAACAGGCAGTCCTCATCAATCAGCAAAAGGAGTATGGCTCCATGCAACATGCTGCGGGCACCAAAAGACAGAAAAGGCTCAGTCCCCTCTCTTCTGTCCCTTCTGGGTGGGGATTGATCTACCCTAGGCATGAACTGCCCTCTTTCAGAAAGCTGCCTCAAGGACTTTGATAAAGACCCCCAAAGGATGAATAGGTGAATCAGAAATGTTTACCCTGGCAGGAACCCAGGGTACTTCTTTGAAGGTGTGCTAAGGTATTATAAACTGGGTGGTTTCCTGGAACTTACTGGTTAGGGGATTTGAGGACAAGAAGACAGATAAAGGGATAGGAGGACATGATGAGTCGTGTGGTGGTACTAAAATAAACAAACCAACAGAGCTTCATACATATGAAATCAACTCCAAAACTAAGACCACAACAGTCTTCAGGATGAATTTTTGTGAATCCTTTATCTTTGGAGTTGCCTTTGATGTGTATTTGAATCTGGTTTGTTCTGCAAGAAAATGCTGGAGGCTAGAAATGAGAGCGTTCCAAACAGAGGATTTGCCCCAAATTTAAATCCTATCTCTCACTCTCAGGACTCACTCTGCCTCAGGTCACTTGATCAGCCAAAGTTCCTTGAGTTTTCATCAGTGCTAGGCTTTGTGCTAGGATCTGGGACTTGATACGAACATGGAAAAGACACTTTCCCTGTCTTCTAAGGGAGAACAGTCTAACGGAGACTTAAACTGTTAAACAAACATCACCATGTGAAGGTAGGTGCTCTTTGGCATATGAACAAGTGCCGGAGAAGGTACTGAGAGAGACATCATAAAGGAGGTGGTGTTTGTTTTACTAAAGTTCTGGAGTACGTATAATTTGATAGGTGGTCAAGGGCATCCCAGGCAGAAGAAATAGCATCCACACGGGCACAGAAACATGGAACCACAGGGAAGATACTGTCAGGTGATGACAGGAGGTGAAGGACCAGTCACAATCCACCGCAATATATTCTGTATATGCTCAGGGTATTGGCACACGCTATAGAAGCTCATTTCACTACAGTGATACTGAGGAACAAATAACTTCAGAATCTCAGTGGTTTGCAGCAATCAAGGTTATTTGTCATTCATGTTACCTATCAGCCATGGACCTGCTGAGGGTCAGCATCCCTGTGACTCTGAGACTCTGTCCTAGGTTGCGTGTGGACTGTGTGTCAGCCCCACATGTCTTCCCATTCTAGGACTCAGGCTGACCAAGCATCCCTGCTAGGAGACTCACCATTCTCGTGGCAGAGGGTGTGGAGGGAAGTCCCCATATCCCTTCAAAGCTTCTGCCCAGAGGTCACATCTACTCACAGTTCCACTGGCCCAAGGCAAACAAAGGAATGAGGAAGTATCCTTAGCCTAGAGGAAGACATAACAAGGGTGGTGATATAAAATACTCTTTCAGGGGAGAAAACAGATGATAATACAATGTGCTACAAATGGATTGAGAAGGAACAGGAAGAGGCTGCTGCAGTAGTGGAAAGTAATGGCAGTGTTGGCTGCGTAACAAACCATCCCAAAATGCAGTGGCCTAAAGCGACAACAATCATTTTATTATTCCTCGTGGTTTCTGTGGGTATAGAATTCAGGAAGGGCTTGGTTGGGCAGTTCTGGCTTGCAAATTTATAATGCACTTGCAACAGGAGTTTGAGGGGTCTGGAGCAGCTCTCTCTCAGGGACTCTCCAAGTCATCTGGTTTGCATTTTCTTACAATATGCTGACTCCAGGGCACTCAGACTGCTTATGTGGTGGCTGAAGTCTTCAAAGTTGAGGACTACAGTCAACAGGGCAGAAGCTGCATCACCTTTTATGATCCAGACTAGGGAATTACATAGCATTACTTCTGTTGTACTCTAGAGCGAGGATCAACAAAACTTTTCTTATAAAGACAAACTTATATAAGCCCAGATAATAAATGTTTTAGGCTTTGTGAGCCATACTGTCTCTGGCACAACCACTCATAACTACCCAACTTGGCCACTGTAGGACAAAAGCAGCCATGGTCAATTCAAATTCCCAAAACACTTAATTTATGGACAATAAAAATTGAATTTCCCATAATTTTCATGTCATGAAATATTATTCTTTTGACTTTTTTCAACCACTTAAAAACAAAAAATTCATTCTTAGCTTGTAGGCTATGTAAGAACAGACATCAGGGCAGAAATGGCCTACACACTAGAGTTTGCCCATCCCTGCTCTATTGGAGAGGTGTCTAGTTAGTTATGGCCACATGCAATTGGAAACACGTGTTTCATATTCACAAGGAATATCTGGGTCACCATTATAGAGTTGAGTGTCACCTGCACATGCATGGCAGCTGAAGACCCCAAAACCAATGAGATTTCCCCAGAAGTGTGCACTAAGTAGGAAGCCAAGATATCCTGGGTAGAATCTTTGGAACTCAAGCAATTCAAGGGGTGAGTTGAGGATCCAATGAAGAAAGGTGAGAGGAGAACCACAGCCCAGCCTCCCTTTCACCTTTTTTTCTCCACCCTACATTTCAATCTTCTTGTCTCCATCTCCTGTTCCTGTCCCAACACCAACTTTCCATCCCCAGACACTATTTTCAAAGTGTGAGTTAGACAGCAAGGCACATGACACTTCACACTCCTTTCTGTCCCATTCACTCATGCAAAAAATATCGTAACTTTATTTGTGAAATCAGATGTTACTTAAATACTAGGGGGCATTATTGCATGTTAAAGATTTTCTTAAAGCTAGAGTAACAGATAGTTATAAACCACAGTGGTTTACCAAATATAGAAATACTCCAACAAATTTAACCATGTGAATTAGTATTTGAAAACATTATTATTTGCACTTTATTGACTGAGAAGAAAAATACATTTCTCCAAAGGAAGCACTAAATTGCAGCCATTTGGAAAGACTGAAAGTTGCTTAACTATATTTTCTCCACTTTAGTCTTCAAAAATCTGTTCAGAACTTCTTCAGAGAAGGGAAGCTAACATGGGGTAGATAATTGAAGTAATTAATGAATGTAGTTTTTGTTCAATGTTGGGAGTTGGGTAGAGACTGATAAAACATCTGTGCAGAAGAGGCAGTAATATTTGATAAGCAAGGTATTCGAAGTGAGTACAGATAATTTTGTAAATTGAGGCCACGATAAAAATGGCAGAAAAGCAGAAATAACCGAGTGTCATGATATACCTCAAAAGAAGGCAAAAGGGTGCAATCATGTGACAAGTTCTGAGAAGACAGATTTCCAACTGTGCTGAGTTAGGAATGTGGGAGGTGAGGTGGAACCCTCAGGGACCCTCCCCTTTTGGTGATTCATTTATACTGTTCCACGTGGCTTTAAGTAACATGTAGCCAATCATTCACTTACTCAGCAAATATTTAGTGTATTTCTAAGCAGAGATACAAATCAAAATGAAGATACTCTGTTGGGCTGAAGATAAACAACATTTAAATACCATTCAGTCCCTGTCCAAAGGAAATCATACCTTGTTAGGGAAGATTTTATATGTACATGAAAAGATTGCTATGGATGACCTCCTTCTCTAGGCTGAGATTACTAGAGGTAGAAACCCTGCGTTGGGAAACGGCCATGTCAAAGTCTGCTTTGCTGTGGTGCTGATAGCCAAGGATCAGGAGGTTGGCACCTTTGTTTAACAAAACACCCTAGAGTGGTTTCAATGCAAATTAGGTAGGTCCTGGGGCCCAGTCTGGAGGACTAAAGCTTTCCAGTCTAAGATGCTACCTGCTGTCTCCTCTACAGACAGGGGAAATTGCTAGAGGTTACTTTTCAATTTATAGTATCAATACTTACCAGTCTGCCTTCAAGTTATAACATCTCACATACAGTCTAAGGACCTTATAATATTCCATTTCTCCTCTCCCAGCTTTTGTGTGCTATTGCCATAAATTTTATTTCTACGTCTGTTATAAACCACATACTACATGGTTTTTGGTTAAACATTCAATATTTTGGGGGGTGCCTGGGTGGCTCAGTGGGTTTAGCGTCCGACTTCGGCTCAGGTCATGATCTCACGGCTAGTGAATTTGAGCCCCGCGTCGGGCTCTGTACTGACAGCTCAGAGCCTGGAGCCTGCTTTGGATTCTGTGTCTCCCTCTCTCTCTCTCTGCCCTCCTCTGCTCATACTCTGTTCTCTCAAAAATAAATAAACATTAAAAATAATTTTTTTTAAACAGTCAATATTTTTCTAAAAAAGAATTAAATATGAGTGAAGTATTTATTTGATCACATAGTTACTACTTCTGGTGTTCTCACTCTTTTCTTTGGATCCAGATTTCCATCTGGTCTCATTTTTATCCTGGCTGAGGCTTCTTTTCATATTATTACAGTGTGGCTCTGCTAGTCATGAATTCTTTTGGCCTTCCTAGGTCTGAACAAGTCTTTATTTCACCTTTGTTTTTGAAATATATTTCTGTTGGATAGAGAGCCCTGATCATGTTTATTTGGTCCTTTTCATTTGATCCAATCTTGCTGGAGGTTTATCGGTTAGTTTTTTCAAAACCAACTTTTGGTTCTGTTAATCGCCATCTATATTGTATGTTTCCTAGTTTATTTAATTCCAACCTTATATTCTTTTATAATCTTTCTTCACCTTTATTATACTATTCTTCCTAACTTTTCATATTGGCTCTTTAGTACCACATTAGTTTTAAGACTCCCTTCTTTTCTAATAGAATTTAAAGCTATACATTTCTCTCCAAGTACTGCTTTAGCTGCATCTTACATGTTTTGATATTTGATACCTGTTATTTTTATTATTGTTCTGGTCAAAGGAATCTTACATTTTTATCATAAGTCCCTCTTTGAACAAGTTATTTAACAGCATGATTCTAAAGCACCTTACATGTTTTTTTTTCTAATTATCTTTTTATTCCCTAACTTCATTGAGACCAGAGATGTGTCTACGACCAATCTCTTTAAAGTATTGAAATTTGTAGGGCACCTGGGTGGCTCAGTTAAGCCTCCAACTCCTGATTTTGGCTCAGGTCACGATCTCACGGTTTGTGGATTTGAGCACAGCATCAGGCTCTGTGCTGACAGTGTGGGACCTGCTCGGGATTCTCTCTCTCCCTCTCTCTGCCCCTCCCCTGCACATGCTTTCTCTCTCTCTCTCCCTCTCTAAAAACAAATAAATAAAACTTAAAAAAAATTAAATGTATTGAAATTTGTGTTATGGTCCAATACAGTCATTTTTTTGTAAATTTTCTAAATGTGCTTGAAAATAAAGTATGTTTTGCATTTTGGGGGTACAATATGTGTGCATTAGGTCAAGCTTACTCATTATGTAATTACTAATCCTAACAGCCCCACAAAATGAAAACTAAAGGTGAAGGCAAAATAATTTATATACCAATTTTACATCTGTAAATCTGACCGCTCCTCAAATGATGGTCATATATTAATGTTCCTATCCAACATCTCCACTTGGATGTCTAATAGGGACCTCAAATGTGACACAGCTTTCTTTCCCACCCTCACCAAGACTTGCTCCTTCCCCAACCTTGCCCACGTCAATATCTCTCCAGACTTAAGCCCAAAGATTATTCTCTTTCACGGATTCCCTCCTCCTGTGCACCCCTTTTAATCTATTAGGAAGTCCTTTTGATGCCTCCTCCAAAACTTACATGGAGTCTGTCCACTTCTGTTCATTCTTACTCCCACTAACCTAATCCAAACAAGAATAATTTGTGAAGACTACTATAACAGCTTCCTAATTGGCCTTCCTGCTTTTGTTTTGCCTCCTTCCTCCTCACTGAGCTCTCCAGAGATTAGCAGAGTAATCTTTTAGAATTGTAAATTACAAAATGTCACCTCCCCACTTAAAACTCAGTTGTTTCCTCTCCTACTTAGAATAAAATAAAAACTCCTTACCTCAGTTTACAAAGTGTGTATGATCTGGCTCCTGTTTCCCCATGCTTACTCTGCTCTTATTCTGGTCTTCTAGCTCATTCTGCAAGCTACAAACCTTGCTCCTACCTCAGGGTCTGCATTAGACAGGCTAGGATAGTGTATGTTACTGTAACATACAATCCCTGAATCATGCAAAGTATCCAGTGGGGCTCAGTAATTCCACAGGACAACCAATGTCCATGACGCAGACTCAGTAATTCAGGCAGCCTCAATCTTAAAGTCCCACCATTTCAGTATTCAGCCTCACCAATGTTAATTGTGGTAGAGGAGAAGAGGGTCTCACATCAGCCTGGAAATTATTCCTATCACTTCTTCTCACAGCCCATTTTCTAGAACTTGTCCATAACCCCACCTCCTTGCAAGATGGTTGGCAAGTACAATCCTTTGTATGCTAAAGAGAAGCAACTCAGCAGACGCCTTGGTGGCTCGGTTGATAAGCATCAGACTCTTGATTTCCACTTAGGTCATGATCTCACGGTTCATGGGATCTCAAGCCCCCTGTCTGGCTTTGCGCTTACAGTGAGGAGCCTGCTTGGAATTCTCCCTCTCCCTCCTTCTGTTCCCTTTCTCCACCCCTCTTGTGTGTGCATACCCACACACACTATTTCTCTCTCTCTCTCTCTCTCTCTCTCTCTCAAAATTAAAATAAACATTCAAAAAGAAAGAAAGAAAGAAAAAGAAGCAGGTCAGATAGGAATACAAAAAGTCTACCACAGAATTGTTCTCTATTCCTGCAATGTACTTTCCTCTCATTTTCACATAGGTGGCTTCTTATCAACATTTGGGCCTCACTTCAAAGGCCACTTTCTTAGGCTGTCATTGGCCACCAGGTATTCTTTATTCTAACTCAATATTAATTTTCTCTTCACAACTTTCAACTCTCTAACTTAGCCGTTTGGCTATCGAACATTCTCAGCTACCTAGAACATAAACCCCACGAAAGCACGTAACATTTCTATCTTGCTTACCCTAGAATCCACTTAATAAATATTTGTTGAGTAATTGAATAGAATAATCACTCAAAAATGCAAATCTGATCATGGCATCCCCCCTTCCATTAATGGATTTTTTATAACATGCAGGATAAAGTTTCAACTTTCTGGCATGACATATGAGTCTTCATTATATAATATTTGATTCACTTTCATTCATCCTCAGAGGTTGCCACTGGGGATATGGTAGTAAACTTAGACTATCACACAGAGCTTCATATCTAGCCGTACTCTTTCCTGTACTTAGTGTGAGACAAAGTCACATAACAATTTAAGTGGCTAACAAATTGATGTTTCTTCATATAAATCCTCTTTATTATTTTTTTTAAAGTTTACTTATTTATTTTGAGAGAGAGAGAGACTGCAAGTGGGGAAGTGGCAGAGAGAGAGGGAGAGAGAGAATCCCAACCAGGCTCCACACTGTCAATGCAGAGCCCAATGTGAGGCTCGAACTCACGAATCGTGAGATCATGATCTGAGCCAAAATCAAGAGTCAGACGCTTAACTGAGCTACCCAGGCACCCCTGGATAGATCCTCTTTAAACTTGAGGATTTATTTAGTGAGGATGGGGACATATTAATAGTCCACTAATACAAATTGTACAGAGATTCACTGTCTAATTTAGTTTCACTGACAAACTGATTCAATATCCTAAAATAATTTAGGAAAATGCTTATGACTTACATTGGTCAGGACAATGTTAGATTATGTTGCTGAAACAAAACAAAAAAAACAAAAAATCCAAAGTACCATGGGCTTAACACAAAGGTTTATTTCTTATTCAGGCAAAGTTCAATGAAGTTAGATGATTCTCCTTCATCCTGTAGTTAAATCAGCTACACATGACATCCAAGTGCTCTACAGCAGGGCAAAAGACAAAGGAGGCACACCAGTTCTTACCTGCCATACCCCCAATGTGACACATCACCACCCCTCAAATTACACCAGCTAGAATGAGTCACATGGCTTGAACCTATCCCCAGAGGAAGTTTAGTGATGTAGAGAAGCACATGAATACTGGATAAGCACTAAAATTTCTGCCTTAATGAAGTCATCAATTATGCCTTTGATCCTTTCTATCCATACAAAGAACACAATCCATTTCCAAGTGAGACATCCTAAAACACAGATCTTCCTCAATTTATGATAGTGTTATGTCCCAGTAAACATCATAAGTTGAAAATACTGTTAAGTCAAAAATGCATTTAAGGGGCACCTGGGTGGCTCCGTCGGTTGAGCGTCCGACTTCAGCCAGGTCACGATCTCGCGGTCCGGGAGTTCGAGCCCCGCGTCGGGCTCTGGGCTGACGGCTCAGAGCCTGGAGCCTGCTTCAGATTCTGTGTCTCCCTCTCTCTCTGACCCTCCCCCGTTCATGCTCTGTCTCTCTCTGTCTCAAAAATAAATAAATGTTAAAAAAAAAAAAATTTAAAAAAAAAAATGCATTTAATACACCTAATTTACTCAACACATAGCTTAGCCTAGCCTGCCTTACTTGGGCAGAATCCATCTAACACAAAGGCTACTTTATAACCAAGTGTTGAGTATCTCATGTAATTTATTGAATACAGTACTAAAAGTGAAAAACAGAATCGTTATGGAGTGCCTGGGTGGCTCAGTCGGTGAAGCTTCCTACACTTGATTTCGGCTCAGGTCGTGATCTCAGGGTTCGTGAGTTTGAGCCCCACACGGGCTCTGTGCTGGCAACACTAAGCCTGCTTGGGATTCTCTCTCTCCCTCTCTTTCTGCCCCTCCCCCACTTGCACACCCACACTCTCGCTCTCCCTCAAAATAAATAAATAAACAAAAAATGTTTTAAAAATGGAGTCATTTTAAGTGTACTGGTCATTTACCCCCTTGATCGCGTGGCTGACTGGGAGCTGTGGCTCGCGGCCCCTGTCCGGCATCACAAGACAGCATTGAACTGCATATCGCTAGCTCAGGAAAAGATAACAATTTGAAATTTGAAGTATGGTTTCTACTGAATTAGCATCGCCTTTGCACCATTATAAAGCTGAAAAGTCCTTAAGTCAACTTTTGTAAGTTGGGGACTGTCTGTTCTGTGCTATTGCTGCATCCAGCTCACATCCTGGATCTTCAAGCCATCTAGGTATTTCTTTTTGGACATGCTTCTTCCGCATAGATTTCTGAGCCAAAAGGGCCAACTTATCTGCCCTTTCCTCCAACACATCCAATGTACAATGTTGAAGCAAGAACAGAATAACCACAATAAAAACTCTCATTTGAAAAGTGAAGGAGTAGGAGATAGAAGGTCTCCTACCCTAGAAGTGGGAAGGAATTCGATCTTGTTGAGAACAATTCCCTTATCCATTGTTCTCTATGGTCCAATGCTCTGCCTTTTGGGAGATGTATTTTCTGTGGCTGTTGTAAAAATGACCACTAACTTCATTGCTTAAAACAACAGAAATTTATTTTCTAAGAGTTCTAGAAGCCAGAGGTTTGAAATTGGGATCACTGGGCTAAGATCAAAGTGTCATCAGGGTTGTGCTCCCTCTGGAGGCTCTTGGTAGAGGAGAATCCTTCCCTTCTCAGCTTCTAGTGGCCACTAGCATTCCTTGGCTTGTGGCCACATCCCTTCAATCTCCAAGAGCAGCCATTTTCAAATGTTTCCCTATTCGGTCTTTACACATTGTGTGTGTGTGTGTGTGTGTGTGTGTACTCTCTTTCTCTTAAAGGATACTTGTGGATAGTCCAAGACAATCTATCTCAAGATCCTTTAATTAGTCAGACCTGCAGAGACCATTTTTTGATACAAGGTAACACAGGATCCAGGGACCAGGACCCGTTATATATTAGGGACCATTATTCTGTCTACTAGAGCAATTGTCTTATTGTCTATAACTACGTCTGAAGTGGGCCTTTGGAGGCTGCACAACTTTCTGAGCCTGCTTCTTGCTGGTGGAAGTTTAGCAGTCCAAGGATTGTTTTAAGTCTTAAACACCAGTTTTCCAGATTTCTTATTGTTGTTGATTTCTTTGACAATTTTCTGAATCTTCCTGTGACTTCCTGTGAAGGGAGCTTGAAAATTAGATACTGCTAGTACTAAATAATTTATTTCTGGTTAAAAACAGTATTATGTATCATTAGGTGTACTCATACTAAAAATTGGGGGGGAATGCCTAAGAAAAATATCACTCATATAGAAGAAATGATTTTTAAATGCTGAAAAGGAGAAATCCTCTATTAAGATACACACAGATTAAATCTATGTCATGTCATCAGAGGTGGAGATGATTTAAATCAATTGCAGACCAACCTACAGGAAGAAATGGATGAGTGTCAGCATTTACAAGGCATAACAGACTTAATGCTATCCCATTACCAGGGAGAAAAGAATGGCCTCTTTCTATAAAAAAAAAAAATTAACATTTATTTATTTTTGAGAGACAGAGATACAGAATCTGAAGCAGGTTCCAGGCTCTGAGCTGTTTGTTAGCACAGAGCCTGACGCAGGGCTAGAACTCACACACTGAGTCACCCAGGCACCCCAAGAATGGCCTCTTTATCAGAATGTAAGGCACTTGCAGAAACATGGTACAGAGGTTCAACGTGACTTCCCAGTTAGTCATTTTCTAAGTCTTCAAAACACAGACTTAACATCTTTAAATGACTTTTATATAGATGGTAGTTGTGAAACTCATCCTATAGACTGCCCTGTGAAAATGTAGTATTACTTGAGTGTCATTTGTGGACAAGAATAGGTCAGTGAGTATAGTAAAGGGACATGCAAAATAATGAGAGAGAAAAAAAGTCAGGAATTTGAAGGAAAAGAAGATAGAATAAGCAAAAGCAATAAATCAATAGAAATTCAAAGCTGAGGAGAAGCCAGGGACTTAAGGGGACAATGGGGGAAAATTCCCCAGAGACAGGATGGTAGCCAGGGGAATAAGAGTCAGAAAGAACAGTGTTTGAATTTCAGCTCCCACAATTGAGACTGTAGGTAGGGGCACCTGGGTGGCTCAGTCAGTTGAGCATCTGACTTCTGCTCAGGTCACTATCTCATGGTTCATGAGTTCAAGCCCTGTGTTGGGCTCTGTGCTGACAGCTTAGAGCCTGGGGCCAGCTTCGGATTCTCTGTTCCCCTCTCTCTCTGCCCACCCATGTCAAAAATAAAACATTAGGGGCGCCTGGGTGGCGCAGTCGGTTAAGCGTCCGACTTCAGCCAGGTCACGATCTTGCGGTCCGTGAGTTCGAGCCCCGCGTCGGGCTCTGGGCTGATGGCTCAGAGCCTGGAGCCTGTTTCCGATTCTGTATCTCCCTCTCTCTCTGCCCCTCCCCCGTTCATGCTCTGTCTCTCTCTGTCCCAAAAATAAATAAACGTTGAAAAAAAAAATAAAACATTAAAAAAAAAAGAATGTAGGTAAGTTTCTTAATTTTTGTATGCTCTCATTTTCCTCATTTGTGAAATAGAAATAATCATACCTACTTCACAAAGTTATTAAGGAATGAAATAACATGTGGATATATTCCACACGTACCTGGCACCTAACAGGCATATAAACGTTAAGTTCTCCTTCCTGATTAACTAACCACAAAGCACAAGTGGAAAGGAAAGGAAAAGAGTAGGGGAAATAACTGTCAAATTAAGAAAAAAATGTGATAATTCTGAAATTATGGTAATGGCAAAGACAAACCAAGAGTCAATAGACATAAGGTAATAAGTCAATTCTAAAAATAAGAGATCTGAAAGTGAAAAGGGTGGAGGCAGGAAGCTATTACGAAGTACAAGCAAGAGGTAATTGAGGCTGGGACTAAACGGTAGTGGCAAACATGAGGACGACTATTCAGATTCACAATCTATTTTTAAAGCCTGTGATGAGGAAAAAAGTAATTCTTTGAGCAAGTAGGTAAATTAGGATTTAAAAATTTTTTTTCAATGTTTATTTATTTATTTTGAGAGACAGAGACAGAGCATGAGTAGGGTAGGGGCAGAGAGAGAGGGAGACACAGATTCTGAAGCAGGCTCCAGGCTCCAAGCTGTCAGCACAGAGCCTGATGCAGGGCTCAAACCCACAAACCGTGAGATCATGACCTGAGCCGAAGTCACTTAACTGCCTGAGCCACCCAGGTGCCCCAAATTATGATTATTTCTTAAAAGGAGGCAGACTGGAGGTGGAGCAGGTATGGACAGGGAATCAAGAGTCCTGTTTTGGTCTTACTGAAATGGAAATGCCCCAGATATCCCAGTGGAGATGTCAAGTAGAAGACCTAAACACGGATATCACCAGTATGTGTGTGACAGGCAACCCAGGCTACCGTACCCTGAGGAATTCCCACTTGTGATGATTGGGAAGAGGAGAAGGATCTAGAAAAGAGAAGAGGAACCAGTGAAATAGGAGGAAACCAGGGTAGCGTAGTGCAAGGAAGTAAAGAGTATGTCAGATGTTCAGCGAGGTGAAGTCTACCTAAGAAACATCCACTGGATTTAGAAATGTGGAGGGGGTAGGGGACTTTGTTGAGAGCATTTCAGTGAAATGGTCAGGACAATACTTGAAAAAATAGAAGATGGCCCAACATCTGAGGCCAGCACTAGGTTTTCAATTAAAAAAAAAAAAAGCCACATAGCAAGAGACTGTTAAATTTCCCTTTCAAAATTTTCCAGGGGGTTTTGGTCACTCACAGAATAAAATCTGAGCTTCAAGTTCCCAGATCTGGCACCTGCTATCTCTGTAACTTGACCTTTTCTCATGAGCTCCTGAGTATGTGGTCATACTAACCTTCCTGCTGTTCCTTCAACCAGCCAAGTTCCTGTCTATTTGGAGCCTTTTCATTTGCTCTGCCTTTACCCTGGATGGTTCGGTTCCCAATTACCTTTTAAGTTTCAGGCTTGCCTGGGGATGTAACCTTGTGACCTTCAAAAGGGAGAGAAATCTGTACAAGGTAGGCTATTTTGATGTAGCTTTAGGAAAAAGTGAGCCATAAAAAGCAAAGAAACCCTTTTGAATATGGTCTCACCTGATTACGGATCTAGGGGGTTTCCTTATAATGCTATCAGCAGTAAGACCCCAAAGGCTTCCAGCAATGGACTCTTCTTTCACCTGAGCTCTTAGAAAACAATCATACAACAAAGATAACAAGCTTATACTACTGGGGGGGGGGGGATGTCTTTAAGGAGAGGTGAACATACACAGCTGAAAGTTTATCATATTTGTAAGTTTGCTCCTTATAGTTTAAGTTGTTCTTAATTCCTTCGCTGGCCCTAGTGCTGAAATAGTCTTCAAAGCCACTATCATTCAATTCCCCAATCCCACAAACCATTTTTGTCTGAATCTGGGTAGATCTCAATCTGAAGATGTCCACCTATCACCATCTTGTTGCAGTCTAAGGTGCTTCACCTTCCAATCAGATTTAAAATACAGACCGTCTTGGGGCGCCTGGGGGGCGCAGTCGGTTAAGCGTCCGACTTCAGCCAGGTCACGATCTCGCGGTCCGTGAGTTCGAGCCCCGCGTCAGGCTCTGGGCTGATGGCTCGGAGCCTGGAGCCTGTTTCCGATTCTGTGTCTCCCTCTCTCTCTGCCCCTCCCCTGTTCATGCTCTGTCTCTCTCTGTCCCAAAAATAAATAAACGTTGAAAAAAAAATTAAAATACAGACCATCTTTTGTTAAAAATAAAAATGTCCAAGGGCTTCAATGCCTAATCCCCAACATCAGTAATGAGATACTTCTACAAAGATAGCAGCAGTGGGTAGAGGAACACAGATTTCAGGGACACGTAGGAAATACAAGTGTAAAAAATTTGGTAATTAATGGTGAAAAGAGAAAATGAGAAATTGATGATGACCAGGTTTCTAGCTGAGACTACTGCATACACAGTGGTGTCACTATCCATCAGGACAGAGAAAAAAGGGGAATTCGTTTGGGGCTTATTGAATTTGAGGTGCCTGCAAGAGATGTGCTTCAGGCAATATGATGTATGTGTTTAAAAATGCAGGCTGTTATTAAATGACTGGATGACCTTGCATTAATATCTTAACTTCCTTAGCCTGGTTTCTAAATTTGTAAAATAAGGGTATTGTATGAATCTCTAAAGAGAGATTTGTAGAGTCCCAGTGACCTCAACTTGTATCAACAATCTTAAGTAATTTGGTTTGGATCCTTATTTCCTTCTTAGAACTTTGGGGTATCATGCTATCTTTGTGCATTTCACTTTGATAACAAGAACTTTAAAAAGAACTATTAACCAGCTAGAAGTTCATAAATTCATAGATCTTGTTTTCTCTTAAATCTTAAATGATAGTCAAACACTGGTTTCCCTTACTGATAATAGACACATATTTAAGCTTGCTGGTCATTCTTGGGAATAATACAAGCATTTTAAAAAGAATTCTAATATACTGCTAAAATTTCTTCTTCATGAATTCTTCCCCTCATAAATTTGGAGAGGTTGGAGACATTCCTGTAACAGAGAAAAGGAGGGAGGAAAATACGAAGGACTCAAATGGTGTTTATGTTGGACAAGTAATATCCATAAGATCTTCTGTATCAGATTTCAAAAGGAAAAAAAAATCACTTAAATTAGTATCTTGCAATTTGACAATGCAAAATTTAAAAATAACAGAAATGAAAGTTAAACAGGTTTCCTTAAGTTTTATCATCCAGGATGATCGTATTTCAATATTAGGAATTCTGGCATTCTTCCTGTCCTTTACAAATTGCATACTACCTCTTGGTTGCTGTAAATTATTCCTAGGTTAAAAGTAAGTTTGAGGGAAGGGGGACACTGCCCTGTGACATGCATGTAGGTAGCCCTAATACTAAATGCAAGTCTGGTTGTAAGACAGACTTTGTGGGACAACTGACATACAAATGGCTATTTGAAAAAAATACAGAATCCAGAAAACTCATTTGAGAGCACTGTTTTCTATTGCCTCAACAGGAAGTACCACTGCTTTGGTGAAAAAGAATCCCTCAGACTCAAAACCTTTAGGGAAATGCCATCAACTGAGCAAGATGAACAATACCACACACTGGACAGCATGTAGGCCTTCAGTGCTTTCTATTGGATCAGCACAAACTGATATATCTTGATGATTTGTTGAAGCATTATCACAATCTTCTCCCCATTTTAAAGATCCCCACATGCCATACTGTGGATAGTACACCACAATCTAGTGAGAGAGATGAATAGGGGACCTAGAATTGAAACAAAAGGGAGTGGGAATTAAGAAGTTACCCGTAGGGTGCCTGACTGGCTCAGTCAATAGAACATGCAGCTTTCAATTTCGGGGTTGTGAGTACAAGACCCATGTTGGGCATGGAGCCTACTTAAAAAAAAATTATTCCCTTATAAAATCACTCCAGCTTAAATAAAATTTCATTTTAACAGAATAATACAACTATTCTGTTCAGTACATCGGTAACACTTGTAACAAAATGCAAAATTGCATTGTGACTGAAAGCATGGATTTTGGAGTAACATATTTTGGTTCAAAACCTGGTGCCTCTGATCTTGGGAATATTTTTTAACCTCTTGCAGCCTAAGTCGCTTTTTTAGTGGAAAAAAAAGGAGGATAACACTTCATTATGGAATTGAGAACTGAAAGTGGTCATTTAAAACATATTTAATAACAGGGGTACCTGGATGGTTCAGTTGGTTAAACACCTGAGCTGAAATCAACTCAGGTCATGATCTCATGGTTTGTGAGATCGAGCCCTGCCTTGGGCAAAGCCTGCTTGGGATTCTCTCACTCCCTCTCTCAAAATAAAGGACACTTAAAATAAATAAACAAACATACATGTGTGTGTACACACACACACACACACACACACACACACACACACTTAACATAAAAAAACCTGTTAAACAAAAAAAGAAACACCATTTCAATTCAGATTTTGTTAGACTTTTATTTGACTATATTTTTGAGCCAGTACTTCAAGGGATCTCTCTAAAACTGCCAATCTTAAAGCAGTTAAGAGTAGACTCAGTTTTACTATTAATACCATTTTTTTCCCCTTTAAGGACCACTGTGTGCATGGCACTATACTGATGGCCAAGCAGAAACCCTAGTTTCAATTTCTCTTATGTAGAAACTATTCTACTTACTTGTGAATATTAACTTGATTGTGAAGAATGTAAAGCACATTTCTGAAAACCTGCAAATAAGCACAGGAGACTATACTTCATAATTCATGGTAAACAGTTAATTGTTGATTCTTCAAGCAAATACAACTGTAACACAGTAATCCAAAAGTTATTCTGGTGTTGAAATAAGCTATGATTTTTGAGTACTGTCCTAATTTTTAATCTAGATCAGTATTTTGTTTATATTACAAATGAAACTCTGAAACCGAGTAGGGCACACAATAAAGCAGTAGTAGTTTTGGGTTAAAAATTTCCCATATATCATTCTGAGATTATCATTTCATCCAGATTTAGTGGTAACATGTTCCCAAACCAATAAATATATTTATATTTACTGTGTTTACCTATTTATAGGTAACAGATCATAACAAATCTGGATACAATCAAGGATGAATAAATGTCAATAAGATGAACTATATACATGAGTTTTCAGTTAAAAATATACCTTAAAAATTATTTTTTTTAAAAAGCTCATTTCTATTGCTTTCTCTTTGAGTAATTATGATCTCTTATGTGATACTTTGATATCCTCTGGAAGAGTAAGAAAAAGTCCTTTTGTATTTCATGATAGGTTTAATCAGGTAATTAAAACAAATTCTTATGATATCATCTGATATGTCCAATTACATGGGTATGATGTAACAAAAACAGTTACAAACTTATATATGCATATTTACATTATATATCCAAACTATCAAGCTAAGCAACTATATCTAAGGAGATACATTATGACAGGAGTTAAACAAGTTTTCATTGCTTATTAGAAAGAATGCAGTCAAGCTTTTAATGGAAGTAATATACAAGTGAGGCACTTCTGAGGTCAAGAATAGAAAGCAATGACACTACATACCGGCAATGTTCACAAAAATCTATGTGTATCTTTAATACAAAGGTTTTTCAACTAGATTATTCTTGAGAAGTTTCAAAACTAGCAACTTATGCAATTTAAGGAGCTTTCAGGAACAATGGCTAACATCAGTGTATCAAAGCATATGAAAGTTTTATAACCACCTGGCTGCTAGGCAAACAGTACCTTAATACCTTAAAGCCCTTTTTTGTTTTTTGTGGGTTTTTTTTTTTTTTGGTTTATATAAATCACCTCAGGTTGTGGTTTCTTAATGTTTTGACTCACTGCAAAACACCTGATGGTACTATTATTACCATGGTTTATAGACCAATTTTTTTTTAAGTGCAACAATGCAAGTTTCTAGTGCTTTCCTTTATCCTTAGAAATGTGAACCTGGAGGTCAAATTATGAATGAGAATATTTAGTGAAGGATCTGTTTTCTAGGTAAATAGAGTTTTCAAAGTTACATGTAGAAAAATGTTACACTTGCCTAATATATCTTTGGGCTAAAATTAAAAACCCAAACTTACACATATATTCTGAAGTGTAATCACAAAGTCTAAGTAAATTTCAAAAAAAAGAAACAGCCTTTGAATTGCCCATCTGGAGGAAAGTATGTGTTTCCTGTACTTTGAAGACCTACATGGATATTAGAAAACATCTCTGTGGCATTCAATCAAGGGGTTGGGGAGAAAAAAGAAAAAGAAAGACTTACCCAACATATCAGATGGCACTATACACATGAGTTGAAAGTGCATTTATATTACTTCAAAAGTTCATTTTAGGCACTGCTGAATAACCAATGAAAATAGGTAGTTTCAAGTTTTCCCCCCTAAACTTTAACCCCTGTCCCAACATCATCCCAGAGACATACACACACTCTCTGAAGTTATCATGATGAAATACAGGTGACGTTCATTATTTTCTTTAAAAAAACTCTCCCTGACTGGTAATGGGAGGAAAATTAGAATACCATTTTGGTAATGGCTTTTGCAAGTTAAAAGAATCGGCTTTGCAAATGCTTCGGCACATCCATTATGTTTGATTGCCAGTTCTGAATATCAATAAATATTTTAAGACAGGTTATGTAAGAAAAAAGTGCTTAAAATCTTTCAGTGACCAACCAGACACATTAGAGGAAAGATTCGATTTACAGTTCCTTTGAGCTATTTCTTACTCTTGTTTTCTCCCTTTGGAGGTGGCCACTGCTTAAATAGCCCTTTTTTATTGGTAGTAGTGATGAACCCTGTCAGATCCTGATTGCCACCTCAGGTCTCTGGTCTATAAATCATCCAGTAGGTGGTGCTGAAGTCCCGTATCTCCTATTTCTTCAAAAATCAAAGGATTCTCCTGTCAAGGCAGGAGAAAAATCATTTAAGAGTTATCAACTCTGAACACAACAAGCCATCAGACCAAAGTCTTTCTTATTATGCCATCCAGACGATTTCATTTTCAGTATTTACTGTTACTTGAGTTGTTCTATGAAGCCATTTGCTTCTACTACCAGATTCAAAGAGAAAGGTTTCCGAGGAAAAGCCATTTGGCAGTACCAGGTCTGTAGGCAGAAGGAGAAGATGTTCCTGAACTTACCGATACACGTCAAGAATGAGAAACTTGGACTATCCTTTTTACCCCCCCACATAATGAGACTTTACTCAAGAGAATATTCCCACGTAGGGATTCAGATAGCACTATATTTCGTTAGCTTTCTAGACCAGTTTGGAATCTGAGTGTGTTAACTATGAAAATCCAAGGGGAAATAAAAACCATTTCATCACCGTAGTTTTTAATGAAGAAACTTGTTTAAAATGGTAAAGGAAAAAATGGGAATGGGATGGCGAAATCTTAGCAGCAAAGTGGTTAAACAAGTTGAAAATATTAATGCACAGACATTAAAATATTAAAGCATATATGTTGCATATAAAATACAGTACAGAACCAGGAGTTGCACTATACTGATTAGTGCTTAACAGAAGAAATGATTAAAATTGTTCTTCCCAGAAGTATATACACAGTTCATTTCCACAGCATTTTCCTATATAGCCAGCAAGTTATTTTCTTCAGTTATTCACACCTTGCTCAAACCTGAATTATAAATTCAGCACTTACAAATATGAAAATTCATTCACAAGGAAAACGAGTATTTCCATTTCACCAATAAAAAGTAATTTTGAAAGTTAACAGTCTATTCTAGGAAACCAAGTTTAGCTGAAAACTTCAGGGATGAAGATCATCTGGTGTAGCAGTGTTCAAATATATAAACAGTAAAAATAAGTCTTAAAACGGCTGCTACAGTGTCATATTTTGGATTTAGTTCATCCAATTGATTTTTAGTACAAAACTAGAAATAACCTCTTCTTCATAACATCTATAGTTATCAATATATTTTTCTTCTTTTCAATGTGAAATAATACTTCAAGATGATCTATATACACAATGTTGTCAGTTCAAGCTGTCATATAAATATAAATGCTTTCTTAAAAAAAAGTATTTTACAGACAGATAGTGTTATATACATTGTTCAGTTTGATCTGGGGCAAAAGAAGAAAGTGAACACAAGCTTAAGTGTGATATGTAAAAAGAATGATACATAAATGACATTTTAAAACCTGCATAGAAATGAGCTTCAAATGGTAGTGTGATTTTAATTTCTATCACTTCTGAAACTTCAAGCCATTAAAAAAAAGGCACACTTCTCAACTCTATCCCTCTAAGGGAATGTTCTTAAAGAACCCTTTACTTTGTTAGAGTTTTAATGTAACACTTAAAAAGACCAAAAAAACCCAAAAAAACAAACAAACAAAAAAAAGAAATTAAACCAGACAAAACAAAAAAACCCCACCAAAAACAAAACCCAAAAAACCCAGACAAATTGACCCCAACCACTTTAAACAATTTGTTGGAACATTTATCCAACTACTTTGTAAATAAAACATCCAGTAATACAATGCTCTGCAAAAGAAATAAAATTATATGTACAAGATATTTCATTCACAATGTTGGATTAAATACTTTCCTGGGATAGTTCAGTATATACTTTAACATATAATAATTTTGCTTTTAGGCCAGTTTAAATAAAATAAAATGCAACTGGGAAAAGTTACTCTTATGCAAATAATAAGCAATGAGAATTAAGTTAAAAAATTAGTAACACAGCTGAACATATTCTAGTTTAGCAGAGTTAAGTGGAGATCTCGGGAGGAAACTTTTATATTAACTATCCAGTTACACTTTTTGCCTTGTAAAACATTTGTAAATGCAATATGATTTTTTGAAGGAGGAAAACTCTGAAAGAAAACAACTTGCTGGTTGAATACCACAACAAAACAAAACAATCCCAAAACTCACTTTTTTCTATAATGTTTACTCAGTCTCTTTTTATATAAAAATAAGTGTTACGTTCCCATCAGAACATTAGACAATTACATCTGTGCTTTAAAAAAAAATTGGTCACTCAAGCCTATTAGAATATTTTTAAAGATTTTAGATTACCAGAATGTACAGATATAACTCAATATAAACTGTAGCCAAGGGAAATGAGGATGAAAATATCAAATCATTCACATGGAATAAAAACGTTATTAACTAGATGAGTAAAATATTCAAAATATAATGGAATGTGACAGTAGATATATGTACATCTACTTCAGAACTAGGAAGGGGAAGAAAAGTTTAATATGTGATAATTCGTACCTTATATTTAGTTAAATATAAACATTTGTTATTTATACATAAAACTGCTTTCAAAAAACAACTAATAAATGATTTAGTTGTACTTGTTTTACTTCTTACAATTCCCAAGTGTTAACTTTTCTTAGATTGAAATCAACTGTCCCCTAGTGCACTTTTAGTTCATGTCTTAATGAATTCAAACCTTTAAAAGTCCCATCACCTAATGCATAAATATACAAAAATGCCAAAAATTAATCCCTTTTAGTTGGATATTTTATGCTCACTTCTTATACCCAATAACCAGAAATAGTTTCCTTTTGCAGATACTCTTTACAACCTGTAACAAAACATGCCATGCACTCAAGGGAAAAAGTTAGGCATGGCTAGCATTTGTGAAATGCCAAGAACTGACAAGTTCTGCTTCCTCCACGTGTGGCCCCAATGATTACCAGGCAAGATTTCATATTGCTTGCCAAAAGTTTCCACAAATCCAAGTTAGCTAATTCCTGGAAACAAAGATTTTAAGCTCATTTTGGCACTGGATCCTTTCATCCAGCAGCTTTATGTTTCCCGCCACAGCACCCACACGCCTCACCACAACGATGGCACATTCTCAAAGGGACATAGCAGCACATACATGGTACAATGAAAGACAAAGCTACTAGGGCTAACCATCGTAAGCAGAACTTGTCATCACTAGTGTCACATGAACAGGGATCAGAAAAATCTCCCTCTGAGTCTGACATACAATGATATAACATGCTCTCTGCACAGAGCATGCAACTAACTTGATATATGCATCTTTTAATAGGGTCTGGAGCATCCTGACATTTTCCCCTGCCATTTTCTTCATGATTAAACCTTTCCTGGCAGTATACGCAGCGGGAACGTTCACCATCTTCTTTTCTTCGTTTTGACTTCTTAAATTTTAATGAGGAAGGCTGTGCCTTAAATACCACAGAGTCTTTGAGTGAACTTAACTTAGTCTCATCCCCACAAGAGTACAGATAGTCTGATTTTTTACTGTCTGGTTTAGAAAATTGAATACTGGAATCAGTATCATCTCTCTCTAAGTCATTTTTCCACATGTCAGGATGTCTGTAGTCTGCATAACGACGTATTAAGATATCTCGAGGGTTTATCCTGACAATCTCATCCTCATCTTGAAAGCTGACATGTCGGATTGATTTCAAAGGGACCTAAAAAGGAAAGAGATGAAAACTGCAGTAATAACTGTGAAGGCTAATTTTATATGTCAATTTGGCTAGGCTGCGTGCCCAAATATTTGATCAAACATTATTTTGGATGTTTATGTTTCTTGGATGAGATTAATCTTTAAATTGGTGGACTATGAGGGAAACAGATTATCTTCCAGGGCACAGGCAGACCTCACCAATTAGCTGAAGGCCTTAATAGTATAAATGCTGACCACCGCCCCCTGCCTCGCCCCGCCCAAGCAAGATGGAATTCCGCTAGCAGAATTCTGCCTTTAGATGGGGACTGCAACTCTTCCCTGGGTCTCAAGCCTGATAGCCTACCTGCATATTCTGCATATGTACCTCCACTATTGCATGAGCCAATTCCCTAAAATAAATCTCTCTGTGTATACATAACACAACTAGTTGGTTCCGTTTCTCTGGAGAACCCTGACTCATATAAATTTTAGTACCAAGAATTGGAGTGTTGTTGTTAACAAATACCTAAAAATGTGGAAATGCCTTTGGAACTGGGTAATGGGTAAAGGCTAAAAGTTTTGAGGTGTATGTTACAAAAAGCCTTGAGCAGACTGTGGGTTGAAATATGGCCGTCAAACATGCTTCTGGTGAAGGCTCAGACGGAAATGAAGAACACATTATTGGACACTGGGGAAAGGCGATCCATGTTACAAATTAGGTGAAGAATGTGAATGGATTGTACGTTAGTGTTTTGTGGAATATAGAACTTGTGAGTGATAGACTTGGATATTTAGCAGAGATTCCTAAGCAAAGTGCTGAAGGTGACTAGTTACTCCTTGCTGCTAACAGCAAAATGTAAGAGGAAAGGGATAAATTGAAATAGAAATTTTGAAGCAAAAAGGAGGCAGATCTTGAAGAGTCAGAAAATTCTCAGCCTATGGATAGTGCAAAAATTTAGAAAGCATGCAAAGGTATGCTGATCCATCACATAATAAAGAGATTATGGGTGTGATTGCCAAATCCAACCACCCTCTCAACTGAAATGCTGCCATGTTGGACTAAAGGGAAGAGAGGTAGGATGAAATGAAGAAAGGCTACTGGACATCAAGGATTTACAGGACTGGCAAATACAGCTACCTAACTGAAAACATGTGTTATCCTTTAAAAAAAGGGAAGAACGACCCCAAAGGTAAGTCTCTCTCCTCAATTCCATATGGCAAAGCCAATTCCTCAGTTGCAGTGGGCCAGGAAACCTAGAGCCTTTGGTATGAGTTTATCACACACTGCCAAGGAAATGGGGTCACCACTGTGGTAGGCGCATAGGTCAAAGCATTGAGCCAAAGCCTAAGAGGATTATTTTCAAACCTTAAAATCTCACAGAATTTGCCCTGCCAGGTTTTAGACTTGCTTAGGACTCATGACTGCTTTCTTCTTTCTAAAATTTACCACTTTTCAAAAGAAGTATCTATTGTATGCCTTTTCCATCATGGTATTTTGGAAGCAGGTATTTGGGTCTTGTTTTACAGGTGTCTTGTTTTACAGGTAGAGAGGAATTCTGCCTTAGGACGAATCATACCTTGAGTCTCACCCACACTTGACTTAGACAAGATCTAGGATTTAGAATTGACGCTACAAGGGGTTCAGACTTCTGGGCTATTGTAATGGGATGAATGTGAGGAACCAGAGTGTGCAATGTTATGGGCTAACTTGTGCACTCTCAAAATTCATATGCTGAGCCCTCAACCCCCAGTACTTCACAATGTGACTACATTTGGATACAGGGCCTTTAAAAGGTGATTACATTAAAATAGATCCTTAATTAAGGTGGGTCTTAATCCAATCTGACTGGTATCCTTCTAAGAAAGGAAATTTGGACATACAGGGAGAGGAGGCACCAGAGATGTGTGGGTGTACAAAAGACCATGTGAGGACACAGCCAAAAGGTACAGAAAGAGAAGGCTGGGAAGAAACCAAATGTGCCAACATCTTCATTTTGGACTTCTGGTTTCCAGAACTACGAGAAAATCAGTATTTGTTTTTCAAGCCACTCAGTCTGCTATTTTGTTATGATAGCCCTAGCAAATGAATACAAAGACATACATGTATATAGCTTGGTTATACGAGTCACTTGAAACACAGGACACCCACACCTACTTATTCTCACTCTCTCCTCCTCCTTTCTCCACCCTCCTTTCTGGGTAGATTATCTTCCTGAGGCCAGGGAGCAGGTTAAATCTTTCTGGGGATAAATCAAATGGTGTCTAAATCAAAATGACCTTTTCCTTTACCTATACAAGTGGGCTTGTAGTCACATTTGTTTCTCCTATGCCTATGCCCAGTCCCTGGACACAGTGACCATCTACAGGTAAGCACCTGACTCAGGTTGAGACAAACTTCCATTCTCAAGATATTTGGAACCGGGGCTAAAAAACCCTCCAGGTCTGGGCTAATGGTGGAATGATGGATACAGTCCATTAAATTAACAACACACAATTTCTCTTGGCTTTATCCAGTGATAAATACACAGTGGCAATTCCTAGAGTCAAACCAGAAATTTGGATGGAATTTAAGTAATAGTGTTCTATAAACATGCATGTAGCAAATTAACACACAAAAGATTTTCTAGTATAATTCAGCTACATGGAGAATTAAAAGGACTAAAAAATTTCACTTATGTGTTAATTAGTTGTATCCCACAATAGGAGATAAGCTAAGATTACTTACCCTATTTTGGGACTTTAGGCTTCCACATTCCTTGGATATTTGCCGTTGTACATATTCTATACTTCTGCCCTGAATGTCTAGGCCCGGATGACTGAATGTTATCTAAAATATAAACAATTTCTACTTAAGTGACCAGAGAATGTATTTCTTATTTTTAATAAAACCATACAGTGTGTATTCCAAAGTTTCATAACCTATTAGCAGTGAAGCTTTTCAAAATGGTTGTAATAAAGAGCATTATTTGAATCATCCTATTGATTATTTGAACTTAGGTCTTTCCTTATACATTTAAATTTTAATTTCAAAAGTAACACGAACTTCTGGTTTCTGGTTCTCCATGTGAGGAACTTAGTAAACGCCACTCTGTTCTAACAAGTAAACAACTGAATAGAAAAAATAGCACCAATTTGTCTCAGATCTGTAAGACAGAGGAGGACACAGTGCAAACCACCGCCCCCAATACTGGAGAGATGGGAAAATAATGGGAGTCCCAGCTCACCAGAACAAACTCATGAGCAGAACTGCTGCAGAAACGAGTGCTGAGGTGGACCTGCTCATAGTGAAGCCCCACACTTTTGGGAGTTTACCTCCCGGAGCTCAGCCGATAAATATCAGAAAAATCCCTGCATGCTTCCAGCAGGTGGAGGGGGAAAGGAACCACTTCTGAACTATGCCAGAAAACTCTCCCAAGGTCTGCCCTCAGGAGAAACTAGTTAACCAGAGCCTTACCTGCTGGGATATTATCAGAGCATATCTGACCTAGGAGAGGGGAAATAGCCAACTCTAGTCAACTCTAACCATCTAACCCAACTAAGAAGTTAGAAAAAACTGAGAAATACTGGTGGAGTTCACAGACCAGAGGCATAGGCTCATTCTAAAAGACTGAGACCTATTCATAGGACTACAGAATGCTCCCCGTCCCCCCATACCTCACCACCACATACTAAAGACCTATTTACAGCAGTTCCTTTTACCCAGTACATCATGTCCAGCTATTAGCTATAAAGAACAAAATTACCAAACATACTAAAAGACAAAAACAATCTGAAGAGATAGAACAAGCACCAGAACGAGACACAGCAGGGATTTGGAATGAGAAGACTAGGAATTTAAAACAACTATGAATAATATGCTAAAAGCTCTAATGGATAGCACGCAAGAACAAATGAGCAATACAAGCAGAGATAGAAATCCTAATAAGGAACCAAAAAGAAATGCTAGAGATCACAAACACTAAGAGAAATGAAGAATGCCTTTGTGGGACTTATTAGACTGGACAGGACTGAAGAAAGAATCTCTGAGCTATATGAAATAGTAATGACTGAGAATTTACCCATATTGATGTTAGACACCAAACCACAGACCCAGGAAACTGAGAATACCAAGCAGGATAAATGCCATGCCCTCTCCCCCACTACACCTAACCATACCATTTTCAAACTATAAAAACTCAAAGATAAGAAAAAGTCCTGAAAAATGACCAAAGGAAAAATTCCTGACTTACAGAGGGACAAAGAATCACATCTGCCCTCTTCTCGGAAATCATGCAAGCAAGAAGGCAGTGGAGTCAAAGATTTAAAGTGGTGAAAGAAACAACCTGCCAACCTAGAATGCTGTACCCTACAAAAAACCAAAATCCTTCAAAAGAGATATAAAGACTTTCTCAGGCAAACAAAAACTGAAGAAATTTGTTGCCAGTAGACTTGCCTTACAAGGAATGTTATGAGGTCCTTTAGAGAGAAGGAAAATAATACAGATCAGAAACTCAGATCTACGTAGGAATAAAGGAATACTGAAGAAGGAATAAGTGAAAATAAAATAAAGTTTTAATTTTTCTTATTCTTAATTGAGCTAACAGAGAACAGTTGTTTAAAAATGGTAACAATGGGGGTGCCTGGGTGGCTCAGTCGGTTAAGCGGCCGACTTCAGCTCAGGTCATGATCTCGCGGTCCGTGAGTTTGAGCCCCGCGTCGGGCTCTGTACTGACAGCTCAGAGCCTGGAGCCTGTTTCAGATTCTGTGTCTCCCTCTCTCTGACCCTCCCCCGTTCATGCTCTGTCTCTCTCTGTCTCAAAAATAAATAAACGTTAAAAAAAAAATTTAAAAAAAAATAAAAATGGTAACAATGTATTCAATCATGTATGATTATGTGTGTGTGTGTGTGTGTGTGTGTGTGTGTGTGTATACTTACATATATAAAGGGAAATGAATGGCAATGATACAAGAGATGGGAAGGAGGAATTGGGATTATTTTGTTATTATAAGGTAATTGCAAGATCTGGAAAGTAATTTAGTGTTCTTTGAAAATGGACACAGATTAGTTGTAAAGGTATAATGCAAATCTCAGGATAACTACAAAAAAAAAGATAAAACAGACAAACAAATGTCACTTATATGCCAAAAAGGAGAGAAAACGAAACCATATAAAATGTTGAATTAAACCACAAAGACAGAAAATAAATGAAAGACATTTACAGAAACAGAGAAAAAGGGCAACAAATAGAAAACTATAAAAAATATGGTAGATATTAATTCCGCTCTATCAATAATCACTTTGAATGTTAATGCCCTAAACGCACCAATTAAACAACAGAGACTGTCAGAGAAAATAAAAAAGACCCAACTATGTGTTGTCTATAAGAAACGTACTTACAGAGTAAAGGTAAAGAGATGGAGAAAAATATACTATGCTAACACTAATCAAAAGAAAGCCTATTTAATTAATTTCAGACACAGCTGACCTCAAAGCAAGAAAAGTTGGTGGTGATAAAGAAGGGCATTACATAATGATAGAAGATTAATTTTCTAAGAAGACCTAGCAATCCTTAATGTGTACGTGCTTAAGAACAGAGCATTATATTACACAAGGCAAAAACTGACAGAACTGCAAGGAGAAAGAGACATACTTATTTTCACAGCTGGAGACTTTAACACCCCTCTGTCAGAAATGGACAGATCCAATAGGCAGAAAATCAGTAAGGACCTGGTGGAACTCTACACCATCAATCATATGAATATAAGTGACATCTACAGACTATTTAACAACAGCAAAATATTTTCTCAAGTTCACATGAACATTAACCAAGACAGACCACATTCTGGGCCACAAAGCAGACTTCAATAAATTTAAAAGAATACAAATTATATAATGTCTGCTCTCAGACCGCAAAGGAAATAAATTAGATATCAATAATAGAAGGATAAGTGAAAAATCTCCAAATATGTGGAGATTTAACAAAACAACACTTCCAAATTAACACAGATCAAAGAAATTTTTAAAAATTAAGTATTTTGAACTAAATGGAAATGAAAATTGTAGAACAGAGTGAAGGTTGTGCTTAGGGGGAAATTTACAGCATCAAATGCATATATTAGAAAAGAAAGATCTGAAATCAATAATCTATGTTTCCACCTTAGAAAACTAGAAAAAGATTAAATCCAAACCTAGAGTTTCTAGCTAATGCAATAAGAAAAGAAAAAGAATTAAAAGGTATACAGATTGAGAAGGAAGAAATAAAACTGTCCTTGTTCACAGAAGGTATAATCATGTATGCAGAAAATCTGAAAGAATTGATAAAATAACTCCCAGAACTAAACTAATAAGCAATTATAGCAAGGTTGCAGGATACAAAATTTATACATAAAAGCCAATCACTTTCCTATATATGAACAATAAACACATGTGGAGTTTGACATTAAAAATGCAGTACCATTCATATCAGCACTCCCCAAAATGAAATACTTAGGTATAAATCTAACAAAATATGTATAAGATCTGTTATGAGGAAACTATAAAACACTGATGAACAAAATCAATAATAAATGTAGAGATATCCACATTCATGGATTGGAAGACTCAATACTGTGAAGATGTCAGTTCTTCTCAAATTAGTCTACAGATTCAGTGCAGTCCCAGTTAAAACACCAGCAAGTTATTTTGTGGATACAGACAACTGATTCAAAGTTTATAGAAAGAGGCAAAAGACCCAGAAGAGCCAACACAATATTGAAGGAGAAAAAAGCTGGAGGACTGACATTACCTGACTTCAAGGTTACATTAATTAAGACAGTGTGGAATTGACAAAAGAATAGATCAGTGATACATTACAGATGACTTTGGTAAATGGCAAGGACTTTAAAATACAACACCAAAGGCACAATCCATGAAAGAAAGAACTGATAAGCTGGACTTCATTAAAATTAAAACCTTCTGCTGTGTAAGATACAGTGTCTAAAGAATGAGAAGGCAAGTCATACACTGGGAGAGAATATTTATAAAAGATATCTGATAAAGGAACGTTATCCAAAATATACAAAGAAGTCTTAAAAACCACAAGGTTTGGGGGCACCTGGGTGGCTCAGTTGGTTGAGCGTCTTGACTTCGGGTCAGGTCATGATCTCATGGTTCGGGAGTTCAAGCCCTGCGTCAGACTCTATGCTGACAGCTCAGAGCCTGGAGCGTGCTTCAGATTCTGTGTCCCCCTCTCTCCGCCCCACCCCTGTTTGTGCTCTGTCTCTCTCTTTCAAAAATGAATAAACATAAAAAAATTTTTTTAAATAAAACCAACAATAAAAATTCTCAAAAACCAATAATAATGAAACAACCCAATTTAAAAAATGAGCCAAAGATCTCAATATATTCACCATGGAAGATACACAAATGGAAAAACAGCAAATGAAAAGATGCTACATACCATAAGTCATCAAGGAAATGCAAATTAAAACAAGGAGATACCACTACACAAGTAGTAGAATGGCTAATATCGAGAACACTGACAACACTAAATCCTGGGGAGGATAGGATGCAGAGCAACAGGGAATCCTTATTGACTGCTGGTGGGAATTAAAAATGGTGCAGCTACTTTAGAAGACAATTTGGCAATCTCTTATAACACTAAACATACTCTTCCCATATGATCCAGCAATTGCACTCCTTGCTACCCAAAAGATTCAAAAACTTATATCCATGCAAAAAATTGCACACAAATGTTGTTAGCTGCTTTATTCATAAGTGCTAAACCTTGGAAGCAACCAAAATGTCCTTCTGTAGATGAACATAAAGTGTGGTATATACCCAAACAAGAGATATTAGTCAGTATTTAAAAAAAAAAAAAAAAGACAAAGAAGAACTTTACATGCATTACTACTACGTGAAGGAAACCAAAGTGAAAACAATCTTAAAAGGCTATATACTTTATGACTTTCTGATAAAGTGAACCTATAAAGGTAATAAAAATTTAAGTGACTGCCAAGAGTTGTGCTTTGGCAGGGGTGGAAGAGATATGAATAGGCAGAACGCAGAGAATTTTTAGGGCAGTAAAAAACAGAAACAAAAACAAAAACCTATGATACCATAACCGACTGAGCCACCCAGGTGCCCCCAAACCTCGTGTTTTTTAAGCTAGTGTTAGGTAACAATTCTCCATAGGTCTCATTTCTGTAGATCTAGTGAGGAAAGGCACCTTTTGCCTTTGTTTCAGACTATCTTTGCAAAGATGTACGTAAAGTGAAGCCCTTGAAAGGTAAGTGCCTTCCCTTTTTAGTTAGGTTTATTTAGTATCTACTATGACTATGACACCATCTCTTTCCCTGGCAAAGTCAGGCAAGACTTAACATCCTTTATAAACAACTTTGGGTTCCCTAAGTTCAGGGTTCCAACGCTGTAATGCAAAACCACTGAGTGTGTTTCATCCACCTGAGCAGCTCAGCACCATCTCCATGGGACTCGGAAGGCCAGGGGACCAACCCAAACATGAAGCTCATGCTACTTTATTGTGCTGTGAGTAATAATGTCCCTTGTCTCTGATCTAGCAGCCTTATGTCTTCTGGAAGCAACCAGAAGGTTGAACCTTTAGGGTAAAATCTCAGAATTTCATATTTCTCGACAGCAAGAAAGCAGTCTAGACCTTTTGGCAAGACTGACCAGCTGTGGAGAAGGATCCATCAACCTATCCAGTCAAAAGCAATTAAACATTCAAAGCATGTAAGTACTCTCTTGAACACATACTCATGAAGCAAGCTTTGGACAACGACCTAGTATCTTATGAAGATCTATTTTATGTAGACATTGTACTAAACAAACTACCACTAGTATTACAGTCCACATGATGGCTTAAATTTTTACATTCTGATTTTTTATGTTATCATTTTTTTAAGTTTATTTATTTGAGAGAGAGAGAGAGAGAGAGAAAGAGAGAGAGAGAGAGAGAGAGAGAGAGAGAGAGAGAGAGAGAGAGAGAATATGAGCTGGAAAGGGGCAGAGAGAGAGAATTCCAAGCTAACAGTGTGGGGCCTGATGTGGGGCTTGAACTCACAAACAGTGAGATTATGACCTGAGCCAAAAATCCAGAGCTGGATGCTTAACTAACTGAGCCACTCAGGCGCCCCTACATCATTTTTCTTAAACTTGATTATTTTAGTCCGTGAAAGAGGACTCCATCTTGACAAAAAAGGTTTCTGACCAGCAAGTGTAAGGCCAGATTCTATAATATGGGAAATTCACCCTGTGAAGCCTATTGGGTGACACCCAAATGGACAAATGGTGTACCACTATACAAATGCAAGTGCACACTATTCCTCTTAAGAAACTTCCAGATTTATTAAATGCATAGCTAGTATCTGTGTAGCTTTAAAGAAGAATACCCACACCATTCTAGTTCCTAATAAACTGAGTTCACTTATTTTGACGTCAGCAAATTTATAATTAAATATCTAGTTATACAAAGTCATTAAACATCCTCCTTTTTTTCTCTAGGTCACATCAATCTTATATAAGGAAAAGTTGCAAAGCAGCTAGAATTCAGACCCTAATAGTCTGGTTCCAGAAGCCATGTTCACACTCAAAATCCCCAGGCTAAGAGTTGCCTGCCAACTGTTGTTTACTTCCCTCTCTTCAGTTACCTAGCACCATTTTGTACTTTTCTACGTGGCGACTACATTCTTTAACCACTCCACCACTATCATCATTGCATTTTGGGAGAAGGGCTCGGTTCTTTTCCCTCCCATTAGTCAAAACAGTTCCCTCAGCCAAAAAAGATAGGCCAAATAAATTCCCAGGGTCTTGGATGATGAATATCAGTCTCTTGTAACTTTGTGTTACATTCACTAAATTTTTTCTCACTGCTCAACTATACGAAATCACTGGTCTAGTTCAGGATGTACATACATCCATTCTCTCCTCCACTGGTAAGTTTTTCTACCCATCACTCAAGATGTTGGAAGTATTTTGTATTTAAAAGTTTTAAACTGGATCTCTCCAATCTTGCTTCCTAGGATGCCTAGATGATGAGGAGGAAATATAACTCTGGACTGATTGTTCTGATTCCAAAAATCCCTGGAAAAGTTATGCAAATTGTTTTCAGCCTCTATTTTTGCCTCTTTTTAATAAAACTGGCTTAAAATTACTTTTTCCCTTCTTGTACCAATAGTTTAATAACATTTCTTGTGCATTTCTTCTAAAATTTCATAGTAAACTTAGAAAAAAACATGTATATAAACTATAGATAATGTCTATCCCCCTAATGAGGCAGCTTGCTGTAGTGACTGTTGTGAAGATTAATGAGTTATGTAAGTGCTTTAAACAGTACTCAGCATATAGTAGGGACAAGCTATGATAAGGATTAACAAGCCATACTTATTAGATGTAATGTAACATAAAGCTGCCTATTTATTATAAATGAAATATTTCCAACTTGAGCTAGAATAAAAAGGAAGAGGAGACGAGAAGATGGCAGAAGGAGGAAAAACACCATTTGTAAATAACCTGAGAATTCTAATAATTTAACAAATATTAACGTGGTGACTTTGTTCAGGTACTTAATGATTCTATGCATGAATTCCTTCAATGATAATATCTTTATTTATTTACTTATTTACTGCTCAAATGAGATATTGGAATCAAAAGCATTTAGCAAAGCATCAAAAGAATATAAAATCTCAAGTCTTCTTGATTTCCTAAGACAATTACAAAGGTCAGATAAAATTATTAAACATGAAAAACATGTAACACTTTAACAAGTAATCCGAAATATTAGAATGAAAGTCACCTTCCAAAGTAAAAGCAAAATGATTCTCAGAAATTTGAGTATTGCTTTCAGTAATGATTTTATTTATGAAAAACACCAGACAGAAATACTAAAAGGTTTTAAAAAAAAAGAGTAAGACATACTAACAGGTTTCATTATCCTACTTCATATACCATGATATTAGAGGAGAAAAAATGGAGAGTATCAGTATAAACTGCAGTTGTAGGTACTGGGGAAACAGAGATAATCAAGCGTTTGACAGAACAAATTAAGACAAACACTATCAAAGAAACAAGAGTCTTCTCTTCTGAGATGGAAAAAAAAAACACCTAAGTAAGAGATGACAAAACCCTTGTGTTTGAAAAAATGGCCACCATGAAAGTGAAAGAAAGGAGCTATAAAATCTGAGCTGAGTGGGGAAAGTAAAACTTCAGTTACACAGGAAATATTTAAAATCCATGCTGTTACTGTGACTTGCTGAGAACAATTTTGAGTGACCCACAGTCCCTGGAGAATTAAGAAATTATAATCTTTAATTACTGTAGCCATGGAACCTTCCTTTCTTTCCCACTGGGACTGTTAACAGCATTAAAGCTTGCTAGTATTTCACCTTTATCTTACAGAGTCCGTTAGTGAGATCACAAATAAGCCAAATGTTTACGGAGAGCTTAATTCACTCAGAACAAAATGAATTAACAGGTTTATAGTGCTATCTCTGGAATTACGTTTGTCCTTAAACCAGATCAACACAACAACCCACGAGTCAGACTTATTAGCATACCCTTCTCTCCAAAAGACAACACAACATGCTCAAGAGCATATCTTTGTGTGTGCGTATGTGTGCACATACACCTGAGAACTGGCCAAGTACTGGTCCTAATCTGAGGCAAAGGCTGAAATATCAAAATGTTCTGATCTGATCTTCTGCTGGGTCTCCTCAGCTCTCTACTTGAGGAAAACATGTCTTCCTTTTCAAGGAACTCAAGATTCCAGAGGTCAGATTCCATGCCAGTTAGACTTGATGGTCTGTTTAGCATAAATAAACAACAAAACAACATGCAGTAACTATTCCCTCAGCTACATCTATTCCACATTAAAAACGAGCGGTAGGAGCAAAATTAGAAACAGTATCTTACCATTTTCCTTTTTTTTTTAACCTTTATTTATTTTTGAGACATAAAGAGACAGAGCATGAGCGGGGGAGGGGCAGAGAGAGAGGGAGACAGAATCTGAAGCAGGCTCCAGGCTCTGAGCTGTCACCACAGAGCCCGACACGGGGCTCGAACCCACGAACTGCAAGATCATGACCTGAGGCGAAGTCAGATGCTTAACCAATTGAGCCACCCAGGCGCCCCTTACCATTATATTTTCTTAATTTTTATGTTTACACTATTTCAAATCACCATGTTTAGAAAAGTTTTTTTCATTGTTCTTGACTTAGTTTATTCCTCTCATCTCTATACTTTTAAGATTTGAGCCCTTTTAGGGGCGCCTGGGTGGCGCAGTCGGTTAAGCGTCCGACTTCAGCCAGGTCACGATCTCGCGGTCCGTGAGTTCGAGCCCCACGTCAGGCTCTGGGCTGATGGCTCAGAGCCTGGAGCCTGTTTCCGATTCTGGGTCTCCCTCTCTCTCTCTGCCCCTCCCCCGTTCATGCTCTGTCTCTCTCTGTCCCAAAAATAAATAAACGTTGAAAAAAAAATCTAAAAAAAAATAAAAAATAAAAAAATAAACGTTGAAAAAAAATCTAAAAAAAAAAAAAAAGATTTGAGCCCTTTTAAATGATTTTAGTTCTTATTTTACTGTTTTCCTTTTTATGCTGCTTTTAACTTTTACACTTTTAATTTCCTAATCCACACAAATTTTGGAAATCTGTCTTCGTACTCCATCTATTCTTCACTGGTTAAGAAATATTTACCATAATTTTAGCCTCAATCTCTCAGTTTCTGGTTCAAATTTCATCTTAAAAATTTAATTTTAATCACCTTTTAAAATACTGCTTTTATTTACTTCTCCTTGACTTTATTTTACTACTTAATTTAGCTGTCAGGACAAGACATGTCTTTTACCACCACTAAATAATCATGACAATTTACTTAATCATGATATACATCATTCAGAATATAAGAGCTTACATGTCCTAACATACAACCCCTACATTAGGCAAATCATCCACTCTGTGTCTTCTTACAGGAGTGGGCCGTGGTACTACACTGGTGATGACAGAGGTAATCACCCCAGTCTTCTCTATCTCAGATAATGGCATCATCTCTCACTCAACTACTTGCACCTCAAACTCAGAAGGCATTCCTGACTCTAATCTATTACCAAGTCTTCCTCCAGACTTTGCTCTTACCTAACAGAATTTGCGCTTACCTAACCATTTCTCGTCATTTCTATTTCGTCCAAATCACCAAAATCTTTTAACTGGATGAAAACAATAACCTTCAAAATTGGTCTTAATTCCACTCATGACCACATTCCAACTGTCCATTCTCCACATAGAAGCCATAATGTTTCCAAAATGAAATGAGATCTTTATTAGAGATTAAAAGCCTTCCAACTGCTTGTCATTGAAACTAGAACAAAATTCCAACTCCTCCCAATAGCCTACACTATCCAAACCCTGCCAAGTTCTCTAACTGTAATTTGTAGTATATTACCACTTCTACTCACTGAACTAAGCTATATCAGCCTGTTTCTCTGAAATACCAAGCTGCTGCTTGGATATCCAGCCCCTCACCCCTGGATTTTCATATGGCTGTTATGTTCTATTTTGATATTATTCATATCTCCATACAAAGAGCTGCCCAGAGGATCTTCCCAATCATCTTACAGATCTGCAGAAGTCCTCTTCTGTATTCCTACTATTCTATTTCCCATTACTTTCCCATTACTTTGTTTCACAACACTATTACTACCTGAAATATTACCGGTTTAACTTATTTACTGTCTATCTCCCTCACTAGCATTTATATCCTTCATGAGGCTACAGTTCATATCGTTCTTGTTCACAGCTATTCTCAGGGCTTAGAATAGGGCCTGGCACATCATAGGTGCTCTAACATTTATCACATGCATATATGTGACATACATATCAATGTATATATGAGGGAATTATCTTCCTTAACTCTTAGAATAACACTATGGAAATAAGTTTTATTTTTGTTGATATTTATATCTGAGGAAACAGGAAGATGGAGAACTTGAGTAGTTTTGTAACTGTAAGTAAAGTAAAAGGCCAGAATTTAAAACTAGATCTGCCTGTGCCTAAAGCCCAAGATCTTACCCATTGTTGTAGAAATTTCTATCCAACTTTTTCCCAATGCCCAGTGTGGTTCCATTAAGCAAATAGACCTTTTGGAAAGTGGCAAAATAACAAGTTTAGGCAGGAAATGTAAAACTCACAACTTAAAATTTACACGAGGCAGAAAGAAACATCTCATTCCTCAAAAGGTTGCCATAATTAGTATTCAGTCTCCTCCCAAACAGCCATAATTATGGTTAAACCAGGATCTGGCACATGCCTCAAAGGGAAGCCATAAGTTTATATGATAGGCTAGAACAAGAGCTCTGTCCAAAAGTGCAATGTTAGATGGAGTGTGCACCATTTTATCTCCTCTCTGCCTAATCTGGCTGCCCATCCTGTAACCTTGGAATGGAGAGCTATATAGAATGTATACCCCTGCCCTAAGCCAAGCCAATTGGCTTCCTTCTTGTAAGAATATGGAATTGGTTAGGGACATGGGAATGCCATGTAGTCTAAAGGGATGAGCCTGACATTGATAGTCATAATATACTACTAATCAATGAGGAAACAAATAGTCTAGACCATTGTGCAAAAGAATGAAACAAATATATAAAGAGAAACATAGACAAATGGTCATGTGGAGTATGTGTGAATAGGGTACAGGGGGAGCAGGAGTGGGGAAAGAGAGAAGCTACTTAATGCCTAGCATCTCAAAAGTCTCACCCTGTACTTATTCTTAAAAGGAATTCTGAGAAATGCCACTGAGTCATTAAAATAAAGTCCTCTTTCCTTAAATTAGTGCGAATGGATTTGTTCCTTGCAAAACCAAATGATCCTAAATTAATCAAGGTCCCAATACTGGATGTTAAGACTAGGAATAAACTGAGTCAAATATCATTTGCTTCCAAGGCGATGCTGTTAGCATTTATTCATTCTTTCATTCAACAAATGTTAACTAGATGCTCATTCTATTAAGAAACTTCTAGGTTCCTGAACATATTGTGGAACAAACAAAAAGTTACAAATAGAAAAATTAAATATATAAAGTCAGGAAGTGGTAAGTGTCATGAAAAATAAAGCAGAGTAAGGGTATAGTGATAGAAAAGTTGCTATTTTGGGGCATCTGGGTGGCTCAGTCGGTTGAGTGTTTAACTCTCGATTTTGGCTCAGGTCATGATCCCAGGGACGTGGGATCATGCTCCATGACAGCTCCACAATCAGCACAGAGCCTGCTTAAGATTCTCCCCCTCGGGATGCCTGGGTGGCTCAGTCAGTTGAGCGTCCAACTTCGGCTCAGGTCATGATCTCACGGTCCATGAGTTCGAGCCCCGTGTCGGGCTCTGTGCTGACAGCTCAGAGCCTGGAGCCTGTTTCAGATTCTGTGTCTCCCTCTCTCTCTGACCCTCCCCCGTTCATGCTCTGTCTCTCTCTGTCTCAAAAATGAATAAAACGTTAAAAAAAAATTAAAAAAGATTCTCCCCCTCAAAACAAAACAAAACAGATTGCTATTTTATTTATTTAGAGCACCCAGGGAAGGGTTCACAAAAGAGGTGACAACGTGAGGAGCAAACTCTGAAGATCTAGGGGGAAAGTGTTCTAGACAAATAGAAGAGCAAATGCAATACAAATTTCTTCCCGAACAAGCTGCAGATTTGAGATCCTCAGGTTACACTGGAATTCTTAAATGAGAATCAGGGTAGGCTTCAGGCATAGCCACTATGCCACTGGTTACTAATACATCTTATAAACAGCTATCAAGAAGAATAAATATTTTAAAACATAAAAAAAAAATCACTTTGATTGGCTTTTAATTTTGTACACATATAATGGGTATAGTTTAAGCCACAGGAGTCCAGAGAGAAATAGTTAGAAATGCTTATTTAAGAATGAAAGCATCTGTTCATATCACTAAAAAAAATGGGGTCAAGAATGGTCTTCTGACAGATTTAATAACATTTGTGAGTGGCATAAAAATAGGGTTCTATCCTATAACTAAGGTTTCATTTTCAGATCAAGCTGGAACAATTAGAAGAATGTATACGGAGTACCCAAAGGAAACACTTTTCTCTGAGTTGATTTAGGAGTACATTATTAGTATCTGAGGTTAAGCTACAAGAAATAACTCTATGAAACTCATCAGTGTATTTGCCACAGGTATGTTTGCTCAGGACTATTTTTCGTAGTATCTCTCATCTGAGAAGTTCTATGTAGAGTAATGATAGGGAAACATATGCTTCCCAAGAGGATAAAATGCCTTTTCCTTCAGATAATGAAAATGTAACTAACACATTTTTCCTTTTCAACTTTGTCATCAAAAAATGTAGTAAAATTTATGGTTCAATTAAATCATATTTGCCTAGATTTCTGTTGTTTATTTTGTCTGGTAAAGGCACCTGGTCTTAAAGTCCTTCTCTAGTATATCCAATTTCTATACATACGGATAACACACTGAAAAATATTTAATGGTCTCACCTGACTGGCTTGACTTTGTAAGTAGACTCTTCTGGCATCCAGACCTTCAAAGGCAGAAGGTCTTGAGATTCTATAAGGCTCACTGGTAACAACTGTCTCTTGCTGGAAAAGATGATCTTTCACTAGAGAACTGGAAGTATCCTCTTCAGTTGCCTAATGGGAAATAATCCCCCAAATTCATTAGTTGCCAAAATATGAAAAACAAACTAAGAAATTTTCACTCTAGCAAGTATTTAGAAAATCTTACGTACCACCACCATCACTATAAATGGCAATTCCCCTAACTAAAACAATGATTTCTTATAGAAAATAACTTAGGAAGACCTAGAAGCCTAACTATGCCATGAGAGAGAGAGAGAGAGAGAGAGAGAGAGAGAGAGAGAGAGAGAGAATATCAATTAAAACAAAGCTTTTAATAAGTAATAAACATACAAAGAAAATTAAGAAATTGTTACAGTGAAGATACAAATCAATAAAAGTGTTATTTTGCAAGTGAAAAAAGCATGTACCAAGGACTATACTGTGATGTATGATACAGCGGATCAAAAGAAAACAACATCCCATGACCTTATTGAATGAATGAAAGAATTAATTAGCCCGAACTTGCTGATTATCTACAAAGACTCAAATCATGCACATGAGACTTAGGTAGGGGATATGCTCAATGAGAGTCTATAATAACAGGCTTTTAAAATTTTAGAAAAAATAATTTGTTTCTTTTTTAAAGAAATGAGACAACTATTTGCCATTACTTTCCCTGTTATTGTATAATTATTTGAAAAGATTGTGACAGCCAAATAAAAATGACAGAAACACTTTCATTGGGTTAATCTAAAACAATTCAGAGTAATCACTATAGGGCTAATAATCTTAAAGGTATAAACCTTTAAAAGATTTTTCTAAAAAAAAAAGATTTAAAAATTTAGTGCTCTAAAATTAGGCAGTAAAATTCATAAAATATCTATGATATTTTAGTTTATAAATGCACATTCTAGTCCTTACTCTGGAACAAAGTAGCCTTGTGACATTTAATGTCTATGGAACTTCGTTTTCTCAATTACCAAATACTTCTAATACTTCTGCTATTTTATCATATGGATTGTCAAGGATTTAGTGAGATAATATATGTGAAAGTGTTCTGAAAACTAAAAGCTATTCTTTTATCAGGGAGTAAGCAAGTAAACTTTTAAAAATGTATTTGAAGGGCACCTGGGTGGCTCATTTGGTTAAGTGTCCAACTTCAGCTGAGTTTGAGTCCCACATTGAGCTCTGAGTTGACAGATCCTCTGTCTCTCTCAAAAATAAATACGTATTAAATACACACAGATACACACACACACTATATCTATATAGATAGATATATATGTATATATATACACACACACATATATACATGTATATACATATATATATACACACACACATATACATGTATATACATATATACATGTATATATGTGTGTGTGTGTGTGTGTGTGTGTGTGTGTGTGTGTGTGTATATAAGAATGTACTGCCACTTAAAACTAAGTATGCCAAACCCAGTTAATGGTTCTTTTTAGCTAACTTTCATTATAGTTGTTCCAATGTGTTACGACAGTTAATGCTAAATTAATTATTGGAAAGGAGCTGGCTAAATAGTAGCCAGCAAACATTCTATCAAAATGCACGATCAAAACTGGAAACAGTAAAAAAAAAAAAAAAAAAATCAAGTAATATATTTATTACGTGTTCCAGGCAGTTCTGAAAATAAATGATCCAAAAAATTCTCCTAAATCGTAAGCAAAATGAATAGAAGAAAATAAAGGGGTCGGGAGAAGGCTTAGATAAAGGGCCTAAGTTGGAAACTTGTCTCATCCAACCAAGGTATAAAATGTAAGCAACTAACTTCCCTAAATTATTATTTTATTATAAATTGGGTAGATTTGTATTAGTAACTTTGGGGTTACCAGAGATACTCAATATATTAAAAACTATACACAAGCTTGAATTATTATTGTAGTAGTAGGAAGAGGAGGCAGTAGAATAATATCAGTAGTAATTAAGTAATTTTGCTTCTAATGATGACAACTATTTGGATCAGGATGCTTTTACTGAATTCCAATCTAATTGAGTCATTTAAGATTTGTAAAATAAAATAAAGCCTACTGAAAAACCCGTATCTGAACAAACATAAGATAGTTATATAACCCAAGTATTTTACTTTTGACTTGGGTTAATTCTGCTTATATTCTGTAAATTAAGCAGTAACACATTTCATTTTGATTAAGAATACACTTATTTCTTAAAGGGAACTACAAAGAGTGCTGATTATTTCATATTAAATAAATAAAAATGTGTTTATTGTTTGGGTAACAAATGATTTAGTTCTACTTAAAAATGTTTACCAAAAGAGCTGAAATCAACCTACTAACTAGATATATTTCACATCACACACTGAATTTACAACTACACACCTAAATGGATCTTGGCTAATAAAATAACTAATTAAAGCATCTTCTGCTTAATTAATATGATAAAAACAATCCCCCCCACACACACCAATCCTCAATGTATGAAAATAGAGTCTACAATCTACAAGAAACACATTACCCAGGAATTGTGAAAAACAAACTAAAACATTTTCATAGAATCCTAAACAGTATTTTCCTACTACTTAATTATATCTCCTTCAGCAAGTTATAAATTTAGATGTATATTGACAAAGTTAAAAAAAAAAGTGGTGATAAGTAAAATGGCAATTCTTATTCATTGCTGATTCCACACCCAGGAGTAAAGTCTGGAAGAATAATTTCTGAAAAGCAATTTTAGTAAAATGTATCAGATCTTTTAAAACATCCCAACATTTTGACAAATTCTTGAATCCAGCAAAGAAAAAAAGTACTAAATGGAAGAAGCTTTAGGCGCAAAGTATTTTTCTCAGAATTAGTCTTTTTTCTTTTTTTACTCTTAAATGTTTATTTTACTTTTGAGAGAGAAAGAGACAGAGAGAGAGCGAGGGAGGGGTAGAGAGAAGAGACAGAATTGAAGTAAGGCTCTAGGCTCCAAGCGGTCAGCACAGAGACTGACGCAGGGCTCAAACTCACAAACCTAAGCCGAAGTTGGACACTTAACCAACTAAGCCACCCAGGCGCCCCATCTCAGATTACTCTCAACATTAAAATGGAGAAAGAACCCTAATGTCCCAAAATGAGGAAATGGTTATATAAACTATGGTATGCCCACTTAATGGAATACTGAGTGGCCATTTTGAAATTAGGCTTATAAACAATATCCACTATATAGGGAAATGTTTAGTGTTAAAAAGACAATATATAAAACTTTGTTTATGGTATTATCATAACCATAAAAGATTAAAAGCATATAAGATGAATGTTAACACCTCTCCTTGATAGTATGATCAGGAGTAATTTTTCAGTGTTTCTAGAGCTTGTTTACTTTTATGTTGACCAAAATTACTCTTAAAATCTAGGTATATATTTTCTCCCTTGTCTGTGATATATAATTGTAATGCTTTGAAATGTATTCTATCAAAATATCAAAATATTTAAATAATTCAACTACCAAATTGAGAGACATTCTTCAACACTTGCCCCAAACCCTTCTGGATTCATGCAAAATATCTTTTTGTCAATTAAAAAAAACTCTTCCCAATTTTTTCCAAGTTCACCTTCTGGTTATCTTTCAAATCTATTTTCTCTCATGCAAGCCATGTTCTTTTTTGCTATCTTTTTCAGTAGCCTTTTAACTGATCTCCTCATTTCCAGCCGTGGGTAAGGGTATGGCTACTGGCTTTTCTATTCACAACCCTTCTAAGATTTACAATTATCAAAGCTCTGTTGGGGGGGTCCTACACATACTGGAGAGTAGAGGGGAAGAAAATCAGCATTGTCTGAGGAACACTTTCATAAGAAATATAATTTACATGAATCTGTAGAAATGGGCTCACTACTCCCAAAAAACACTGACATACAAGATACAGTTTAATTTTATTTCATAGGGGAAAAATGGGCAATAAATATAGGAAAAGACTGAACTTCATTCCTAATTAAAGCCATAAAAATATAATGCCAATTTTTTTACAGACTAGAAAAGATAGATAAAAATACTCTATGCTGGCAAGGGTATGGAGAAAGAGGTATACTGTTACAGCACTGGTGGGAATACAATTCTTTGAGAAAGTGACTGTACATACAGATACACACACAAAGCATGGTAGTACTATTTTTAAACAAAAAAGAGGGAAAAAACCCAAAAGAAAACATCCTATGGTTATTATCAGCAGAGGACTGGTTAAAAAGTATTATATATATATATATATATATATATATATATATATATATATATATATATATATGGAATACTATATTATATATATATATGGAATACTATACAGCCATAAAAAAGGTCTCACACATTACTCACAAGATACTGCTAAATGAAAATAGCTAGGTACAGAACTGTCAGTATGACATGATCCCATTTATCTGATAGAATGGATGGATATTTAAAAATTTTATCAATACTACATAAGGATATACCCTGAACTGTTGACATTTCCAAAGGAAATACTTTATATAAAGGACTATACATACACGATATAAATAATTACATGAATATGTGTATATTTGTTACTTAAGAAAGAAAGAGAATATAACCAACACAACAAATAAGTGGTACATGTTTTTCCACATTTTCATGTCCTACTTTGATCACCAGCAGGAAAACACTTTTCATACTCTGATGTTTTTATCATGCAAGTGTCATCGCTGAACAATATTTAGTTACAGATGCTTTTGAATTTTATTTGACTGATAGGATGCTATACGAGACTTCATTTTTTGTGTGTGAAACCTATTCATGTTGACATGTACAGCAATATAGCTCATAAGTCTTCACTTCTGTGTAGCAATGGTAGCTAACACATATTTAGTATCAGATATTGTCCCAAGTACTTTGAGTTAGCTTATCTAAATCCTCACAGCAATTCTTCAAAGTAGAGAGCATTATTATCTCTCTACTCCATATGAAGAAAGTAAAGCTCAGAGATTAAATAACTAGCCTAAAATGAAACAGTTAATTTTTTTGCTATTTCAAACAATGTTGCTAAGAATATTTTTACAGGCTTCATGGTATATACGTGCAAGAGTTTTTCTGGTAAATACCCAGGAATGAAAATGGTGGATCACAGGACACACCTACATACATTCTAGTTTACATAATAAACATTAGTTTCCCAATCAGCAAAACTAAAAGGCAACCAATGGAATGGGAGAAGATATTTGCAAATGACATATCAAATAAAGGGTTGTATCCCAAATCTGTAAAGAACTTACTAAACTCAACATCCAAAAAACAAATAATCCAGGGAAAAAATGGGCAACAGACATGAATAGACACTTCTCCAAAGAAGACATCCAGATGGCAAACAGACACATGAGAAGATGCTCAACATCACTCATCATCAGGGAAATACAAATCAAAACCACAAGGAGATACCACCTCACACCTGTCAGAATGGCTAAAATTAACATCTCAAGCAACAACAAATGTTGGTGAAGATGCAGAGAAAGAGTATCTCTTTTGCACTGCTGGTGGAAATGCAAACTGGTACAGCCACTCTGGAAAACAGTATGCAGGTTCCTCAAAAATTTAAAAATAGAACTACCCTACAACCCAGCAATTGCACTACTAGGCATTTACCCAAGGGATACAGGTGTGCTGTTTCAAAGGAGCACATGCACCCCCATGTTTATAGCAGCACTATCAACAAGAGCCAAAGTATGGAAAGAGCCCAAATGTCCTGCAACTGATGAATGGATAAAGAAGATGTGGTGTGTGTGTGTGTGTGTGTGTGTGTGTGTGTGTACACACAATGGAATATTACTACTCGGCAATCAAAAAGAATGAAACCGTGCCATTTACAACAACATGGATGGAACTAGAGTAGAGTATGCTAAGGGAAATTAGAGAAAGACAAATATCGTATGACTTCACTCATATGTGGAATTTAAGATACAAAACAGATGAACATAAGGGAAGGGAAGCAAAAATAATATAAAAACAGGGAGGGGGACAAAACATAAGAGACTCTTAAATACAGAGAACAAACAGGGTTGCCGGAGGAGTTTTGGGTGAGGGGATGGGCTAAATGGGCAAGGGGTATTAAGGAGGACACTTGTTGGGATGAGCACTGGGTGTTACATGCAGGGGATGAATCACTGGATTCTACTCTTGAAATCATTATTGCACTGTATGCTAACTAACTTGGATATAAATTTTAAAAAATTAAAAAAAAAAACCAACCACCTAGTTTCCAAGGTGGTTCTAACAATTCACATACCCAGAAACAATGTTCCATATCCTCACCAAGCCCAGGCATCATCACAACTTTCACTATATATATATATATATATATATATATATATATATATATATATATATATATATATAGTATTTAATTTCTATGATGGATAAGTCTTGCTAAAAATTACATAGTTATTTTCTTTCTGCAAATAAGAAATTCTGAGAATGAACAAAAAAGCTAACAAATAAATGCACAGGTTTGTTACTTTACCATGGCTCCTAATATTATTTCATCCTCAAATCTTTTGGTTTCAGAAATACTGATCTACTTGTTTCTCACGACCTGACATTTCACACTTATGATTCTTTGTACATGTCATTTCCTTTGCCCACAATGATTTCAATTTTTCCACAAGAAAAACTCTTTATAATGTCAGGTATAAACTCTTAAAAGTCTTTGTTGACCCACTCCCAAGATAATCATTCCCTCCTTCCAAAGTTCCTCAAAAATACTTCTATCTACCACCCTGTATTCTAAGCATTCTTTTATTTATAGTTCTCCCATGAGCTAGTAATGGAAGACTTTACCTACATCTTATCCCTAGAGCTTACAATTATGCCTGTATATAGTGAGTATCATATAAATAATCTGTAATATGCAAACATCCACAAATCAGATCATATGATATTAATATAGACTCTTGGGAGTAGATATGTGTTAACAGGAGAAAAAAAAAAGGAGAACAAGAACTCGTACACAAAACACTCTTCACCCCCCCAAAAAATAAGTTTAGTAACTATAAAAGTTCAAAGTATGCAAAAAATTCTTCCCATAATTCCAACCCCATGGAATAGCACCTATTATTTGACATAGACCCTTCCAGACTTTAGTGCATGTGTATTTGTTCCTATCCTACGTATATTATGGTTCCATTTGTATTGTAGACAGTCTATCCATGCAGTGGATACACTTTTTCTAAATTCACAATATACCACAGATCTCTTACCATGTCAATATGGAACGACACACCTTGTGCTCTGAAATGGTTGCAAATTAGTTCAATATGTGTGGGTCATCTATCCTGTAAGCAATACTCTAATTATGGACATTTAGACTGCTTCCATTTTGTTATATACATTGCAATGCACCACTTTATACATACATCTTGGTGCAGTGGTAATATTATTTCCTTAGGATTCATTTCCCTAAATAGAATTACTGAATAAAGAATATGCATATATTCCAATTACATTACAAAGCTACCTTCTAGAGCAAGCTTATGTATCATTTCAGAACCCCTCAATAGCATATGATAGAGGGACCATTTCTTCACGTTTCTGTTCACACTGGGCCTTATCAACTTACCAGTCTTTGCCAATGTAGTAAGAAAAATATTTTGTTCTTTTCCAAACAGACTATTTGTACTATTTCCATAATTAAAATTAATAATAACCAAAACGCTTTGTTAAGTTGGACAGAATGGAGTAAAAAATATTCAGGCTTAGTCAAATTTGAATGTTTTTAACAAAATTACAACTCCTTAAAAGTAACAATTACTATGGGACCATATATTCGAAAGTTAGGTGGTGGGAAATGCCAAAAATCTTTCACAAGACCACAAAATGTAACACATGATATGTGTAAAGACTGTACATACATTTACATGACTTCCAGCTTTAAAAAAATTGTCTACAGCACTTATACACACCCACATTCAATGCTCTTAGGATCGTGCTGGCATACTCTCAACTATGTTATCTGTAAAGTAACCTATGCCAGTATTTAATGTACAATGGAAATCTGTTTCACTCTCAGAGGCTGGTATAGTAATTATTCTCCTATGGTTGCTAAGAGATTGTTTAGCTTTTTCTTCTCCTAAGACTACTATTGAAATTTTGTACATAGAGGCAAAAGGATGCTGGGTAAAGCAATAAAATAATTCCAGCTGTAGCTCTCTATCAGAACATAAGGCTAGATGACAGCTGCAGAGAAAACAGAAAGTCTTTGCTTCTCTCCTTCCCTTTGTCCCTTCTTACTGCAGAAATGAGTAGAGAAAACAGCGTTGCTCTGCAAACCTTTTATATATATGAGTCCCAACTAATAATCAGGTGTGAAAAAAAGTGTTATCACACAGTCTACTTATTGCTCAAGAAGTTTACTCTTGTAGGTGTAGATCACAAAACACAGGTTTAAAAATGTGTGGCTGGGTTAAATCCAACAAGAGAAGATTTTAATAATTATACTATTAGTTTATTTTAGCATGATGGAATGATTTTTAAATGTTCTTTGATAAAGAAATATTATTGCACTGCATAAGTTAAAAACGCTACCGAATTCTTTGGCATTTAAAATTATAGACTCAAATTATGCAAACTTAGGAAGCACAGAAAAAAAATTACAATTCCACAAACCCAGCAAAATCACCATTAATAATTTGGTGTAGCACCCAGTAGCAATTCATTTCAGATTTGACAATTGTCTCCTATTCTACTCATTAGATTTCTCTTGTTTCTTTGATTAGTTTCAGGGTAAGAACAAACTAACCTGTGAGCCTTTAATCTTATATTTGTCTAGAAGCTTTGTATAAAAACATTAAGAGCACATACAGAATTTTGTTTAATCAATCTGAGCACAGTAATCAGTGATAAAACAATATGGAAGGAATATGAGAAATGTACCAAGAAAAAACAGCAAAAAGAAAATAAGTCCTTTGCCTTAGATTAATCAACACACAAACTAAACTATTTTTCTAATTTAGTTAGTTTGACTTAAATGTGGTGTTAGGTTTTCAGGAATTGTTTATTGTCTGTAAATCTGATTTTGAGTTATTAGGCAGCAGTTATATAGTTTCTGGTAACTATATAAATCTTTTATACAATTCTTTAACTGGTAAATCTACTTCTAGGATCTTATCCTAAGGTCACACTCAGAAATATTAACAAAAATTAATGTAAGAGGCTGTGGAGAATAAAGTAAATGTTCAATAAAACATGGTTAAATAAATTGTTTAACACAGTTGTATGATTATAATGGCTAAATGTAAAAACTCTGAAGTCAGACTGCGTGTGGGTTCAAATTTTAGGATTTATACTACTTAAATTCCAACTACCACCATTGCTATCATCACCAGCACAAACAAAAGTCCTTTCAAAACAGAATCAAAGGTTGCCTGGCTCAGTTGGTAGAGCATGTGACTCTTATCTCAGAGTGTGGGTTCAAGCCCCATGCTGGGCACAGAGATTACTTTAAAATCTTTAAAATACACACACACACACACGCACGCGCACACACACACACACACACACGCACACGCACACACACGCACACACACAAACTGGAGAAGAGACGGGGTCCTATGGCACTTTAAAAAAGTAGTATATATCTGAATACAATATGAAAGAACAAAGAAAAACCAAGGCAGAAGTACCCGAAATATTAATTGCAGTTATCTCTGGGTAGGAATTAAATGATCCCTGATTTCTTCTTTATAATTTTCTATCTATCTAAATCGTCTACATGAAGATGTATTAGTCTAAGAGTCAAGAAAAAATGTAAATAACAAAACATGCACAAAGGTTATACAGTTTTTTGCTCCCTTGTTAAATAACAAATAAAACTCAACCTGAAATATATTAAGGCTTTGGGAACTTAACTATGAGATAGTATTTAATGTAGGATGGTAATGGTCACAATAATATAACATCCATTTGCCAGCTAAATAATGCCTATCCATTAACTTGGTTCTTAGATATAAAGTCTTATTAAAATGTTATCACCTTTGAAAATTAGTACACGAACAATTCATATCCCCCCTGCTGTAACAAAATTATATTAAATCATTGTGGCTAGAAACCACTATCAAATTCTAAAACAAAGTAAGTCAAGTATTTCTCAGTGGCCAAAAGAAAAAATAAGACAACTTTCACTTCAGATCAATTAGGTGTCAGTGTCATCTTTCTTCTTCCCAAAAGCATGAAATCTGAGATCTTTTCCTCTTAGAACCACAAGCCTGTTGAGGTGAGTTTTAGGAGTTTTCTTACCAATCTAGCACATCTCAACAGTAAGAGCTGTTCTTTGGTTGGAGAAACACTGTAAAAATGATCTTATAACAAATATGAGCCAGCATTAAAAACAACAACGACAACAACAACAACAAACATAAAACAAACCTAACTGGCTCACTGAAACAGTCAAAGAAAGAAACCAATGAATACAACATTCATATCTTATCACAGCTTTGGTTAAAAATCCTAACTTTCAAGATTTTTCTTTAAAAATCCTTGTTGGTAACAGCTATGTACATGATCAGCTCTGCACTAAAACATGAAGGATTAAAGATGAGCAAGGTGTGATTTTAAATCCAAATGATGGTGTGTCATAAAACCCTTCAAAGATGGGTATGAAATAAAAAGGTAGACATCTTTCTGATTTATGATGCCTAATAAAGACACTAAATTGTTGAAAGCAGAAAGGCAGCCACCAGCAAATAACCAAATGTCTAGTATAGTTACAACAGAAAAGGTGCACAAATAATTGTTGAATAAATTAATAAATACTTGAAATGGAGAGAATTTCCACTCTGTTATTTAATGCCTTTGAAGACACTGATAACCTAAATAAAACACAATCATTACCCCCTCTGGGTTAAAAAAATTTAGATAATGAGTAACTCTTTAAAAACCATTTTAGTGGAGCACCTGGGTGGCTCAGTCAGTTGAGCAGCCGACTTTAGCTTCAGGTCATGATCTCACGGTTCGTGAGTTTGAGCTCCGCAATGGGCTCTGTGCTGACAGCACAGACCCTGCTTTGGATCCTCTGTCCCCCCCTCTCTCTCCCTGCACCTCCCCTGCTCACATTCTCATTCCCCACCCCTCTCAAAAATAAAATAAATAAATAACCATTTTAGTTGTCTTTGCAAATAATCACCAATAAAGTAAACCTGACATAGCTACTACTATAAATCGCAATTTGTATTCAAAATAATTTTACAATGTTTAGTTATGCCAAGCCCACAGGTGAATTACAAAACAATGATGTACTTTACTCCTGATAAAATGGTTAAATAAATTAAAATACTTTATAACCTCCAATATACTCCAAAATAAGAATGACACATAAAAACTTTGGCATATCATGAAATAAATGGTACTAGGGTAAATTTAAGAGTTTTCTTCAGCAGTTTTAATTCTGGATATCAATTCTCTTTAAACATTTTCAAACAGGAAGGTCAGAAAAATTTATCTCACATGTTTGTTAGCATCTCAGTCCACCATCCCTTTATTGATATAATTAAGGTTAATGTGTTACATAATCAGGTCAGAATTTTTTAAAGTAATAAAGAGGACTTTTTTCCTACCTGAACATACTCTTAGTTATAAAAGGTTATATAAAACTAAGATTACAACACATTCTTCTATTAATGAAAGATGGAATTTAGCCTAACCTAGACACCATCTAAAAAACTGAGAGGGGTGACGATTAAGATTAAAGGAACAGGAGTACAAATGTTAGCTTTTGTTCTGCTTGTGTATTTGGTTAGCTATTCCTGCATAATGACCACAAAGCAGCGGCTTTAAAGACCAGCATTTATTATCTCAGTTTCTGTGAGTGAGAAATTTTGAAGCACTTTAGCTGAGTGGTTGTGGCTCACAGTCCTTCATTAGGTTGCAGTAAAGGTAATAGCCATGGCTGCAGTTATCTGAAGGCTTGTTTAGGGCTAGAAAACTTTCTTCCAAGATTGACCCATTTCCATGCTGGCTGCTGAAACAAGGTCTCATCTCTTTTCAGAACTGCTTAAGCGTCTTTGCACATTACCAAGCTTCTCCCAGACTGAATGATCAAGAGAAAGAGCAAGATGGAAGTCACAAATCTCACGACCTAACCTCACTTCCTTCACATACTATTTGTTAGAAGTAAGTCACTACATACAGTGACACTCAAGAGAGGGCAATTAGACTCGAGTGAAGAGAGGACTATGAAATAATTTGTGGACATATTTTATGATCACTACTGTTCACCACTCTTTGGACAAATAATTAACATTTTTCCACATATGCAAAATACACTCACCCCCTCCCAAGACTCCCCCAAAAGTCTCATCCCTTTAGAGCAACAACTTCACATCCAGGATGTTGTGATCTAAATAGATCCATGTACAGATGAAACTTCTTGGGGACAGTTCCTTAAGCACAATCCTTTGAGTACAATTTCTCCCAGTGTGAAGACCTGTGAACTAAAAAGACAAATTATCTGCCCCACACATACACAAAATACAATGGCAGGACAGGCAGAGGAAAACTGCTGTAACACAAAATTTCAAAATATGGGAACAACAATGGAGTCAACTGATCCAAAGTAATTCTGAAATCAAAGTAGACACATCTTCCAAGTTGCTTGAAAAGAATTTAGGATCTAGAAATAATTCTCCATAGTTCTTGGCTCTGGCCTTGGAGATTTGGGCTCTCTTTTCTGAGTCACCCTTCCATTTTATGAAAAGTAGCCCATATTCACACACATGTGTATAGTTGTTTTCACCTGCTTCCTACCAGTAGAATCTTTGGATCTAAAGAGCTACTCTTCAATCCAAGTTGGTGATACTTCTGCCAAATTAACGCCTTTGAAAACACTGTGAGAGGGGGGCACTTGGGTGGCTAAGTTGGGGGGAGTGTCTGACTTCGGCTTGGGTCATGATCTCACAGTTCCTGAGTTCCAGCCCTGAATTGTGCTCTCTGCTGTCAGCACAGAGCCTGCTTCGGGTGGTCTGTCCCCCTCGCCCTCTACTTCTCCCACACTCACGCTCCCTCAAAAAATAAATAAAACGTTAAAGAAAAGAAAAGAAAAGAAAAGAAAAGAAAAGAAAAGAAAAGAAAAGAAAAGAAAAGAAAAGAAAACAAAACAAAACAAAACAAAACAAAACACTGTGGGGATGTCTAGGTGGCTCAGTAGATTAAGTGTCCAACTTCGGGCTCAGGTCATAATCTCACAGTTCGTGAGTTCGAGCCCTGCATAGGGCTCTGCGCTGACAGTGTGGAGCCTGCTGCAAATTCTCTATCTCCCTCCCTCTCTCTCTCTCTCTCTCTCTCTCTCTCTCTCTCTCTCTGTCCCTCCTTCATTTGCCCTCTCTCTCAAAAACATTTAAACATTTAAACATTAAAAAAAAAAAAGGAAAATACCGTGGGTCTCTTGGAATTCTTATTGGGGTTCACACATTTGACAAAAATGAGCATTCACAAATCTGAGATAAACTCTTCTCTACTATAAATTCCTACTAAGGGACATCCTTAATCTGTTTAATTAGCCCTATGACTTTGATTGAAAAGTTCTTGGAGGCATACCTTAGATATGTCTGAGATCTTAACAGAGGACTGTATGTCACACACTTAGCTTCATCATCTTTAGACAAAGCTATTCTGAGAGTGCCCTGGATTTGACCTTTGCCTGGATGCCATTTCCCAATCTCAGCACAGTGGGACATACTGAGAGGATGAGAATTTCAAACCATCGGGTCCTGGCTCCATATTGTTTAGGAGCCCTTTCTTCTCTTCTCTCCTGTTTTACCATAAGCAGAAAGAAGAAACCAAGCAACAGTTTTAAACTTTTGCTTAAAAATCTCCTTAGCTGTGTCACCTAGCTCATTAGATATATTTTCTAAAGGACCCACATTACTGAAGGTGACAGTTTGCTAAACTGTCTGCCACTGTATAACAAAGATACCCTTTCTTCCAGTTTCTAATATGATTTTATTTTCATTTAAGCCTTCACTGGCAGTCTCTTCAAACACCTGACATTAAGCTTCCATCTACTGACCAAGTTCAGTCTATCCCACATTTTAAAGTATTTGCTATGGCAGCACCCCATTTGGGGGTACCTAAATCTGTAATAGTAAAAAATTATTTCCAAAGTTCGAGGCTTCAATTAACACTTAACATTAATTTTATAGTTTCTGTAAGTCAGGAATTCAGAAACAGTTTAATTGTTAACTTAACAGGTTCTAGTTCACAGTCTCCAATGAAGTTACAGTCAAGTTATAGTCTTCTAAAGGCCTGTCTAGGCGGTAAATGACCTGCTTCCTAGATGGCTCACTAATATTGTTACTATCACAAGACTTCAGTTCCTCACCACGTGGGCATCTCCACTGAGTTGCTGAGTGTCCTCATGACATGACAATTGTCATTTTCTAGTACAGATAAACCAAGAAAACCGGAAAGAAGCTGCCTTGGAAGTCACGCCTTACGTGATTTCTACCATAGTTTTTTTTTTTTTTTTAACGTTTATTTATTTTTGAGAGACAGAGAGAGAGAGAGAGAGAGAGAGAGCGAGCGCACGCGAGGGGCAGAGAGAGAAGGAGACACAGTATCTGAAGCAGGTTCCAGGCTTTGAGCTGTCAGCACAGAGACCAATGCAGGGCTCCAACCCACGAACCATGAGATCATGACCTGAGCTGAAGTCTTAACTGACTGAGCCCCCCAGGCATCCCTACCATAGTTCCTTTGTTAACAAACAACTAAGTATAAAGGATGCTCTGGAGGAGGAGAATTAGATTCCATCAAAGGGAAAAGAATTTAAGAATCTGTTTTTAAAATACCACAGTAAGTAAAATCAAGAATTAAAACTTGAGGGGCACCTGGGTGGCTCAGTCAGTTGAGTGTCTGGCTCTTGGTTTCAGCTCAGGTCATAATCTCAGGGTTTGCGGGTTCAAGCCCTACATTGGGCTCTGGGCTGACAGTGAAGAGACTGCTTGGGATTCTGTCTCCCCCTCTCTCCGACCCTCCTGCACTCTCTCTCTCTCTCTCAAAATAAGTAAATACACTTTAAAGAAAATTAAAAGAAAAAAATTAAAACGATACAAAAATTGCTCCTAGTAAAATTACATTTAAGTGGAAGCCTATTACTACAGTCTCTAGTGACATTGCATGTTTTCTATTTTATTATGAAAATAAAAATCAAGCAAGTGTGTTAATGTCTAACAAAGTTAAAATATGAATAACTCTTTTAGGGTGTGTATGTAACATGTTGGATTGAGAGCACTGGAGATACGTGACTACAAAGTAGAGATCCCAAGGAGCTAACAGAAGAACTACTCTTGCTGCTTTTTGTCATATAGTAATTTTCTTTACCAGCCTCCTCCTATTCCTTTTTCTAAACACTTTTTTTAATATTTATTTATTACTGAGAGAGAGACAGACAGAGCATGCAGAGGAGGGGCAGAGAGAGAAGACAGAATCTGAAGCAGGCTCCAGGCTCTGAGTTGTCAGCACAGAGCCAGACGCGGGACTCAAACTCACAAACTGTGAAATCATGACCTGAGCCGAAGTCGGACGCTTAACCAACTGAGACACCCAGGCGCCCCAAGCCTCCTCCTATTTATAACTTTTTACTATTTTGTCCGCTTCAATGATAAATTTATTATTTCTCATTCGTATCTTTCCCATTTTTTACTCCATACCAAAGCCCTGACGTTTATAGTACTAATAGCAAATAAGAGTATGAAAACAATAGTTTTTACCAAACACACTGACTGTTTGCACAAAGTAGTGCAAACAATTATGTCCTGTAGCAGTTTTTCATTTACATAAAGCTATATACAGAAATGAAGTGAAACCAAATCAGAAGAATATTAACAGGTACCTGGGTGGCTCAGTTAACCGTCTGACTCTTGGTTTCAGCTCAGGTCATGATCTCACAGTTTGTGAGATCAAGCTTGCGTCAGGCTCTGTGCTAACAGTGTGGAGCCTAGTTGGGATTCTCTCTCTCCCCCTCTCTCAAAATAAACAAATAAACTTAAAAAAAAAAAAAAAGAATACTACAATAACAGCCATTATGTAATGGACAGTGTTGGTATGTGAAAATCTACTTTTTTGAAATTGAATTTTAACCAAATTTACTTTCATCATAGGAGGCAATCCAGAAAATGTTTCTCTATTTGCAGCCCCATATTTTGATTGATACCAGAACAAAATGGAACTTTGTTAAAACACTTAAGTAAAAACTATTATTTTCATCTTAATACGTATTTCTTATATCTAACTGCAACTCACTGTGTTTTTAAAATAATAAATAACCATCAATAAAATAAACAGATTCATATATTTAAACACACAAAAGAACTCTAAAATGTACAACAGGGGGATCGGTAATGACGATACATCTACCAAAAACAAATTACATAAAAATAAAAACATTAAAAATTATAAACTTGTAGAAGTACTTAAGGACACAGAAAATATTATCAAATATTTAAGTGACAAAAAAAGACTATAGTATAATGATATGACAATTAACACATGTGAATACACATTTATGTGTATGGAAAAAATCCCAGTCTATATGACAAATGTATGGTAGCTAATGTGGATGGTAGCATATTTATGTTTTTTCCTCTATATTTTGCTATATTTCTCAAAATTTCCAAAATAAAAACATTTTTATTTTCTTACTATAAATGCACATAAAACATTTTGCAATGTCTTTAGGTCACAACTATTTTTACAGTAATATGAATGATTATTAATACAAGATATACATACAAATTTGGGTTTACTGTTCTAACGTTGTTGTGAAGTATTCATATCTATTGTATCAAACTTGAAAAATATGGAAAAGTACTAAAAAGGAAGCCATATAGCTCAGAATCCCACAATCCAAAAGTAACAAAACATTTAACATTTTAGTGAGTAGTGAAACCATATAATTTTTGTGTTTTTATTAATCAATATATTGTAAGCAAATTAATAAATAATATTTAATGGTTGCATGACAAAGATATACTTTTTATTAATTCAGATTCTCCTATTTAAATAGCTTATTTTTTATTAATACTTTAAATACACCCCAAGATCTGTGTATAAAAAAATCTTTGTGTATCTCTATTCCTTAGTATAAATCACTGGAAATTGGTTCACTAGATCAACAGGCATTCATGTTTCTGTTTTTAAGGCTTTTTAATACATATTACCAAACCGCCTTCTACAAAGAATCAACCAATCTAAATTTTCTCCAGCAAGGCATCAATTTGGTCAATCTCACAGACAGACACAGTATGGGAGAGTGTCAATTTCTACCTGCTGATTACCACTGTTCATATATGCTCATTAACAATTTGTAACTCCTTTTCTGTGAATTCTTTATGTAAGTACCTTGCCTATATGTGATGGTTAATTTTATCTGTCAACTTGGCGAAGCTATAGTGCCAAGCTGTTGGTCAAACCAGTCTAAATGTTGTGAAGGTATTTTCAGATGTGACTAACATTTAAATCAGTATATTCTGAGTAAAGGAAATTATCCTCCATAAAGCAGACAGGTCTCATTACAAAAAGACTTAAAGACTGAGATTGGTCACTGCAAAGATGAAGGAAGTCTGACATGAGAATGCCTTCCAACCCAAAATTGAAACGTCAAAGTGTGTAAGAATTGCCATGCATGCCTGTCTGTGCATTTATGACTTGCCAGTCCCCACAATCACTGAGCCAATTCCTTTAAAGACAAACCAAAAAAACCAGCCACCACCACCACCAAATCAACCAAAGGAAAGTGAATAAAAACAAACTTTCTATAATACATGCATACACACACACACACACACACACACACACACACACACACTCTCTCTCTCTCTCTCTCTCTCTCTCTCTCTCTCTCTCTCTCCCAGACATCATATTGTTTCTGTTTCTCTGTACTTGGTGACAAAAGAGTGTCTTAGAAATTTTCTTACAAATTAATGTAAGTTGTTCATTTATTAAAGTTAGTGACTTCCTCCATATCCTTTATGTTCAGAAATTCCTTTTGGGGCGCCTAGGTGGCTCAGTCAGTTAAGTGTCCAACTTACGATTTCGGCTCAGGTCATAATCTCACGGTTCGTGGGTTCAAGCCCCACGTTGTGCTCCACATGGACAGTGTAGAGCTTTCTTGGGATTCTCTCTTCTGTCTCTCTCTCGGCCCCTCCCCCACTCAGTGTGCAGATGCTCTCACTCTCTCTCAAAATAAAGAAAAACATTAAAAAAAATTCTTCTCAAAGCAAACTACTTACTTGTAAGTCATCTTCTACTCCTTCAGCTTCATTTTTAAATGTTGGGCATCCTAAGAAAACAGGGAGAAGTTAATTAAGCAAAGAGTTTTTGTCTTAGGATTTAGTATTATTGACTAATTAATTAAATCATTATAATAGTGTAGAACTGATCAGAGATCACTCTGGGCTTCCTGGCAACGAGTCAGATGTTGGCCACTGATACCAGCCCCTTTGTTAGGAGAACAGAGAATGAGGGATTGTTTACCTCTTCTACAGGTATTATTTCCAGTTATTTACTCAAGTGCTATTTTCTGTGAAAGCGTACTATCTGTATCAAGTCCTACACCTGATTTTTCTTAAGTGCTCAAAATGATAGGCAGTATATATGGAATACACTCCTCTAGTGTTTAGATGATACCCACATATGTTTGATTCAATTTTCTAAATACTCTTAACCAGAAAACAGTAATTAATATCCAAAATGAGGATTTTAGTTGCTTTCATTAAGAAAGAAAACAAATAAGCCATAAACCACTATAGACAGCCAATGGCCAATTGTTGCTATTGATCTTTGTAAACCAGTGTCTCTGTGTAAATTTTCACGGTGTTCAAAGAGTGCCTTTAGTTTTAATAAATTCATAAAGAATGAGATCTTAACAAAGTATTCCGAGTTTATGCTACCTTGTGAGACACAGCTAGCATGGAGATGAGGAGAAATCTGTCCTTTGGAAAGGACTGCATAGTTTATTCTTATTGTCATGGAAGGCTAAGTAAGAAAAATTTAATGAGATTGCTGAAAGTCTACACAGTGGCTGGCAATAATGCTAACCCTCAGTATACCTTTAAAAATGTTCAAAAATAATGAGACAGACTGAGTAGTCTATGCCACTTGGCAAGAAGTTTGTAAGCTCCTCCACATTTTTAAACTGTCTTTTAAAACATGAAACCCAATTTATTTGATCCTAGGGAAAGAAATATGCTTTTATGGAGACATGAGTACAGGCTCAAAAGTAACAATAATTTAGGGAATGCAAACTGGTACAGTCACTGTGGAAAACAGTTTGGAAGTTCTCAAAAAAATGAAAAATAGAACTACTTTATGATCTAATAACCACACTACGAGGTATTTATACAAAATGTACAAAAACAGTAATTCGAAGGGACACATGCAGCCCTGTGTTTACTGCAGCATTATTTACAATGGCCAAATTATGTAAGCATCCCACATGCCTGTCCGCCAATAGATGAATGGATAAAGAAGAGGTGGTACGTATACATAACGGAATATTACTCAGCCACAAAGAACGAAATCTTGCCATTTGCAACAACATGGATGGAGCCAGAGTGTATATAATGCTAAGCAAAATCAGTCAGTCAGAGAATGACAAATACCGTATGATTTCACTCATATGTCAAATTTAAGAAACAAAACAAATGAGCAAAGGAAAGAAAACAGAGAGACAGGAGCGCTTGGGTGGCTTAGTCTGTTAAGCATCCGACTCCTGCTCAGGTCATGATCTCACGGTTCATGGGGTTAAGCCCTGCATCAGATTCTATGCTGATGCTTGGAGCCTGGAGCCTGCTTCAGATTCTGTGTCTCCCTCTCTCTCTGCCCCTCCCCGACTCACGCTCTGTCTCTCTCTCTCTCTCGAAAATAAACATTAAAAAAAATTAAAAGAAAAAGAGGGAGAGAAACCAAGAATCAGACCCTTAACTATAAAGAACAAACTGATGGTTAACACAGGGGAGTTGGATGGGGGAATGAGCCAAATAGGTGATGGGGATTAAAGAGTACACTTATGATGAGCACTGAGTAATGTACAGAATTGCTGAGTCACTATATTGTACACCTGAAAATAATATAACGTTGTATGTTAACTATACTGGAATTAAAACAAAAAGCTTAGTTAAAAAAAAAGTAAATCATAAATTCCAGCAGCCATGGATAATCGGTTATCTTTTTAAAGTACTGGTTCTTGAACACTAAATATCAGAATCAACTGGAAAAAATTTACAAAATATACTGGTGGTACAATATATTTCCAAACCAATAATGTCAGAATCTGGGGGATGAGGCATAGGGTATCAAGTATTTTTATTTCAAAGTTTCTTGCAGTGGTTTCAGAACCACAACCACTGCTAGAGAATCTTGGAATCTTTTTCCCCCCCTCTCAATTCATAATATAATAATTTCACAATTCCTCATCACATTTGAAATGGATAGGAACTTTAAAAAAATGCCTCGCCTCCCCTCTCTAGACAGAATGATTCAAGTGGTCTCGAGTGGGGACCAGTTATTCTATTTTTCAAAGGGTCCCAGATGATTCAAATGTGCAGCCAATACTGAGAATACTGATCTAATTTTTTTAATGTTTTAATTATTTGAGAGAGAGAGAGAGAGAGAGAGAGAGAGAACCAGTGGGAGATGGGCAGAGAGAGAAGGAAGACACAGAATCCGCGAAGCAGACTCCAGGTTCTGAGCTGTCAGCACAAAACCCGACGTGGGGCTTGAACTTGTGAACCACGACATCATGACCTGAGCCAGAGTCAGACGCTTAACTGACTGAGCCATCCAAGGACTTCAAAATACTGATCTAGAATGAATTTTAGATTCTTGTAATAAAGATAAAATGACTGCTACTATTCTGTGGAAGTTTTTCTGAACTGGAAATCACTGACTGTACCAATCTCTAATCTTTTAAAATAGCTGAATGAATGATTTATTTACAACTTCATACGTTATCAGTACAAACTTGTACTAAGCATTTCCATGCTCTTGCCTATGGTCAGTCTCATAATTCATTCATTTCTTCTGAATTTTTCTACCAAAATGCCATCTTCAAAATATACAAATCACAATGCTAATATATTTTGATTCAGTTATGTTATATAGAAAGTAATTTCTATTTGTAGAGAAAATTTTCCTTCTTAATTAGAAAAACAAATCAAGTCTTAATTATAATTTCGTTATAGGGAAGAAATAGGCTTTAAAGTGATTTATTTTTGCTTAATTAAGCAGAGGCCAGTCTTACATGTAAATACATTCTTCTTCCCTTTAACACCTGCATGCTTTAGGGGTGTCTGGGTGGCTCAGGTGGTTAAGCAACCAACTCTTTGATTTCGGCTCAGGTCACGATCTCATGGTTTATGAGGTCAAGCCACACGCTGGGCTCTGCACTGACAGCGTGGAGCCTGCCTGGGATTTTCTCTCTCTTCCCCTCTCCCACTCATGCTCGCTCTCTCTCTCTCTCTCTCTTTCTCTCTCTCTCTCTCTCTGTCTGCCTCTCAAAAGAAATAAATAAACTTAAAAAAAAATAATAAAATAAAACCTGCAAGCCTTAGAGTTAATAATCTTAACAAACTGGCAAAACATGCAAAGGGATAGATGGAGCTGTGGTCTCTACCAATTCTCAATTATGAAACCAGATAAAGAGTTAAGAACAGTTTTAAGAAGGGGTTTTTGCCACAGAAAAAAATAGAGTCTACATATAAAAAAGAGAAAATTTCTAATAACCAAATACAATCGAACACTGTCCTTGAACATTGCAGGGGTGAGGGACACCAACCCCAGTTCACCCCCCACAATGTAGTTGAAAATCTACATGTAACTTTTGACTCCCCCCAACATTTAACTACTAATAGTCTATTGTTGACCGGAGGCATTACCAATAACATAAATAGTTGATCAACACATACTCTGTATGTTATATGTATTATACACTATATTCTTAGAATAAAATAAAATAAAGGACAGAAAATGTTACCAAGCAAATCATAAGGAAGAGGAAATACATTTATGGTACTGTATTGTAAAAAAATCCACATATAGTGGTCCACCATTGAAACCATGTTGTTCAAAGGTTAACCATAATTGATTATTAGAAATTTTTGCTTTTTTATAACCCAAACAAGGATATGACTGATGTAACAACACACAAGGATTCTAAAAGTTCTAACTGTTCTCCTCTTCTTTATGCTCTTACTTAAAAACATCTGAGGGGCGCCTGGGTGGCGCAGTCGGTTAAGCGTCCGACTTCAGCCAGGTCATGATCTCGTGGTCCATGAGTTCGAGCCCCGCGTCAGGCTCTGGGCTGATGGCTCAGAGCCTGGAGCCTGTTTCCGATTCTGTGTCTCCCTCTCTCTCTGCCCCTCCCCCGTTCATGCTCTGTCTCTCTCTGTCCCAAAAATAAATTAAAAAAAAACATTGAAAAAAAAAAAAAAAAAAAAACATCTGAATTATCTGATGGCTGCTACTGATGGCTTCAAGACAATGCACGTAATTGGTATATATGTTACGATGTGACAAATATAAAACGTTTAAAAACCCATTATTTTATCTTTGCCTACAGTGAGCTTTCAAAGTTAATCAATCACCTATCACAAAAGCGGACTCGCTTCAAGTCACTCTATTATATGTGATAAACAAAATAAGGAAATAGTCGAGAAAACCTACCTTGAGAAATATCCTCTATAGCTCTTCGAATGCCTCTATCAAAAGCCCTAGCATCAGCAGGACTTTGAAAGGTAAGGCCAAATTTCTTATCATCAATCTTCCAGTGGTGAAATGTTGGGGTGACCTTATTGTAAATGAGGTCTTTTTTAAGCATACATTCCAAAACCACCTGCCAAAAGGTAAATGCCAAAGATTACTATACATTTATCAAATCCTCTAATGTAGATCTTAATTACAAAACGAGGTAAGAATAAGAAATAAAAAAAGTAAATAAAATGAAACCTGCAAGCCTTTGCTGTATTTTAGTAAATTCGTTTCTCCCCTTTATTAAAATAGAGGTCTCGCTACTTAATCTACTTCATAAAATCACTTGATACAGAAAAAAAAATGGGATTAAAGGGGATTCTGGGAAGATGGCAAAGTAAGAAGGAATCTTTCTTCCTACCTAGACAATAATTACACTGGCAGAAATCTTTCTGATATAACTATGTTGGAACTCTGAAGTCTGTTGAAGGTGAAGGCTTGTAACTCCCAAGGGAAGCCATGGCCAGTAAACTGTGCTGAATTCTGGTCAATCTCTGCTATGAGTACAGTAGCCGCTACCCATACCCCGTGGCAGGAATTGTGCACATGTTCCTGGAGAAGCTTGCATACAAATTTCAGGAGCCAGGTTGCATAAAAAGAATCCTGTCCCCCAAATACCAGAAATCCATGCTCTGTTTACTGATGGCTGCTGATTAGAGAGGTGTAGACAAAGAGGAAAACACCCATAGTTGTTATACCTTCTCTTACTGTTCTAAGTTCTTCCTCAACAGAATAAAGTCATGTCCAGGTTGTTTAAAGGATCAGCATCCTTTTTTATTCATCATTTTTTACTTTTTCCCATTTGGGGTACCAGATACTAAAGACTAGGACATTCAAGAACAATTGTATTCATGGGGAAATTTAGAAAGTGACTATGCATACCCAGAGAAATACTCAGAAAAGATACACAAAGATCTAAGTTTACACTTTAGGCAGATTCCCAGCAAAGAGACAACCCACAACAATACAACAACAACAGCGGCGGCAGCAGCGGCAGGAGCAGCAATTCTTGGGGAATGGGGACAATCTAATTTCCAGAGTTACCACATTAATAGATTCAAATACTCAGTGTTTAACAAAAAAACTTAAGGCACATAAGAAAATAGTAAATTAATTTTTTTTTTCCTTTTCCCAATGAAAGGAAAAAAGAAAATCAACAGACACTGTCCCTAAAAAAGGCCTGATGGGGGCGCCTGGGTGGCTCTCAGTCGGTTAAGCGTCCGACTTCGGCTCCGGTCATGATCTCTCAGTCCGTGAGTACGAGCCCCGCGCCAGGCTCTGTGCTGACAGCTCGGAGCCTGGAGCCTGCTTCACATTCTGTGTCTCCCTCTCTCTCTCTCTGCCCCTTCCCTGCACATGCTGTGTCTCTCTCTCTCTGTCTCAAAAATAAATAAACATTGAGGAAAAAAAAAAAAAGGCCTGATGGCAGATCTATTACACAAAAACTTAAAAAAAAAAAAAAAAAACCCTCTCTTAAGGATGATTCATTGAAGACCTAAATGAAGATATGGAGAAAGTTAAGAAAACAGTGTACAAACAAAAATGAAAGTATCAATAAAGAGAGAGAAACCTAAAAAGAAACTAAGAAGAAATTCTGGGGCTGAAAAGTACAATAACAAATAAAAAATTCACTACAGAGATTTAAAGGCAGATTTGAGCAGGCGGAAAAAGTATCTGCAAACTTGAAAACAGGACAATAGAAATTACTGAATCGGAAGAACAGAAAGAAAAACATTAAAGAAATGCAAACAGCTTAAGGGACCCAGAGGACACCATCAAGAGGACCGACCTACACATCATAGGACCTGTAGAAACAAGAAAGGGAAAGGGGCAGAGAGAATATCTGAAGAAACAACAGTTTTAAAACCTCATAGGTACAATGAAAGACATCAATATAAGCATCTGACAAGCTCAACAAACTCCAAATAAGATGAATTCAAAACAGAGCCACACAGAGACACAGAGAGAATCTTGAAAGTAGCAAGAGATGCGGACAGTCACTTTCAGATGATCCTAAATAAAAACAGCAGCAGATTTCTCTTCAGAAACTTTGAGGGCCAGAAGATAGTGGGCAGATATGACCAAAGTACTGTAAGAAAAAAGGGTCAAAAAAGAATACTTTATCTGGCAAAACTGTCCTTCGAAAGATAAAAATTAAGACATTCACAAATAAACAAAAGCTGAAAGAATGGGTTACTACTAGATTTGCCCTGCAAAAAAAGTTCAAGGACGTCCTACATAGTGAAATGAAGTAACACTAGACAGTAACTTGAAGCTGTATGGAGAAATAAAGATCTCACTGAGTTAAGTGCAGGAGCATTTATAAAAGCAGTAAAATTGTAACACTGGTTTTTAACTGCAGTTTTTTCTTTCCTGTAAGGTTTAAGAGACTAACACATTTAAAGGAAAAAGCAATTAGGAAAAAGCTAGGTATTACTGTAACTTTGGTTTGTAACCCCAAATATTGTTTTCTACAAAATATAAGAGACTAATGCATTTAAAAAAGGCATTAGGAACATCTAGGTGGCTCAGTCACAGGTGATCGTCCAACTCTTGATTTTGGCTCAGATCATGATCCCAGGGTCATGGGATTAAGCCCCATGTCGGGCTCCATGCTGGAGTGGAGCCTGCTTAAGATTCTCTCTCTCTCCCTCTCACACTCCCTTGCTCACACTCTATCTCTTAAAAGAAAAAAAGCTTTTTATTTTGATGAGGTACTAATAGTTCATTTTTGCTTTTGTTTCCCTTGCCTCCGGAGATGTGTTGAGTAAGAAATTACTGTGGCTGGGATCAAAGAGGTTTTTGCCTGCTTTCTCCTCTAGGATTCTGATGGCTTCCTGTCTTACATTGAGGTCTTTCATCCATTTTGAGTTTATTTTTGTGTATGGGCTAAGAAAGTGGTCCAGGTTCATTCTTTTGCATGTCGCTGTCCAGTTCTCCCAGCACCACTTGCCGAAGAGACCGTCTCTATTCCATTGGATATTCTTTCCTGCTTTGTCAAAGATTAGGTGGCCATACATTTGTGGGTCCATTTCTGGGTTCTCTATTCTGTTCCACTGATATGAGTGTCTGTTTGGGTGCCAAAATCTGTAAAGAACTTATCAAACTCAACACCCAAAAAACAAATAATCCAGTGAAGAAATGGGCAAAAGACAGTACTAAACACGTCTCCAAAGAAGACATCCAGATGGCAAACAGACACATGAAAAGATGCTCAACATCATTCATCATCAGGGAAACATAAACCAAAACCACAATGAGATACCACCTCACACCTGTCAGAATTGCTAACGTTAACAGCTCAGGCAACAAAAGATGTTGGCAAGGATGTGGAGAAAGAGGATCTCTTTTGCATTGCTGGTGGGAATGCAAGCTGGTGCAGCCACTCTGGAAAACAGTATGGAGGTTCCTCAAAAAATTAAAAATAGAACTACCCTATGACCCAGCAATTGCACTACTAGGTATTTATCCAAGGGATACAGGTGTGCTGTTTCAAAGGGGCACATGCACCCCAATGTTTATAGCAGCACTATCGACAATAGCCAAAGTATGGAAAGAACCCAAATGTCCACAGATGGAGGAATGGATAAAGAAGATGCGGTATATATATACAACGGAGTATTACTCGGCAATCAGAACAAAATCTTGCCATTTGCAACTACATGGATGGAACTAGAGGGTATTATGCTAAACGAAATTAGTCAGAGAAAGACAACTATCTTATGACTTCACTCATATGAGAAATTTAAGATACAAAACAGATGAACATAAGGGAAGCAAAAATAATACAAAAACAGGGAGGGGGACAAAACATAAGAGACTCATAAATAGAGAGAACAAACAGGGTTGCTGGAGGGGTTGTGGGAGGAAGAATGGGCTAAAGGGGTAAGGGGCATTAAGGAATCTACTCCCAAAACCATTGTTGCACTATATGCTAACTTGAATGTAAATTAAAAAATTAAAAAATAATAATTAAAAGAAACACAGGGATAGTGGAACAATATAAAATGTAATACATTAATGTGGTAGAAAAAAATAAAAGTATTTTATCATGAATAAAAGCATGAGTTTATACTTCTGGGCATTCAATTCATATAGATATAATTCTGTGACATCAACAACCGAAAGGGGTGAGGACAAAGCTGTAAAGGAGCAGAGTATTTTTGTATGTTATTAAATTTAAGCTGGTATAAATTCAGGTTAGAGTGTTAAAACTTGAAGATACGAAATGTAATCTCCATGGTAACCACAAAGTAATAGCTATAGAATATACATGAAAGTAATTTAAACATTTCACAACAATCAATGCAAACATAAACAAAGACAGAAATGCAAGAAATGAGAGATAAAATGCTGTAAGACACATAAAAACAGCAGTGACAGAAGTCCCTCCTTATGACCAATCATTTTATTATTATTGTTATTATTATTTTTGGTTTATTTATTTTTGAGAGAGAAAGAGAGAGAGAGTGAAAGCAGGGGAAGGGCAGAGAGAGGGGGGGACAGAGGATTGGAAGCAGGCTTGTGTGAGCAGCAGCCAAGTCCTATGAGGAGCCTGAATTAACAAACTGTGAGATCATGACCTGAGTCAAAGCCTAACTCTCAACCAACTGAGCTGAGCCAGTGCGGTTCCCCTAATCAATCATTTTAAATGTAAATATATTTAACTCTCCAATTACAATGACAGAGATTGGCAGAGTAGGAAAAAAAAAACACATAATCTAACTATGTGCTTTTTTTGTTTTTTTAAATAATTTCTAGGCCCAACGTGGGCCTTAAACTCACGATGCCAACCAAGATAAAGAGTTACACGCATGCTCTACTGACTGAGCCAGCCAAGGCACCCTCAACTAGGGACTTCTCTAAGAGACTTACCTTACATCCAAAAATACAAATAGGTTAGGGCACCTGAGTGGCTCACCTGGTTAAGTGTCTGGCCCTAGATTTCTGTTCAGGTCATGATCTCATGGTTTGTCGGTTCGAACCTCACATCAGGCTCTGTGCTGGCAGTGCGGACGGAGCCTGTTTGGGATTCTCTCTCTCCCTCTCCCTTTTTCTTTGCCCCTTCCCCACACGTGCTCCCCCTCTCTCTTTCTCAAAAATAGATAAACTATAAAATAAATTTTTTTTTAAAAACTTCAAAGATACAAATTGATTCAAAGTCAAAGGATAGAAAAAGACATCCCATGAAAATAATAAGCAAAAGAGAGCAGGGGTAGCTATACCAATATCAGACAAAAGACTTCAAATCAAAAAGGTTATAAGAGACAAAAGAGGACATTATATATTAATAAAAGGTTCTAGAGAGCAAGAAGATGTAACAGTAAACATTTATGCACATTATGACAGACAATAAAATATATGAAGCAAAAATGGACAGAACTGAAGGAAGAAATAGACAACTCCACAACAATAGTTAGGAGATTCAACAATTTACTCTTAATAAATAGAACAACTAGACAGAAAATAAGTAAGGAAATAGAAGACTTAACATAATAAACCAACTAGACCTAAAAGACATATATGAAACTCTACCCAACAATAGAATATACAGTCTTCTGACATACACATGGAATATTTTTCAGGGCAGACCATATGCTAGGCCACAAATTAAATGTCAATATTAAAAAATATAGATATCAGCAGTGCCTGGGTGGCTCAGTCGGTTGAGCGTCCGACTTCAGCTCAGGTCATGATCTCACAGTCTGTGAGTTTGAGCCCCACGTGGGGCTCTGTGCTGACAGCTCGGAACCTGGAGCCTGCTTCGGATTCTGTGTCTCCCTCTCTCTCTGCCCCTCCCCCGCTCATGCTCTATCTCTCTATCAAAAATAAATAAACATTAAAAAAAATTTTTTTAATATAGATATCATACAAAGTATCTTCCCTGGCCACAAAGAAATGAAGTTAGAAATCAATAACAAAAGGAAAACTAGAAAAAAAATCCACAAAACTCTGGAAATTAAAAACTCACTTTTAAGCAACCAATTGATCAAAGAAGAAATCACAAAGGAAATTTCAAAATACTTACAGAATGAAAAGAAAAACAACACAGCATATCAAAACTTATGGTTGGGGGGGGGGGTGCCTGGGTACCTCAGTCAGTTAAGCCTCTAACTCTTGATTTCAGCTCAGGTCAAGATCTCATGGTTTGTGAGTTTGAGCCCTATTTTGGGCTCCAGGCTGACCACGTGGAGCATGCTGGGGATTCTCTATCTCCCTCTCTCTACGTTTCTTTCTTTGTCTTTCAAAAAAATAAATACACTTAAAAAAATAAAAATAAAAGGCATTTTAATTTAAAAAACATAAAACTTATGGGATGCAGTAAAAGCAGGGCTAAGGAGGCAATGCATAGCTATAAACATACTGAAACAGAAGAAAGATTTCAAATCAACAACATAACTGTACAACTTAACGAACTAGAAAAGAATAACAAACTAAACCCAAACCTAGCAGAAGGAAAAAAAATAATAAAGATCAGAACAGATATAAACCAAATAGAAAAATGAAGAAAAAAAAACCAGAAAAATCAATGAAACCAAAAGTTGGTTTTCCAAAAGGATTTGAAAATGTAACAAATCTTTACGTATGCTAAGAAAAAAAAGACAAAAGATGCAAATTACAAATATCAGAAATGAAAGTAGAGACATTACTACCAGTGCTATAGTAATAAAAAGGATTATCAGTGAGTATGAACAATTGTACACCAACAAAGTGGAAAACCTAGATTAAATGGATAAATTACTAGAAACATAAAATAGATCGGGAATAAGTCAGAAACAAATAGTAGAAAATCTCAACAGACCAGTAAGTAGTAAAAAGACTGAATCAGTAATCAAAAATCTTTCAACAAAGAAAAACCCTAGACTTGATGGCTTCTCTGGTGAATTATACAAAAATTTTAAAGAACAAATACCAGTACTTCTCAAACGTTTCAAAAAAATTCTAGCTCATTGTATGAGGACAGCATTACCCCAACATCAAAGCCAGACAGTCACTACAAGAAAATTATAGACCAACACCATTATGAACAATGACTCAAAAATCCTCAATCAATATTGGCAAACCAAATTCACCATTAAGTGGAATATATATAGTAAGACCAAATGGGATTTATTTCTGGAATGCAAGGACAGTTCAACATATGAAAATTGATCAGTATACCACATGAACAGAATGAAAAGGGGAAAGAAAACACATGATCACCTCAACTGATGCGAAAAAGGTTTCTGACAAAATTCAGTTCTCTTTTCATGATAAAAAACACTCAATGTATCAGGACTAGAAGGAAACTACCTCAACATATTTGACAATAGTGCCAACAACATTCGCTGGGGTAAAGGAGTCTTTTCAACAAATGACTGGATACATTGGGAACACTAGATATCCACATGCACAGGAATGAAGTTGGACCTCTACCTAACATGAAATTAACTCAAAATGGATCAAGGACCTAAATATGACCTAAAACAACAAAGCTCTTAAAAGAAAACATAGGACAAAAACCTCATGACATTAGATTTGGCAATGATTTCTTGGATATGACACCAAATGCAGAAGTAACAAAAGAACAAATGGTGTACCACTGCATACTTCTTCCCAACCCCATATGCAGCGATTTCATATTGATTGAAATCAGCCACTGTGGGAGTTATGAAAATACTATCTATCACTGCCCTCCCTCCAACCCCTGATGGACAGCTGTTAAACCTTTATCAGCACAGCACTGAATATAATGATTTTTGATAGTAAGTCTTGTTAAATCTGGAATAAGTGACTAAGAAGGTGGCTAAATTCTGTACTGTCTGGTTAGAGGCAAAGTAATGAAATTGTCTCAAGGGTTCTGTTTCCTATAATTTGATCATTCTACATGTATTCAAAAAGGATTAACATTTTTTTGAGTTTTCATGTGTTAGCACTTTGCTATGGCATTTTACAGAGATTTACTATTTGGCTATATGGAAAAAAACAAGTCTGGTACTATAGTTATAACATGAAAATATTACTAAATTAAATCTTAGTAATGGATATTGAATAATTTAATAATGAATTAATTCATTAATTTAATAATGAATATTGCTGATTAACTCCTCTCTTAAGTTCTCCAAAGATTTTTTTCCAACTATTTTACCTCAGATAAATAAAATCTACACTCATCTTTACCACTTGTTTACAAATGGCATCTATTTTTTAGAGGCTCCCAAAATACACAGAAAAATTAGTTTAAAATGTTTTAAAATACACTAGGAAAAAAGGGAGGATAATAAACTAGCTCTTTTAACTTACACAAGTACCTATACAAGAATGTGTTCCACCTAAAAGTCATGTAAATATTGAGCCTACACATCATACCAACTGGTACAAAAACAACATGGCTACTAATATAAACTAGTCATGATGCATGTTATTAACTTTTATCCGTACAATATTAGGAAAAAATATTTTATTGTTTGTATTATATATTTAATGTAGCATCAACATAACTACCCTTTAGGAAAAGGCTACTATGTTAATAGCTATTCTTAATTTAGGGACATGCCTGAGACAGAAAAAGTCAGTTACTCTATGGGCACAACTACCCACTGTTTTTAGGTAGTCTAAAAAATATGCTCCTTAAAACATTCTGTTTCATTCAACATTTACATTAATTCTAAAGCCTCTGTGTGCAAAATAGAACAATTTCTCATCTAAGTCACACAATATTAGAAAGTTATTTTGCTTTTGACTTTAAGTAGCATTAAAAAATAAATGTACTTTCATCATATTAAGGCCAACATAAAGCACACTCTAATTAACCAATAGGGACAACAACTGTCCACCTGAAATTAAAAACAACAACAACAAAAAACATCAGGGCACCTGGGTGGCTCAGTCGGTTAAGCATCTGACTCTTGATTTCGGCTCAAGATCATGATCTTACGATTTGTGAGACAGAGCCCCAAGCAGGCTTCTGCACTGACAGCGAGGAGCCTGCTTGGCATTCTCTCTCTCGCTCTCTCCCTGCCCCTCCCTGCTGGTGCTCGCTCTCTCTCTCTCTCTCTCTCTCTCTCTCTCTCCCCAAATAAATATTTTGGGGAAAAAAAAAAATCACTGGAATTAAGAGCCATTAAAAAAAGAAAGGTAGGTCAAATGATGCCTCAAGAGAATTTTCCCCATCATGTGAACAATACCAAATCAGCATTCCTGAAAAACAAAAAAAATTTTGAGGTCTGAAAGGATTCTTAAAATGTAGTGAATTCTGCTGACTCTCCCCTTCCACTGCCCCTCCTCAACTGTATCAGAACAATGTGTTCTGACTTTAGCCCACTGCATATATTAATTCTATACCTTAAGATAACAGTAATACTAATAGTAATAGGCATATAGGAAGCAAATTCAATAGTCACCATTTCATAATTAATATAATTAGCAAATAAAGTGAGGAAAACAGCAATTTTATTTTTGCCAATAGATTACAATTAATCAATCCAACATTATCAGGTGATTTACTTTGTAGGAAAAATAAGATAATGGGATTATTTCTGACCAAGAGAGTTGAATCTATTAATTACCAATATAGCAAATTAAAAGGTACTCACTCTGTAGGCCTAAAACAGAATTCTCCCAAAATACGTGACCCACACTCACTCTTAGAGCTTCTTTGTAAGAGAAGATCTGACATAAAATGAAATGAATAATTCTAAATTCTGTTAAGACTATACTAAAAGCAGTTCCAAGAAGTCAATAAGAATATAATCTTAAAAATATTCTACATATAGGTGTTAAACTTGAAATCATCTCTAATTCTAATTAATAGTTTAGTCTTCTTTCTGATGTTAGAGTTCTGGAAGGATGTGAATTTCATCAGACCTCCACTGTAACCACAAAGGACACCAAATTAGAGAGTAAAGATAAGTTTAAAAGTAGATTAGTGGCCCTGCCCTCTTATCTATCCCTCCCAAGTAGACTATATTAATAAACAGAAAAGATATCAAGAGTGTTAACAGCAATCGTAAAGTGACTATTAAATGTAAGATCGATTCAACAAGAATAACTATAAAAGATTATGTTGCAAAGTAATTTGACATCAATAACCTTTAACCGATCCATTAAGGATTTGGCTAGTTAACAAAGAAGAATAAATTGGAGTCTTGTTTTAGAATCAGCACTAGCACTAGAACTTTTTGAACTTTTGATCACCTTCAAGTATACTGGGACTAGAAATGAAGCTTTCTTATACACTAAAAAACAAATGTGTAATTAAAATTTTTTGGGGGGCGCCTGGGTGGCTCAGTCGGTTGGGCGGCCGACTTCGGCTCAGGTCATGATCTTACGGTCCGTGGGTTCAAGCACCACGTCGGGCTCTGTGCTGACAGCTCAGAGCCTGGAGCCTGTTTTGGATTCTGTGTCTCCCTCTCTCTGACCCTCCCCCATTCATGCTCTGTCTCCCTCTGTCTCAAAAATAAATAAACGTTAAAAAATTTAAAAAAAAAAAATTTTTTTTAACTAGAAAGAGCAACAAATTCAAAACCACATAAATGTTTGTAATGACTCCTTCAAAAAAAGAAAGAAAGACTTTCAGACTTACATATACCAACAGACCTGACCCAAGTATGAAAAGAATATAATTGCTGCAAATAGACTGGCTGAAGCCAGCTTCAGGAAGGTGACTATAATAACAAAGGAGAAAATATACAACAATGTAGGCGTCTCTGGTAGAAAAGCTTTGCATTCCAATACAGATCTAAACAGATCTAAGTGGGTTGAGACATACAAGTCTAACTTCTTTTCTAGCTAAATAAATACTTTTGGAACCATAAATATTTAATAGGATTTTTAAGTCTTCCAATCTAGTGGGAACAAAAAAGAACAAATATTCTTTCTCTTTCTTCTTATTAAGGCTTTTATTTATTCCATTTTTATATATGTTAATTATGAAAAAAATAGAGAAGAACAGGTGATCTCTGAATTTAAGAAAAGTAAACTACTGTTAGCATAAATATATTAAAATCCAATACAGATGAAGAGAGACAAGAGAAGTGATTTCCCTATAATGCCAGGTTATGAGTTCAAAGAGAAAGGAAAGAAAAATGGTTAATGAGAATGCATATTTACAAGAGTATCAAAAATAAAATGATTAAGTTATAGGGGACACCTAGGTAGCTCGGTCAGTTAAGGGCCAGACTCTTGATTTCTGCTCAGGTCATGATCTTGCAGTGTTAAGATCGAACTCCATGCTGAGTGTGGAGCCTGCTTAAGACTTTCTCGGGCCACCTGGGTGGCTCAGTTGCTTGGGCTTCCAACCAGCTCAGGTCATCATCTCACAGTTTGTGAATTTGAGGGAGTGCCACTTCCAGCTCTGGTGCTGGCAGTGGGGAGCCTGGCTTGGATCCTCTGTCTCCTCCTCTCTGTCCCTCCCCCATTTGTTCGTTTTTTTCTCTTTCTCTCAAAAATAAATAAAACATTTAAAAAATTATTCAAAAAAAGATTTTGTCTCTCTCATTCATGAATAAACAAACAAACAAAATGACTAAGGATGAATAGGAGCCAGAAGAGGATACATACACTTCCCAGGAAGGAAAATGTTAGTACTGTGTAGGAAGAATTTGGTACAGTTAATTAACTAATTAATCTTGTGGGCTATGTAGCTAAGACTAGCTGGGTCTCATCCAGTCTCCACCACTCATTATGCATCTGGTTTTGAGATTTTTACTTATTTCACTTATACATGCAGAGTACTCAAATAGTGCCTGATACATACATAGAGTACTCAAAATAGTGCCTGACACACGGCAAACCCTCAATAGTATTAGTAATGGTGATGTTGGTCACCAGGTGACCCACTAATTCATAAAACAACAGTTGTTATGAGAAACTGGGAGATCATTAATTATGAGAAGAGACCTTTTTTGAATATAGGAGGAGGAGATTTTTTTTTTTTCAACGTTTATTTATTTTTGGGACAGAGAGAGACAGAGCATGAACGGGGGAGGGGCAGAGAGAGAGGGAGACACAGAATTGGAAACAGGCTCCAGGCTCTGAGCCATCAGCCCAGAGCCTGACACGGGGCTCGAACTCACGGACCGCGAGATCGTGACCTGGCTGAAGTCGGACGCTCAACCGACTGCGCCACCCAGGCGCCCCGAGATTTTTGATGATGTATCATCAGAGTACTCAGGGAGTATCCTGAGGTACTCTCAGGACCTCAAAAGAGCTTATGAATAAAGTCTGTAAAGCTAAAGTTAACAGATTCCAAAGGCAGTGAAAAATTTCAATCTCCAATGTTTTTCCTTCTTCTGAAAGAAACTCTAGGGTATTTTATAGACGGGAGAAAAGGGAAATGCCACAGTCACTAAATAATTAAAACATCTGAAGATATATTCCAAGTTATTTGGGGAAATACAGAGCAAAATTCCCATTGTAATATTACTAAACTGTTTGCCAGAAGTACTTAAAATAAACCGAGTCAAAAATGGGTGCAAGTGCATTTTGGTTTCATTAATAACAACTAATAATTTGGGAGAGCAGAGTAAAATTAAATACGTACTTTCAAACTACTATGTACTTTATTATAGTTGTTACCTTACAAATAGATAATTACATGTTTACAGACTGTGTTATCTAAGAAGTAGTCTAGTTGTAACTAGATGTAAATTTTTTCACTAGTAACTTTCTGAAATATTTTGGACTCCAAGGAAAAATCATTTCATTTTTGGAATAAAAATGCCAAATTCAAATTCAATTACTTCATAACTGAAAATCAATAATTGGTAGAGCTCAAATAGTTGCTTCATATTATGATGTTTAGTTTTCTGGATGATATAAAAGCTAGTATCCTTTATGAAAGACACCAAGAAATATGAAACTGTATTATCAAATACAGAATTTTGCTAATTATCCATTAATACAAATTTGTATTTAATGCTATGGTCTGAGCTGAGTCAATTTTAGACATTCTTAAAAAGGAATAGAAGGAACAATGCACTGTTTTTCACATAACAGCAGTTCAGCTACAACAGATGGGAGGGAGCCAGTACTCTTTCAATACATGTATGTCGTAAAGGAGAGACTGAGGAACTGCTCGAGAATAAAGACACGTGACAGCTAAATGCTATGTGATCTTGTACTGAAGGAGCAGAAATGTTATAAGAACATTATTAAGACAGTTTACAAAACTCGAATATGGACTGTAGATTAAAGTACCACATTTATGTTAAATTTCCTAAATAGGATAATTAAACTGTGATTATCTAAGAAAATATCCTTGTTCTCAGGAAAAATACATTGAAGTATTAAGAGGTCAGAATATATGCAACTTACCTCAAATAGTTCAAAAACAAGTAAGTGTGTGTGTGTACTGGGGAAGGAGAAAGAATAATAAACCAACATGGCAAAATGGTAAGAAAAATTAGTGTATTGGGGGGGAAAAACTATATTTGAGTACAAGGTATATAAGAGATCTTATACGATTCTTGCTAAAAATCGATTCTTTGCAAATAAATGAAATGGACAAACAAAAAAGGCATGGAAATATAGATAAACAATAAGAGGAAAAGGGGACAAAATTGAAGGGACAGCAAAAATTTAGAAAGTAATAAAGAATACAATGTAAGATTTTAAAACCCTAAATTTGAAAAACTAAGTGAAAGAGCCGATTTCCAAGAAAAACTATAACTTATCAAAACTTACTGACAAGAAAACAAAACCATTAGAAACCTGTAACCATTAGAGAAACTGAATCAGCAGGAAGTGAGAGCAATAAGGGAATGGAAAATGAGATACACTGTGGTTCTCTCAGCACCTCTAAGAAACAGGTCAAGCACTAGAGACCACAATCAAGAAGGCTATCATCCCTTGTAAGAGAATTTAGAAGGGATTACTGTGAGGAGAAACGGGAACAAACCGCTGCTACTGACTTCTAATTAAGACACTGCTCTAACTCCTGGTGGCCACACAAAGAACAACATGAAATTCTTGGGCTCCGGCAATACCTCCTACTTCCTTCCATGGCTCCTTTCCCAAGCCCTCATAGGCTGTTAGGTCTCTAAATTGGCCAGACTAAAACTAAACAAGCTTAAACAATTCTCTACTCCCTCAACTGGGTCTACCGAATTTGACCCATACAAGGGACCCATACAAGTCTGAAGGAGTCTACCTCAATGATCTGAGAATTTAACAGCCATAAATCTTTATTAATCAACTCATACAGCAATACCTATATTACACAAAACCATTTAGAAACACAAGAATATTCCAAAACTTAATGATATTTGGAAAGCTTCAGCCTTTGAGTTGAAGTAAACCAAAGAGAGAGAGAAAGAGAGAGAGAGAGAGAGAGAGAGAGAGAGAGAGAGAAGGATACATAATATTTGAGTAATTTAATAAATAACGCTAAACTTTATAAATCCAAACATTTATACTACAGTGAATTGAAGCCTTTCAAAAGGCTATGGATATTAGAATAAAGCAAGGTCTCAAATCAATAACTGAAATTCCTCCCAAAGAACTAGAAAAACAGAGTAAGCAGAAGGAAGAAAATAATAATAAACAAGTAAGAATCAATCAATGAAAACAGAACAGAAAAAAAAGGAAACAAAATGCTGGTTTAAAAAAACACAATAAAATTGATAAATCTCTAGCAAGGCTGACAAATTAAAAATGAACATACAAATACCCAATTTCAAGAATGAAGCAAGTGACATCACCACTAAAGAGCTTGCAGCCTTTAAAAGTAAAATTGATAGATTAAGAACTTTACATTCATAAATTAGAAAATTTAGAAGAAATAAAACGATTCTTTGAAAACTGGATATTATCAAAACTCAGTCAAGATAAAGGATAACCGGAACTGTCCTATAACCATTAAAGAAATTCAATTTGCAATTAAAAGCTCTTAAAGAGATCTCTCTATACTGAGATGATTTAACTGGAGAATTCTACGAACTACTTAAAGAACACACACCAATTTTTAACAATCTCTCCCAGAAAACAGAAAAATCACTTCCCAATTCATTTTATGAGGCCAGTATTACCTTGATACCAACACCAAAGATCATACCAAAAAAGAAAAGTACACACGAATACCTCTCATAACTTATACAAAATTCATTAATAAAATAGTAGCAAATTGGGGGGTGAGGGGGGGGAAGGCCAGGTGCCCTCATTCAGAAGAGTTGGCTCATCCAGAAGAGCATGTGACTCTTGATCTCAGGGTCATGAGTTTGAGTCCTAAACTGAGTACAGAGATCACTAAAAAAAAAAGTGGCAAATCAAACCCAATAATACACCATGACCAAGTGGGATTTATTCTAGGCAACAAGGCAGGGTCAACATTCAAAATCAATCAACATAATCTATCATATCAACAAGCTAAAGATATGATCATATAAAGTGCTACACAAAAAGCATTCGACAAATTCTTACATGCATTTACAATAAAAAATATCAGCAAGTGAGAAATAAAAATTTTTTTTTTACCGTCTGTTTATTTTTGAGAGAGAGACAGAGTATGAGCCAGGGAGGGACAGAGAAAGAGGGAGACAAAGAATCTGATGGAGGCTCCAGGTTCCTAGCTGTCAGCACAGAGCCCGATGTGGGGCTCGAACTCACGAACCGTGAGATCATGACCTGAGCCAAAGTCAGATGCTCAACTGACTGAGCCACCCAGGTGCCCCTCTAAAAAAAAAATTTTTTTAATGTTTATCAACAAGTTAGAAACAAAGGAGAATTATCTCAATTCATTAAAGAGAACTATAAAAAAAAAACCTATAGTCAACATCATACTCAAGGGTAAAAGGCTGAATGTGTTTCCACTAAGATAAGAACAAGGCAAGGATGTACACTAATATCATTCTTCTCGAACACAGAACTGGAAGTTCTTGTCACTGCAATAATGGAAGAAAAAGAAATAAAAGGCATAGAGATTCAAAAGGAAGGAATAAAGCTGTTCAAATTTGTAAATGACATGATTATCTACATTTAAAACTCCTAGGGGCACTTGGGTAGTTGAGTCGGTTAAAGCAACCAACTCTTAATTTCAGCTCAGGTCACAATCTCAGGCTTGAAAGATTGGGCCCCTGTGGGGCTCCGCCCTGGGCATGGAACCTGCTTAAAATTTTCTCTCTCTCTCTCTCTCCCTCTACCCCTTCCCCTAGCTCCCCAGTCCCCACACGTACACATGCTCTCTAAATAAATAAATAAATAAATAATCAATCAATCAATCAATCAATCAATCCCAGAGAATCTAAAACCTCACAGGTCAGCAAAGTAACAGGATACAGAAATTAAACATCTCTCTATACAATAAGTATGCACTAATCAAAATTATGAACACATTACGTTTACAATTGTTCCAAGAAAAATAATACACTTAACAAAACAAATATAGGATGTTTATGCTAAAACTCACAAAATGCTAATGAAAGAATGCAAAGACCTTACTAGAGACAAATCACATTCATGGCTTAGAATATTCAACATAGTAAAGATGTCAATTCTCCCCAAATTGACCCACAGGTTTAATATAATTCCTATCAAAATCCTAATACAGAATTTGTACATATAGGTTAAGATTATTCTAAAATTTATACGGAAAGGGGCGTGTGGGTGGCTTGGCTGAGCGTCCAACTTCAGCTCAGGTCATGATCTCATGGTTCTTGGGTTCAAGCCCCACATCAGGCTAGCAGCTGTCAGCACAGAGCCTGCTTCAGCTGCTCTATCCCCCTCTTTCTCTGCCCCTCCCCTGCTCATGCTCTTTCTCTCTCAAAAAAAAAAAATGTTAAAAAAAAAGAACTTCTGAAAAAAATATTTATATGGAAAGGCACTGACCTTTGAATAGCTAAATAATCTCAAGAAATAATAAAACCACCATCCAATACATGGCAAGGGCTGGGGGGGGGGGTGCTTACAATATTGTTATAGTAATACAATGTGTTATACTTACGGAGGGATAGACAAATAGAGTAAATGGTGCTGGAAAAACTGCACATTCATAGGCAAAAAAAAAAAAAATCACCTTGATCCAAGTATCATATCTTATATAGAAATTAACTCAATTTGACCAAAGACTTAAATATAAAATGTAAAACTATAAAACTTTTTAGGAAAAAAACAGGATAAATCTTTGAGACTTAGGGCAAGACAGGGAGTTCTTGGAATTGACACCAAAATCATGATCCATGAAAGGAAAAATAAACTGAACATCATAAAAATATGAAAGTTTGCTCTGCAAAAGATCCAGTGAAGAAGATAAGAAGACAAGCTATGAACTGGGAGAAAATGTCTCCAAACCACATATCCCAACAAAAGACAAGTACCTAGAATATATAAAGAACTCTCAAAACTCAACATCAAAAAAAAAAAAAATCAATAAGAAAAACAGGCAAAGGACATGAACAGATTTTTCACAAAACAAGGTACAAATAAGCACATGAAAAGATATTCAATATTATCAGCCATTCAATGAGAGCTCTCACTATATACCTACCAGAATGACTAAAATAAAAAAATGTAACTACACAAGATGCTGGCAAGAATGCCAAGAAAAGTCTGGGATTGTTCACACACTGCATACATTGCTAGTGGAAATTTAACACTGTATTGCCACTCTGGGAAAAAAGTTTGGCAGCTTCTTACAAAAAACTATCATTCACTCAACAATTGCACTCTTCGTCATTTATTCCAGAGAAATAAAACTTAGATTGACAAAAAAACCTCCATGTGAATGTTTGGAACAGCTTTACTTGTAAAAGCCCAAAATTGCAAACAGCATAGATGTCCTTCAGTGAGTCAATGGTTAAACAAATTTGGTACAAAGACATCACAGAATACTAGCCAACAATAAAAAGGAACAAACTATTGATACACTCAGCAACTTGGATGAACCCTCAGGGAACAACAGTAAATCAAAGAAAGGAAAAAAAAAAAAAGCAAATACTTGTGATTCCAATTATATAACATCTTTTGAAATTACAACACTATAGAAATGGAGACCAGATGAGTGGTTGCCAGGCCAGGGAGGTGGATGTGGTTATAAAAGAGTAACAGGAGGGAGGATTCCTGTGGTTACTAAATTGTTTTGTATCTTCTGTGGATGGTAAAACTGTATAGTCTTAAATACCAAAGTGAGTACAAGCAAAAGTAGGAAAATCTAAATATGATGGCTTGTATCAATGTGAATATATATTCTAATTGTGATTATATATAGTTTTGCAAAATGTTACCAATGAGAAAACCGGGTAAAAGGTAACAGTATCTGTTCATATTATCCCTTACAACAGCAATTAATAATCTATGAGTGTCTAAATAAAAATATCAATTAAAACAGTCTATGGAACATCTGCAAAACTAGATTTCAGAAAAATGAATATCAACTTCTGGTGGCAGAACATAAGAGACATTAAAGATACTTCCTTGACATAATAAAGGACATCTCAAAGCAACCGCTAACATCATACTTTTATCTGTGCAACACTAGAAATTCCACTAAATTCACAAAGAAGCCAACATTAGCACCAACATTTAACATTATCCTCAAGTTCTAGTGAATGCTTACAAAAGGAAGGCAAGTTGCATGAATGAGCTTTACAGGATACCAGAAATGGGCGGGGCGGGGGGGCGGGGGGAGGAAGAACAATCATTTACAAGAGTCACAAATTTTTTTGACATGCCTAGGAAAGAACTTAAATGAGTGTACCTATACCAAAAAAAAAAAAAAAAAAGATAAATTGTTTAGTGTTCTGAATGAGCAAAAATATACCAATAAAAAAGGGTAAAAACAACCAATACGGGAAAAACAAGTATTAGCAGATATTAAACTCTACACAACACTAAAATAATTTATAAAGTGAAATATTCACTTAACCATCAACAGACCAGTGGAATTGAATAGGAACTAGTATGGATTGAATTCCATCCTTCTGAAATCTAGGAAGAAAGGTCTCGTTAGAAACTGAATCAGCGGGGGCAATCTGGGTGGCTCAGTCGGTTGAGCATCCGACTTTGGCTCAGGTCATGATCTCAGGGTCTGTGAGTTCGAGCCCTGCGTAGGGGTCTGTGCTGACAGCTCAGAGCCTGGAGCCTGCTTAGGATTCTGTGTCTCCCTCTCTCTCTGCCCCTCCCTCGCTCATGCTCGCTCGCGCGCGCTCTCTCTCTCTCTCTCTCTCTGTCAAAAATAAACAAACATTAAAAAAAAAAAGGGAAAAAAAAAAAACCAAAATCAGCTGGCATCTAGATCTTGGACTTTGCGGCCTCCACAACTGTGAGAAAATAAATTTCCACTGTTCAAGGCAACCCATTTATGGCATTTTGTTATGGATAAAATCTAAACCAAACCATCATACTTCACATCTTAAACTTAAAATGCCTAACAACATCTAACAACACATAGAAGGCACCCAAATATCTGCTGATTAATTAAAAAATATCAATCAGCTAATCAATTAAAAGCATGCTACATTCATACACTGTATGCTACATACATACAGTGAGGAAATATTTATAAAGCTAATGAAGTCAGTAAGTTGGGATCAAAAAGTTTGGGTTTTAATTTAGCTATTAGAGAGGCTATTCGCTATTGTAACAGTTTAATTGCAGTTGGAAAATAAGAGAAAGGATGTGAAGTATATCACAATCAGATATAAAATAGAAACATGAAGCCAAGATAATCCTGATGAGCCTGAGAGACAAGATTAACCACTATAAATCAATCACTAAAGAATGAAGTACTACTTTAAAGCTAATAATTGAATAATAGGGTGCCTGGGTGGCTGAGTCGGTTAAGTGTCCAACTTTAGCTCAGGTCATGATCTCGTGGTTCATGGGTTCGAGCCCTACATCAGGCTCTGCACTGGTGATGTGGAGCCTATCTAAGATTCTGTCTCTGTTCCCCTCTCTCACTGCCCCTTCACCACTTGTACTCTATCTCAAACTAATACACTTAAAAAAAAATGAAACTGGGGCGCCTGGGTGGTGCAGTCGGTTAAGCGTCCGGCTTCAGCCAGGTCACGATCTCGCGGTCGGTGAGATCGAGCCCCGCGTCAGGCTCTGGGCTGATGGCTCAGAGCCTGGAGCCTGTTTCCGATTCTGTGTCTCCCTCTCTCTCTGCCCCTCCCCCGTTCATGCTCTGTCTCTCTCTGTCCCAAAAATAAAACAAACGTTGAAAAAAAAAATTTTTTTTAAAAAATGAAACTAATAACTGAATAATAATGAGAAAGTATAGTATAGTCAGTAAAGAAATGCTAAAGCAAGTGTTAAGCTGAAGTTTTCTGAGAAGACAAAATAAAAGCAACCAGAATGGTGATATATGGGACATACTGCAAATCTTAATTTTCAAGAAACAGCTATCACATGGCTCCAGAAGAAAGAGAATAGAAATGATAACAGGCAGGTTTTTTCCTTTTCAGGGAATATTGGCAATATTAAAGAATTAACTGTTGCAATACAACTGCTGGGACAAAGTCACAGAATTCATGGATATACAGAAAAGCCATTAACAGTACAATTTATTACCTTTTCAATGGAATGACAAAATGAATTGGTAATTTTGGACTACATGAATGTTATCATTATTAGCATTATTAGCATTTCTTCCAGTTCCAGGAAAACTATTGCCTAAGTTGCTTTCTCTAACTCAATTTTCCTATTTTTCCATTTGTGACTTACCTGTGACAATAAAAAGGAAATGTTCCTGCCATTATCATTTCCTCAAGACTAGCAAGCTGTCGGCCTACGTTCTCTATTCCACATAAACTCTTAACATGCTATCTTTATAATTATCTAGTTAATGTAAAAGAGGGGAAGGCATTTCCATAAATTCAATGCATGCTTTTGGTGAATCACAAATAAAAAACTCAGCAAGGCAACATCATGGAAGTGATTGCTTTGGGAAACAGGCAGATGAATTCAAGACCATAAAGAAGCAGTGACCAGATTATAAGTTCTTCTGTGTTGAAATAAAGAGACAGAATTGTATCTAGGAAATTTCTGGAAACTACTAAAGAAATATTAGACCCAGGTTTTAGAAAGTTCAGTATGATAAGCAATACAGAAGCTAGAAGTTAGGTAAAACTGGGCTATGAAAAAATATTAGGTCTTTACCTGCAGTAATACAGGACAGACAGAAGGTAAGTAGAGATGAAAAGGATGAAACAGAATCAAAACCAAAGAACACTTGTTTGAATAAATGGAAGAATCACTAACTCCTAGGTTTATGACTGCTATTGCTGCACAATGATACCATTCTCCAAATCCACAAAAAGCCCAAAATCTTACATAGCGTAGCTTAAAAACTCAGCCAAAAATACAGATTCATTCTACCTTAATGACACTCAAGATTTGAAAAGTCCAAACATATAAACTAAAATATAAGGCCTTGGGGTGCCTGGGTGGCTCAGCCAGTTAAGCATCTGGCTTCAGCTGAGGTCATGATGTCATGGTTCATGAGCTGGAACCCCCGTGTTGGGCTCTGTGCTGACAGCACAGATTCTCTGCTTGGGACTCTCTCTCTGCCCCTCCCCTGTTTGCTCTTGCTCTCTCAAAATAAATAATATATATATATTCTTTCTCTCTCTCTCTCTCTCTGCCCCTCTCCCTGACTCACATTCACTCTCTCTCTACAATATAAAAATTTTCGGGGTACCTGGGTGGCTCAGTCAGTTGAGCGATCGACTTCAGCTCAGATCATGATCTGTTTATGGGTTTGAGCCCCACATTGGGCTCTGTGCTGACAGCTCAGAGCCTGGAGCCTGCTTCAGATTCTGTCTTCCTCTCTCTCTGCCCTTCCCCTACTCCTCTGTCTCTCTCTCGAAAATAAACAGACATTAAAAAAGAAATTGTTTTAATTTTAAATATAAGGCCTTATTCAAAGAGAAATCTTCACGCAAATGTTACCTACCTTTTCTCACTAACATCTTCCTTGGTTATTCAATCTAAAATTTTAACATACCTTCCTACAAAATACTCCCTATCTCTTTTTCCCTGTTTTATTTTTCCCCTTAGCACTTAGAACTCTCTTGCATATTATGTACTTCACTTATTTATTATACTATTTCTTCGTCCCTCACCAGAAGGTACACTGCCTTAAAAACTAGGACTTCTTTGTTCATTTACATATCCCCAGTGCCTAGAACAGTGTCCAGCACACTGAGTACCACTCAAGAAATATCTGTTATACAAAAGACTCACTTTTAAAAAGGGAATATTCCCTTTTAATAATGTAGGATTGATTAAGCCAAAACTCAGCATATATTGGCTACTGAAATATGAATGAGAGTGGTTTGAATGACTGACAAGAAAAATTTAGACTGGATTACAAAGGAAAATAGTAAGAAAGATACTAAAGCCCAAAGGAGTCTAGTGAAAATGGGAGAAAAACCAGAGGTATAAAGTGAGAGAAAAAGCATGACACTGTAAGAGCAAGAAAAGGGGAATCCAACAGAAGCGACAGTTAATTGTAAAATTCCTCAAATAGAACGGTTTTGAGTAAGAACCAGACCCAGAAAGGAGGCTGCTGAAATGAAGACCAGAAGGTTAAGACTATGCAAAGGAGAGCAGCCAAGAATGATGACGAGGCTCAGATGTGGAAAGGTTGGCTAAGGGAAGGAACTGCTACATTGGACAGAGGACAATGAGCTAGAGGGCAGTGCGCTGAGTCGTACTGTGTCATCAGCAGCACTTAAATACATGGCTGACAGAATATTCTGTAAGGGGAATACAGAACAGTAAAAATGCTGAACCATCTCTACTCCCACTGGCACTTTCTAACTCTGTGATATTATGGTGAATAGAACCAGTATCTTTCAAGAGACTGAGCTGCTGAATCCTCAGGGGAAAGCTTGTTAATGCAATGGGTTTTCAGTGGAGGAGGAGTTCTGTACAAGGACGGAGGTTTCATAACGGAATAATTCACAGAGATGCACAGTGGGCAAAGCTAAGCAGAAAATTGCTCTGTACTTTTATAAAGTTCAATCCAAGGTAGAAAGATGAGACCTGATCTTCTAAGGTTTCCAATGGTGCAGAGTGGGTAAGTCTCATTTTTTAAAAAGCCCCTGCTGTGTTATAACTACTTTATTTTCTTCCTAGGAAACAAATACTCTAAAATCTTGGTTTAGGCTCTAGTAAAGAAACCCCAATTTATCAATGTCTTTTTAAACAAGAGAATCATTATCTTATAGACATTTTCATTTTTACAACCATTTTTATCCAAAACCTAGTAACTTATTAATTCAAAAAACAATTCCTTAAGTCTCTGATGAATTCTTAAAACCTGAAATGTTTCTATTTCTCCTTTCCTCTTTTTAATATTACCTTTGTCACTGTTTATAAGGTATCTATCTTCTAACTTTGCTTTGATACAGCACTTTGATAACAGTGCCTTTTTCTTGTTTCCACAGAATGTTTTAGGTAATCCAGATGTCCTACTTTACCTTTCTATACAGCCTACCCTATTTCTTGTTATATCTTTGTACATCACATGCTTTCAACAGTGTAACAGCTTTAAACTAGTAACTTCATAGTATTTTTATTATTTACCACATAAACTTAAGAATAGCTAATTAAAAATCCCATGGCAATTAAAAACCGTGTTTAGTAATAAATATTTTAGCAAATATTAAATATTATTACTGACAGTTTATTCAGGTACTTATAAAGATTCTAAAGGTATATTAGAATTCAGTATCCCAATTTAAATATCGCATGCAATTCAGCTAAAAACAATCAAATAATATAATCTATACATACGGTAAATACTCTGTAAAAATGTTTACCTATGAAACAGAAGTGTGATACTAACAGAGAAGGGTCACTATATCTATTGAAAACTGAATGCAAAGAGAAAGCTTCTATCACGGGAAATGTGAAGCTCCATAGTGAGGATTATCTATACAAATTAACAGTTGAATTTTAGTCGGTATTTTAAAAAACCTGATCCAAGATACCACTAACCTGTCTTGAAGAAATCAAAATTTAGGAAGAAATGGAAAATACAATTCACATAAATGGAAAAAGCAGTTCTGAGAATCTATCATGCCAAATACTATTCCATCCATCCCCAAGTGTCTGGGAGAAATAATACCTTCATTATCTTAGACTACAGCACCGAAGCCTAGAGCTTCTTTTGAATGTATTCTCAATCACCAAAAAAGTATGAAAGTCAATGTAGAACAGAACTTTCCAACTTTTTCCTTAGGCATACTTAGGAAAGTAACATTTGTTTTTTGTTGTTGTTGTTTTTTAATCTTTATTTTTGAAGAGAGAGAGAGAGAGAGAGAGAGAGAGAGAGAGAGAGAGAGAGATAGATACAGGGTATGAGCAGGAGCAGAGAGAGGAAGACACAGAATCCGAAGCAGGCTCCAGGCTCTGAGCTGTCAGCACGGAGCCCGACGCGGGGCCCGAATTCACAAACCGCAAGATCATGACCTGAGCCAAAGTCAGCAGCTTAACCGACAGAGACACCCAGGCGCCCTGAAAAATAACATTTGTAAGGCAACAAGGGAAGATGAGGAGCTGCTGGTGGTGAAGAAACAAGCAGCCTGGAAGCTCCTGCCACTTTTACCTAGTCATGCACAGCACACAGGTGGAGAAGCTTAATTCAGGATATCAAAGGGTAGCCTGAGAAATTCTACCTTTGTAAGCATTATAAACACAGGCAAGTTATTCGTAAGCATTATAGGAAATAATTTAAGTCAGACTAAAACAAATACCATATGATTTCACTCATATGTGGAACTTAAGAAACAAAACAGATGAACACAGGGGAAGGGAAAAACAAAAAGAGAAGGAAGCAAACTGTAAGAGACTCTTAACTATAGAGAACAAGCTGAGAGATGATGGAGGGAGGTGGGCAGAGGATAGGCTAAATTGGTGATGGGTATTAAGGAAGGCACTTCTGTTGAGCACTGGGTAATGTATGTTAAGTGATGAATCACAAAATTCTACTCCTGAAACCAGTGTTACACTATACTGTAAACTTACAAAAAATAGGAAATATTTTCTGATATCTCTGAATGAAATGAATGAACCAATGAAGTGGTACTGACCTAATTACACAAAATATTTCCTTCCTGAAAAAATCCCAATCAGCCTACTCTTTATTTGTGCTCCCTTTCTTGTGTAGGGAAAAAAAAGTGAAATATAACTCTTTGAGAAGTACAAGAAGACATTTTTTAGTACAAGTCATGGTAAATCAAAGCCTGGAAAAAATCTCCTACCAGAGTACTTTTACGCTTGAGACAAGCTATCTTCTTCACTATTGTTACCAGTATTCTGACCTACTAAAATTCATCCAAAGTAGAAGATGCTAAGATGTGAACCATATAAAAAATGGGTACAGAACAGTTTTTACCAAATATCTTTTATATGATTAACTGTTGCATGAAGACAACAGTAACATGTAGTTTACTTACCAACAAGGATTTTAAAAAGAACTATTAACTTGGGAAGAATTTTGCAAACTTACAGACTCAACAGTCATAAGGTACTACTTCTTTAGAGCATGAAACTAGAACCCAGAAAAATGCATTAAAATAAAACCAACCAATAAAAGTATCTACAGATATGAACATTAATGATCCCCAAATGCAGTGATAATGAAAAAATACATAGCTTCAGAAGGATCTTGGTCAGATATGTACTACCCAGGAGAGGGGACCAAATAATCTACTTACTTCAATTCTCCGTCCCATTTGTCTTGAGATTCCAAAAGACTTTGCTATTTTCAAAGTATAACCACGCATTATTGCTTCTGTTTTTGATCATACAAGTCCCCATAACCTAAAACTCTTTACTATAGCTAATCCCAAAGGAAAAATGGCAACCCTCCAACTGAAAAGTAATTTTTCTTTCGTGTCTACATAGAGATATATTTATCATCCCTGTCTCACAAATAACAAGTTTCCTCTAGGTGAAATGATTAGGTAAAACAACAGATGTTCTGAATCCTAGGTTAGTGCTGCTATCAGAAAAACCTATTTTTTTTGTTAGTCCATTAAGATTCTATACCCTAGGACTCAGGCGCTCAAATTAAGTACTAACATAAGGAATAAGTTTGTGTTCTTTCTGAATCCCAGTTTTATTCTCACTAGCTTTCTGTCAAAGCAACACTCTCAGCAACCACCTAATCCATTAATCTGAGCGATCTCTGACCAGCTTCACTCCTAGTTACATAGATCTGATCTCGTATTTAATTATCGTAAACTGTTCATCTTCATTAATGTAACTAATATTCTGTTTCACTCTGAGATATCTTTTCTCTATTTTACATCTAGGTCATCTTTTCCTTGTTTCATGCTTTTTCTAGCAAACTTTTTTCTCCAATTCTTTCTCCACCTTTGACTTGTCTTCTCTTTTTCTATCTTTACTATTAAAACATGTCTTAAATCTTCACTACCACACTCAGTTCCTAAAATCTACAGCTTCTCTTCCAACAACATCCCTCAGTTATCATTAGCTCAGACAAGAAGCATAAACTCCAGGACAGGTCACCAAAGCCTCTTTCATAGACGTTTACAAGACTTATTTTAAATACGCATTAGTATATGCCATCCACCATCTTATCCAAAGTAAAAACAAACCACTTTTAAATATTTAAACTTTTAGAGATGACATGTTAAATTTCCTATATACACTTATGACTTCAACTGGGGTTTCCTACAATCCTTAAACCACATTCCGGTTAATTGAGATACACAGTCAGGAATGTGAATCATAAACTCAAAAAACTAGAGTTGGAAGGCTTTCAAGAAGATTTAGGGTAACTACCATTTAACTGAGGCAGAAACTGGGGCACAGACAAGTTAGGCAACTCTCTAAATTACTAAAATATTTTAGTAGTAAAAAATATCCAGAAACCAAAATTAAAAGTAGATTTATTCAAAACGCTCATGTATGAAAGAATTATTTGGAACTTAAAACACATTCTCAAGAGAGATAACATTATTGATGCTAAATGGGCTCACAAAACAGTCCACAATTACATATTTAAAGGGAACTCAAGTTATTTTCAAGAGTCTTGGAAATTTTTGGCATTTTATTCTCATTTTGCTTCTAAGTATATGCTTTCCTTTTGCTTGATACAGAAATGACATTAACATTACTCAGCTTCTCAGATACAACTGCAGTTGTTTTCTGGCTCACAAACGAACAAAGGAGAAAGAGCTTTCCACACCAATTAAAAGAGAGTAAATATCGTACATTATCAAAGTTGAGATTCAAATTTTAAAATACACAGATGTAAGAAAACATTCATCTGCGCGGAAGATGTAGTATTAAAATCAAGGCTGGCAACCAGGTAGTCTTATGTGCCTAGGGTAACTAGATTAATAGAGAATGAAGAGAAAGAACCTGAAAAAAGAGTCCAGGGTAGGAGCCAGTAAAATATTCTGTAAGGGTCGAGATACTTATGCTCTCTGCTGCAACTGTTCAATTTTGTCATTGTAATATTAAAGCAGTCATAGACAAATGTAAATGAATGAGCTAGGCTATGTTCCAATAAAACTTCACTTTCGGATACTTAAATTTGAATTTTATATAATTATCATGTGTCACAAAATGATTACTCTTCTTCAATTTTTTTTCAGTCATTAAAAATGTAAAAACCAGGGGCACCCGGGTGGCTCAGTCAGTTAAGCATTCAACTCTTGACTTTGACTCATGGTTTTTTGAGTATGGACCCCGTATCAGGCTCTGCACTGACAGTGTGGAGCCTGCTTGGGATTCTCTCTTGCCCCCTTTCTCTGCCCCTCCCCTGCTTGCTCTCTATCTCTCACTCAAAATAAACAAAAATAAACTTTAAAAAAATGTTAAAACCATTCTGAACTCATGGGCCATACAAATACATAGCAGGCCTGGATATTCCCTGGGCACTTTAGTTTGTCAACCACCAGTCTATGGAAGAAAGAGTGGGAAAGAAGGAAAGGCAGTGTGTACCTAGTTTAATAACTGTGTGGACTATTCATGAATACTTTTGCATTAAATCTAATTAAAAATTGCATCTCCCTTCTAACATATATATATTAATGAGTCCCAGTTGGCATATTTCACTATCTTTAACATTTAAAGAACTTAGAAACATAATCACTGATCCAGGACAACAATAATTCTCATAAATAACGTTACACTCAGCAAAACTTTAAGTAGATAATTCAATCTATAGAACCTTAAAATTATATCAACAGATACATTATTCATTACCATTTTGTCCCTGAGTCGCTCTCCACGGATAAAAAAGTCAGCGCAGCCATTCTCTTCCTGGTGAGGGACTTTGAAGACAGTGACGCAGCTTAGTCCACTCCCTCCAAGTGGTAACCATCCACCACTTGAGTCATCCCGGGTCATCACCACAGCTCGCACTCGTGCATAACTATTACTAAAACAGATGCAAAGATTTGAAATTAGGTTTTCCATAAACAAGAAAAAGCCAAGCTGTCAGTCTTATTTGAGAAACCAAAGACCACATTAGTTAATGTGTGGTAACTAATATGTTTCCTACTTCCATGATAGTCCACAAGGTAATCTATTTGAAAGAGGTAAAAAACCCACAAACTAATTTAAAAGGTTAACCTTTATTCTGAAGCCCAATGTTACAATAAAAGACTACAGATCTCTTATTTCAATTTGTCATTTGAGTACCTCCAGCACATCTATCTGATGGTCACAGAACAAGTTATAAAGGACCCCAAACACAAATATTGTCAAACTACACAGGCCACCATCAAACTTGTCTATTTTCCACCTGCTGCAAAAAACAACCAGGACAAATTACTGCTATATTTTAGTACATAAAATGTGACATCTCTAAGTATCTAACATTTCTAGATTATTAGTTCTTCCTACTAGGAATCTACATCAGACAAATCATATAAAGACAAATGTTCTGTTTCAGCAACTAATCAAGCAAAGTCATGCCCAAAAACTTTTCATGCCCTCTTTTTAGCAGACTCTAACGAGACCACACTCTAGTTCTAGCCAGAATCATTTCCCAATATTAACCACAACTGTTCTTTACATAAAACCTAAGAAATATGTTTCATATACTAATATTCTAGACTACTGACATCTAAGCATTTTAGTTCCAAACTTTTAATATAGTAATTAGTAGTGAAACCCTTTCTAAAAGTAGTACACCCTGATGACTTCCTGGAAAACTGTATTAAGGGTGCCTGGGTGGTTCAGTTGGTTAAGCAACTGATTCTTGATTCTGGCTCAGGTCATGACCTCACAGTTGTGAGACTGAGCTCTTCATTGGGCTCTGCAATAAGCGTGGAACCTGCTTGATATTCTCTCTCTCCCTCTCATACTCTCTCAAAATAAATAAACTTAAAAAATTTTTATTAATAGAACTTAAATGTGTGTTGGTTATTATGCATCTCAGTTGAGGCTCTATGTGACAATTCTGTGCTACTTCATGTCTTTGCATGTTCTAAGTGTTACGTTGCCAGGTGTCCTTTCTGCTGTCCTAGTGATTGGCTGAAATCTCCCCCTAGCTTTTGTTTAACTTTGCAGATTTATTTTGTTGAGGTATACTATAACATATAGATCTTCAATATAAAATTCAACAATTTCTGACAAATGTACACATCTACATTTAACCAACACAATAAACAAGATATAGAACACTGTCATAACTCCAGAAAATTTCCTGAAGTCTCCTACCCACCAAATAAGCAGAACCACTGTTCTAGTTCTAAAAAATACATTACTTTTACCTGTTATCGGCCTTCAAATGCATGTAATCAAACAGAATCCCCATTTGTACCCTTTTGGTGTGACTTAATTTGACTCATGCTATTGTATTAGCAGTTCATTTTTACTGCTACATAGGCCTCTCACTGAATGAACGGATCACAATTCATTCATACTTTCTTGTATTGATGGACACTTGGATTGTTCCTAGTTGTTGGCTATTATGAATAAAGCTGTTATACAACTATTCTTGTACAAGTCTTTTTGTAGACATAGGTTTTCATTTCTATTATGGAATGGAACCGATGGATCACAGGACAGTACATTTAACTAAAGAAGAAGCTAACAAACTTTTCCAAGGTGGTGTTACCATTATACATTCCCATGAGTAACGTACTATGATTTCAGTTGCTCCACATCCTTGCTAACATTTGGTGTTTTCACACTTTTAAATTATACTCATTGTAGTGAGTTTACAGTGGTAACCCACTGTGGTTTTAGTATCAATTTCCCTGATGATTCACTGTATTGAACAACTTTTCATATGGCTATTGGCCATTTATACGTCACCCACTTTTTACATCCTTGGTTATTTTTTATTATGCTGTTTTTTATTATTGATTTTTAAAAGTTTTTATATGTTCTTGACACAAGTCTTGTGTCAGAAAACTCTAACTTTTAAAGCTTCACTGTGTTGTGGTTGAGTGAGGAGTCTAAAGTCAAACTGTCACAAGCTGGATCCTGGCTCAGCAACTTACTAGCTGTGTGTCCTTACGACAGTTACTATATCCGTCTTTAATAAATGTAAACAGTGCCTAATACATAAGGAACGATATATAAGTACTAATTATTATTACTAAAACAAAGAATTTAAAATTGTAGCAGTCATCCTGGTACTTCAGAGCCAGGAAGGACCTGAGAAAAAATAAAATTTACAGAGTCAACCATAATTCTCTACTATTGGAGTCAAACTAATACTTTAAGGGGAGCACTACAAGTCTTTACCTTTATAAGCAACTGTTCTAAGCTTTTTATTATTCAGTTATTGAGAGGCTCTGTTCTTGTCTGGGTCCCATGCTTCCCAATCTTCAACTCAGAGAACTAGTCAAAGGACGTATGAGGGCATAAAGTTTGGTCTAACAGAGGGTAGCAAATTGAAATTCTCCTCTTTGGATGGGCTAGAACAAGTGCCTCTACTATAAATAATCATGACATGGATACCAAGAAGCCAGGGAAGCTTGTTACACGGAGAACCAACTTGGAGGGCTAGAATCAATACTAGACAAAGGTCATCTGGTCTGTCAAGAATTTATCCTAAGGATATCTCAGAAGCACAGCACATAATTTAGACATATTAGGTTCAGATTAAATGTCTCTGAACAGAACTCATCATTTAAAGGTCAACATGTTTGAAGTTCAGTGAAGTCATAAAGGTAGAACTTGGGTCAAAACCAAAATTCTAATTCCCAAGAAGCATTTAAGTATTTATTTTACTACAGGATCCTGACTCTTCCTTCTTATGTAATTATGTAGTAAACTGAGAAGTTAAAGAATTTTACCCTAGGTTCCACAAGACTTAGAAAACCCAAGTTGTGAAACAACCCCTTCTGAAGCTCAGGGTATATTTTGACTTTAGAGTATGCAAATAGTTATCCTCTTTAGGGCATAAACTCTTACTTTTTCATCTTTGAATCTTACATTTACAATTTCTATAATGCTTCTCAGATTTTATACGTTAAAGATATAAAAATGTGGGGCGCCTGGGTGGCGCAGTCGGTTGAGCGTCCGACTTCAGCCAGGTCACGATCTCGCGGTCCGTGAGTTCGAGCCCCGCGTCAAGCTCTGGGCTGATGGCTCAGAGCCTGGAGCCTGTTTCCGATTCTGTGTCTCCCTCTCTCTCTGCCCCTCCCCCGTTCATGCTCTGTCTCTCTCTGTCCCAAAAATAAATAAACGTTGAAAAAAAAAATTTAAAAAAGATATAAAAATGTGTATAAAAAAGATTAGAAAATATAAAAACCCCAAGTAGTTATTTTAGGATGGTGAAGTTAGGTATTTTTCTTTCATTTCTGTTTCTTCAAAAATTATCTTATAATTACTATTTATAAATTAAAAGTAACATAATATAGAACTTACATTTTAAGCATATCTTGGCTCTACTGAAGATGCTGTAAAATTTTAGAATGTTCTCTTTAACGATATATGAATATATTTTTTTAAAAAAATAAGTATCCCTGGGTGCCTGGGTGGGTCAGTCAAATAAGCATCCAACTCTTGATTTCAGTTCAGATCCATGATCTCAGGGTCACGGGGCACTCAACAGGGAGGCTGCTTAAGATTTTCTCTCTCCCCACCCTCACTCCTCCCCCTTTTACTCTAAAATGTAAATAAATAAATAAATAAATAAATAGCCCTACCATAATTTCCTTTGGCACCCCAATTACCTTTTTTTTTCTACTTTATAAAGTCCCACCTAGAAGGGATGTGTTGTCCTTCCTAGGAAAATCAGATAAAATAAAGATCTCTTCAGTCGAAGAATAAGGTTGCCTGATTCATTGTTCATCTTAATACAGTAAGTTTTAAAGCTAACCAGAAACTTATATACACTTTTTTAAATTTCATGCTTTCAACTATACCAAATATGTCACTGTTTCCCTTATCTATTCAAGCTGATCTTTCAAGCTTTAAAGTATTCCAGAAACTTGTATCAATAAATCTGTACTCCCCATACCACAGTCTTCATCAGTTTATAACTTAACAATTCAGCTTCCAACTTCAAGACCTAAGACTAGAATACTTACCATACAATTTTTCAAGTTGTTCAATAAACGTGTGGGGTGGTTATGTGTGGGGTTTTTTTTGGGGGGGGGGGTGTTTTTCTTTTTTTAGACCTTCCTGCCAAGGTTAATCTTTTCACATGTGCTTTTAATTCTCATAGTCTCTTTGCCTTCAAATGTCATTAACTAAATAAAAGTAGCAACTCTTTTGTCTAAAATATGCATCTACACCTAAAGACTAATGGCAGCTCTTACAAACTATCATATCTGCTGTGTAGCACAATAAAATTTGTACTTGTCACCTCCTCCTTAGATAAAAATGGCTTTAGAGCAAGGAACCAAATTGTTTCATTACATTTGAAACAGTAATAAACATTTTCCCCTGATTATGTCAACAATAGAAGCCCATTCTAGTAAATGTGGAAAATAAAGAAAAATAGTATTTGCCATCATGGAGTTAAAATGTAAGAACTTGTCGGTTACTCTCTGTGTGTACCGTATTTGTAATCTGTTAGTCTATCAGTTTGAGACAACAGCCATTTACAATGACAATTTATTCTTACTGGTAAGAATGCAGCAATTTCACTCTTGAGCTTCTTTAATACTTAGTTGAAAGGCCCTTGTGACTGATCTAAAAAAGTCAAATCTGACAATAATTAGTTCTTTAATTTTTTAAAATACTTCAAACTAAAGCTCTATTCTTCCCTTTGGTAGTGGACTACATAATAACCACCTTTCAGCCTAGCTTTCACTCTAATGAAGTGAAGAGGCTCTTATTGTAAAACATTGCTGGGTTTCCTTTATTTTATTCAATATCTAAATTGTATCTCAATTGCTAATCTCTGATCTCATCTGAACAACTGTATCAAATATATCCTTTCAGCCATAGTCAGTGAATTAAACAACTAATGTACAAGTCCAGGTGAGAAGTAATGTTGGATTGGCCTTGGGTGATAATAATGAACACAAGAAGAATGGACTGATTTGGGTCTATTTTGGAGAAAGCCAGGAGGATTTATTGATGTGGTTAGGTAAGTGCTCTAAATTATCTAAAATTCTTAGTCACCATGACCTTTATTTTCTAGAATTTTCAACTGGTATTTTAGTAAAGTTAAAGGCAAAAGAAGAAGACCAAACATGAAGATAAATTTTGCCTCTCTTATATTGATCCATATAGTTTCTTCTAAAATAGCAGTACTGTATTATACACAATCAGAATAACTTTAAAGTCATACTTGATTGAATTTTGTGGTAAATGCCTATTATGGTTGCATTTTCACATGTGCACACTGGCAAAAATATTTCATACCAAATCAGGGGTACAGTTACAGAAAATTCTACAAGCCCTAATAGTTTTAACTGTCTAATAAACAAAATGTCCTTGGCTTAAAAATGTCCTTCTTTTTTAGTTTCTTTTCTCCCTTGTAGAATACTCTTGTTCTGTTATTACCAAGCCTATTATACATGCACCCAACTGTCTTCTTGTTCTCTTCATTCTTTCTATACCATCTCTAATGTTCAACTGAGTTGTCTTTCTTCTATTGACTTACATAAATTCTTTTTATTACAGATGCTAATCCTTTGTCAGTTAATGTGAATTATAACTATATTCTGATCTGTGGCTTCTTTTATTTTTTTAATGTCTTCCAAACAACAAAGCTTTTATTTTACCATGGTCAAATGTATTTCTTTTCCTTTATAATTGCGCTGGTGACTTTCTATAAGATATCATACATACCTGTTTTAAACCTCTTACATCCTTTGAAGAGATAAAACTTTTTCTTTTTAAAGTCATTTAAGTGTACAGAATTCTCTATTTTCTGCTAAAGTAAAAAACTGCTTAAAATCAACATGTCTGGCAGAGCAAATATTCATGTATCTGCTGAATTATAGCCCACACTAGTCTTCTACCATTGGCCAGAAATTAAATGCAATTTGGTCTTTGTTTCTCAGCTATTTATGGTTTTGTTTCCACTGAGCATGGCGACCAGGTCTTCAAAGCTGCTGTAATAGTGCTGGTGAATTGAGACCTACTTTTATAATTTCTTTTTGTATCTAGGATCCACTCTGGTCTAGCATGGATTTGTACCAGAAAATTTACCCATCCCTTTCCTAAACTTAACCCAACCTCTAAACATTCCTACCTTTACATGCTTTAACACTTCCAGGTGTAGCTTTATTCTTTTTTTTAACTTCACCTATATATTTAACATTACTTCAAAACAGGGCTCAATTATATTTTCACCAAAAAAACTGCCAAATTATTACAAGGATATTGCCAATATACATCATTTATTCCTTACCTAAGAAGTCTCCTACTTAAAGAGGATGTTTAATATACATTTACAAAGCTTGAAAATACAGAAAAAGATATATGACAAGGGGAGACTGTGGCTAGGGTTTACTTAGACAATTCTGACAAATTACAACAAATTTTACATACTAAAGTATCTTAATAAACATATTTATATAGACAATTCTGATTATTGCTTTGTCACAATACCATGCATACCTGTCATATAAGCTAGGAAATGCAGTCTATATTTCCAGGCAACCATGTGCCCATCTAAAAACAGGGTACATGGGGCGCCTGGGTGGCGCAGTCGGTTAAGCGTCCAACTTCAGCCAGGTCACGATCTCGCGGTCCGTGAGCTCGAGCCCCGCGTCAGGCTCTGGGCTGATGGCTCAGCCTGGAGCCTGTTTCCGATTCTGTGTCTCCCTCTCTCTCTGCCCCTCCCCCGTTCGTGCTCTGCCTCTCTCTGTCCCAAAAATAAATAAAAACGTTGAAAAACAATTTTTAAAAATAAAAATAAAAACAGGGTACACTATTACTAAAGAAAAACAGAAAAAATATGCAGTCTCTGGCAGAAAGATAATAGAAACAATGACAAATAAAGACTTAAGACCATGGAACCAAACTGCTCTCAGAATGAAGTACAGAGGTATGGTAGGATGGGACAGTAGAGAAGAAAGGAGAGAGAAACAGAGAGGAAGAAAAGGCAGACAAAAAAAGGAAAGTATTTTAGAACTGGTAAGTTTAGGGGGCGCCTGGGTAGCTCAGTTAAGCGTCCAACTTCTGCTCAGGTCATGATCTCACAGTTCAGGGGTTCAAGCTCTGTGTCGGGCTCTGTGCTGACAGCTTGGAGCCTGGAGCCTGCTTCTGATTCTTTATCTCTCTCTCTCTTTGCCCCTTCCCTGCTCACACTGTGTCTCTCTCTCAAAAATAAATAAGCATTAAAAAAAAAAAAGAAGGAAGGAAGGAAGGAAGAAAGAAAGAAAGAAAGAAAGAAAGAAAGGGTAAGTTTGAGGCACCTGAGTGGCTCAGTTAAGTGTCCGACTTCAGCTCAGGTCATGATCTTGCAGTTTGTGAGTTCAAGCTCTGCGTGGAGCTTTGTACTAACAGGTCAGAGCCTGGAGCCTGCTTGGGATTCTGTCTCCCTCTCCCTCTTTCTCTCTGCCTCTGCCCCTCCCCCGCTCATGCTCTGTCTCTAAAAAATAAACAGTAAAAAAAAAAAAAAATGAAATGGTAAGTTTAAAAACGGTCAGCTACACCATTATGAATGATCAAAATGCAGTTAGAAATGTCTACATTTAGGAAACAGATCTGAGAAAAGGCCAGGCCTGTACAAGTCATTCAGTTTGTTTTATATAGTAATGGTTCTCAAACTGAGGGGTCAGGATGATTACTGATACTACTGAAATTGTGATCAAAACTACAAACCAACTCCCCTGAAGAAAATATATATGGCTAAAAAATCACATTTGAATACAATTTTGCAGATTCACAATCCCTTCCAAGAAAAGGTTCACAAGGCTGAGATTAAGAATATTTGGTCTAGGGGTGCCTGGGTGGCTCAGGTGGTTAGGTATCCAACTCTTGGTTTTGGCTCAAGTCATGATCTCACGGTTCGTGGGTTCGACCCCCACACAGTGGGCTCTGTGCTGACGGCGCGGAGCCTGCTTGGGATTCTCTCTCCCTCTCTCCCTCTGCCCCTCCTCTGCTTGCTCTCTCTCTCAAAATAAATAAACTTAAAAAAAATTTTTTTTAAAAAAAGAATATTCCATTTAAAGGCCAAAGTTGCTCCGCAACAGATTTTTAGGCCATAACTTAGAGATTTGTGAAGGTGGTATTTCCTTACAAATGAGTCAACTGAATGCTGGTTAGGTGGAGTTAACATCATCCTCTCTTAAGCAAATCATAAAATTACTACACTTCCAAGAACATGAAATATACTAATTCCAGAAAATAAAAATGAAACTAGATGATCAATTAAAGTGTGAAAGGGAGGCAGAAGAGATCAGAATCAAAGATTTGAAGATGTTATACTGCTTGGCTTTAAAGATGGAAGAAGGGGTCAGAAGACAGTGAATGCAGGCTTCTAGAAGCTGGAAAGGCAAGGAAACACATTCCCTAGATCCTCCAATAGGAATGCAGCTCTACCAATACCTTGATTTTATCCCAGTGAGATCTATTTGGACTTCTAACCTTCACACTACAATATAATAAAATTGTGTTATTTAAAGCCACTAAGTTTGTAGTAATTTGTCACTGTAGCAACCAGAAACTAATACAAAAGATGAGGGTAACTTTCCTGAGGATATGAAAGCAATCCATATGCAGGAGACAAAGAGAACTATTTTCCATTTCTAACCACAACAGTACCAAACAAAATGGCCAAAAATACTCTCTCTCTCTCTCTCTCTCTCTCTCTCTCTCTCACACACACACACACACACACACACACACAAAACCCACCACAAACCTTAGAATCCCTTAAGATTTGTTCAGTACAATAAGAATTTATATTTTTCCATAGAGTGATATATACAGTGAAAAAACATTCTGTCCTAAAGAGTATTTTTTTTTTTTTTTAATTTTTTTTTCAACGTTTATTTATTTTTGGGACAGAGGGAGACAGAGCATGAACAGGGGAGGGGCAGAGAGAGAGGGAGACACAGAATTGGAAACAGGCTCCAGGCTCTGAGCCATCAGCCCAGAGCCTGACGTGGGGCTCAAACTCACGGACCGCGAGATCGTGACCTGGCTGAAGTCGGACGCTTAACCGACTGCGCCACCCAGGCGCCCCCTAAAGAGTATATTTTAAGTAAATATTACCATCCAAATATTAAACATTATTACAGAGACTGGATATAAGAGAAAAAGGAAGCACTTAATAGAAATAATTTAGAATGATACAGCACTTCACACTATAAGTACTTATTTTCTCAACTATAAAAAAATGAAGATGATATTCAGAAGATAACCACATTACTACTCTATTCATTACTACATCTATTCATTTACCTAGTGAGCATTTATTTCTATGCTTCATACATAAATAAAATTTTAAAGTTATGGTCTCATCCTAGAAGCTCATAATTTAGTGGGAAATATAAATAACGGGATATATTACCACAAAATGCAAAGTATAGGAGATAACTAACATTCATATTTGATGGGGGGTTGGAATATCAGTGTATCGGGTGGAAAAAAAAGTAAGGACACTCCATGGAGGGAGCATGACACAAGTACGTCATGTTTAAGGACAAATAATAGGTTAACTCACTGGACCTTACTGTATCAGGTCTTCCATACCATGCTCAAAATTAGTACTCTATTTTATCACAATAAAGAGACCACAGGGTGACAATGCCAAGGGAGTAGAATGCTCTGGTTTGTGTTTTTAAAAATCTCTCAAAGAGCAAAAGCAGTAACAGAACTGGACTACATCAATCCTAATGAGATAGGTTATTTCAGCATTTTACAGATAATGAAATAAAAGGTTGAGTTTGATTATAAAGATAATGGTCTTGAATTACTTGTTTTGTATTGGTAACTTTAAACTCGGAGCAAATATTATTTTCCACATAGTAATCATCAATCCAAAGCATCACATGGCAATTAACAGCATTGTGTTTAATAGCAAGTCAGACTTCCTGGATTCCAAAGGCAGTTGCATCACCTCAAAATTATAATCTTGAGCAAATTAAATTACTTAAGCTCCCTGTATGCCCATTTTCCTGGTCTGTAAATGGGGGTTATAACCATCTATCATAGTACTTGGAAAGTAAATGAGGAAGTGCAAGTAAAGTGTTTAGCACATATCTGGCTCACAGTTAAGTGCCCAATAAATGTTACTATTATAAGGCCTTAATATATTAAATCAACTCTATGACATTATGATATCTGAAACTGTCTAAATTTGTCTCATTTTGTATTTATGAGGGGTTTGCATAATAAACCCAGGAGGTAGCTTTTTACTTTTAGTAAGAATTGTTAGCCACAGCTAAGTATCAAAATCTTCCTCATACTGCATGATGGGAGCACTTCTAAGTAAGTCATACGCATCTGGGAAGTCTTCCAGGAGAATGAAAAATGAAACTAAAATCAAAAAAGGATAAGGGAAGAGGTACTCACAAACTATCCCTTTAGAATCAACTACTCTAGGTTCCGCTGAATAGTATTATCAACCTACCAAAGTAGTTTAAAACTCTAACTTTGTCTCCTGCCTTCTGAAACCACTACTGTTAATTCCCCGATTCCTTAATTACCAGCAATGATGAGATGATTTCATCTCCTGAAGTACTCTAGGTCTATGTTAGAAGAGCTCAAGTATAAAAATATTCATTGTCAATAAAAGATCAGAACGTAGAAGACAAGAAACTAACATTTATACTAGAGTTCATGATGAGATAAAAGCATGAGAGGGGTGCCTGGGTGGCTCTGTTGGTTAAGCAGCCGACTTCGGCTCAGGTCATGATCTAGCGGTCCATGAGTTCAAGCCCCGCGTCGGGCTCTGTGCTGACAGCTCAGAGCCTGGAGCCTGTTTCAGATTCTGTGTCTCCCTCTCTCTGACCCTCCCCTGTGCATGCTCTGTCTCTCTCTGTCTCAAAAACAAATAAACGTTAAAAAAAAAAAAAAATTAAAAAAAAAAAAAAGCATGAGAATGAAATAGGTTTTAAAATAATCTTACAGTAGGAAAGGCCTAAGATCCAGAAGCCATTAAAAGCTAAAGGGATAAATTCAACTATACTAAACACATTCCTGCACAGCAAAAATGCCATAAATATAGTAAAAAAAAGAGCAACAAATTGACAGGAAAAAATGTATAGCATGTATTTATTATCACAAAGTACTAAAATCAGTGGCTTACAACACCACAACGTACACAGTTCTGCACCCTGGAAGTCCAGAGGGCATCACTGGGCTAAAATTAAGGTGCCGACAGCACTGCACTCCTTTCAGCAGGGTACAGAAGAGAATGCATTTATTTCCTTGTCTTTTCCAATTCCTAAAAGTCACGTTCCTTGGCTTGTGGCCTCCTTCCATTATCAAAGCCAGGAACATCACTTCTCTCTTGCCTGCCTGCTGGAGTCACATCTCTTTCTGACTGCAGTCCCCACCTCAAGAAAAGTTCTCCATTTAAAAAAAAAAAAAATACTGCCTTTCGGGGCATCTGGGTGGCTCAGTCGGTTAAGTGTCTGACTTCATCTCGGGTCATGATCTCATGTTTCATGAGTTCGAGGCCCGTGTTGGGCTCTGTGCTGACAGCTCAGAGCCTGGAGCCTGCTTTAGATTCTGTGTCTACCTCTCTCTCTGCCCCTCCGCCACTCACACACTCGCTCTCTCAAAAATAAACATTAAAAAAAAATTTTTTTTAATACCGCCTTTTAATGCAATACTATGTAGCCATGATAACAATGAAGAAGCTCTTGACAGTGTCAAGTGAGCTAATCTCTAAGTTCTATCAGGTTTGCTTGTTTAAGATACATAAGTAGATATAGTATGCTATCATATGTGGGGAAAACACACGCATGCTTGCATATGAATAAAATCTTCACAAAATAAAACTGATAACTGTTTAACAATGGGAAAAGACAGGGGTACAAGAGTAATTTTCCTTTCATTAAATGCTCTTTTATGTGTATTTTTTTTTTTTGAATTGGGTATCGTTTGTATGTTTTACCCATTCAAAAAGGTATTTACCAAACTCTTAAACACACACATACATACACACACTCTCTCTCCCTTAAGGGCTATGATCTCAAAATGGTACTTGTCTCTATAATAAGAGCTAGCAGTTTTTGTACACTTGCCATTTATACTATAACAAGGAACTGATTTTACCAGCCTTGTTGCCCTCCCTGATATCAAAACCCGTCCCATCCTGCACACTCTATCCCTCCCAAGAACCTGAAAGAACCACGACTGCTGTTCCAACCTATTTACAATGTATAGTTCTCCCTAGTAACAGAGACTTGTTCAAATACAGCCTACTCTCCACATATTTCTACACAACATACCACAAATAACATCGTATGTGTGTATTTCTTCTAAATATACTGGGCTCGTTGAGCTCCTGCCTGAAGAAAGTTGGATACTCTCGGGATGCCTGGGTGGCTCAGTCGATTAAGTGTCTGAATCTTGATTTCGGCTCAGATCATGATCTCACAGTTTCATGAGTTCAAGCCTGGCATGAGATTCTCCCTCTTTCTCTGTCCGTCCCCCACTTACACTCTCACTCAGGTTTTCTCATGTTGGAGGTACAGACAATAGGCATAGCCTAAGAGAGGAGACACAAACACAGAAAATAGGCAGGAGAGGGAATTCCTTAGTCTTCCTAAGAAGTCTTTCAGAAGTAAAGGCTTGAGAAGGATTCCTGTGTGGTAGGAGAAAAATGATTAAAAATGGACCTAGGTTTAGCAGAGAGGCATTTTCATAGACACCAAGGTGAACATGGTCAAGCTCTAAATTACAATACATTATCTAGTTATGTTTCTTACTTTCCAAAAAGTCTTCCCTGATGCCTATCATTAGGTTAGGTATCTTTTGTAAATGCTTCCATCATGTGAACTGTGAGTAGAAGACTCAAAATAATTCATACTTAATGGTTAGCTGTGGTTAATAATTCTATTTAAAGCAAAAAGGAAACACTGTTCCATTTTTTCCTCATTTAGGGAAGGTACATGATATCCTCGTGTATACCACTATGTAGTTACAGGAGAAGTTCCTTTTTACCAGGGAGGAAAGCACAGTAATCTATTTCTCCTGTTTCTCAGTGTCTTCAGTAAAATTACATTGCCTGATCTTATCTGTGTTGCCAGAAATATTAATGAAAAATCTGTGGGTTTATGACTAGATGAAGTAATACTCATCTGAGTGCATGCATCAGGTCAATAGCAAGAACATTCATTCGGTGAGAGACTGCCCCCCCCTCTCTGGTCAGGGAACAGACGCAGGGAAATTCATATTACACTCCTGAGGAGGTAATACTTTCAATGTCAACCTAAGTAAGATGGTTTTCACTAAGGAACCCAGCAGAATCCCTTACATTTAGTACCCCCAACTTTTAAAATATGTTGCCAACTCCTTCTATATGTACATGTAACCTTATTTAGTAGAGGTGATGAGCATTCACTTTTTCAAATGCACCTGGAGGCAAGTATCAAGAGTGAAGCTTTAACCCATGCTGAAAATGTAAAGAGTGCCTTGGCATTTCAGGACAAGGAACAGAGGAAAAACCAGAGTAAGCCGACAACCCTGCATATCTAGGATGCCAACTCCTCACTAATCAGGCAAACAAGCTAAGGATGCTAAAAAGATATGGAGTCAGTGACAGCGACCAAAATTAATCAGGAGAATAATGTGAGAAACAGGAAGTATCTCTACATAGAGTCTTAAAAAACTACCAACATCAATATCTGACAGTCCTACTATGGCCAATGCTTGAAAGTCCTAGCAGTAGCTACATAAAATAGGTATTTAATAAATGCTTTTATAACTGAATCCAGAAATAAAAAGGAAAATCGGAAAAAGAAGCATGAAGAATGCTTAACAATTCTTATAAATACCTATCAAGAGTGCTTGTGGAAAAAAGCAGACAGCCCAAGGTGATTTAAACATTTAATCAAATGAGAATCTAGTCAAAATTTAGGAGGCTTCATGATGTAGGTACATAATTACTTACACTGTAATCATAATTACAAGGAAGTTAATAATACTTCATCCTATAGAAGGAAGCTTAGAGTTCCTATAAAAATGCCATACTAATCTGAGAATAAAAAGTACAGGGGCACCTGGGTGGCTCAGTCAGTTAAGCATCCAGCTCTTGATTTCAGCTCAGGTCATGATCTCACGGCTGTGAGATCGAGCCCCAAGTCAGGCTCTGCGCTGGGCAAGGAGCCTGCTGAGATTCTCTCTCTCATTCTCCCAGTCCCCCTCCCACTCCCACTCCCTCTGTCTCTCTCAAAATAAATAAATAAACATTAAAAAGAAAAAAGAAAAAAATAGAAAGAACAGGCTGACAGTGAAAATAGAGAAGGTTAGCTCCAAGGGCCTATCCCTCAACAGAAATACTAAAAAGCAGAGCAAAATTGATTAGAATCAACTTTGTCAGAACTCTAGAAAATAGTCAAAGGTTTATAGCGATCAAGCAAATGTTAAATCTAAGGGCAACTGGGGCACCTGGGTGGCTCAGTCAGTTAAGTGTCTGACTCTTGATATCATGCTGCTGAGTTCAAGTTCCACGTTGGGCTCCATGCTAAGCATGAAGCCTACTAATGGCAACTTAGGAAAGCTTTGTGGCACTTGCCCTTGGTCTAACCCCATTACCCAATCCCACTCTCAGAGGTGGTCTTAACCTTGGCAGCCTGTGTTCTCAGCATGGGATCCCAGTCCCTGGTTATAAAAAAAGCAGAGCCAGACTTTAGTCCCAAAGAACTGTGTCTGCAGCTATGTGAAGGACTGACACAAGGTGTTTGCATTCCTCAAACACATCATACAGCAAACGAACATCCAGCTGCTGCCAAGGGCAAAATATTGCAGATGGCCAGTAATAGATGTACCAAAAGCCTGGGAGGAGAAGTTGGAGAGACTGTTTCTCTAGGGAATCAGAGCAATCAAAACTGATGTCACAGACGGGGGAATTTAGAAAGCTACATGCACACCCAGGACAGAGAAGTTCTGAAAGTCTAAGTTCTTATCTTGGGCTGACCTCTAAGCTCAGCACAAGTGGGAAGTAAAGGGCAAGGCAGCTATAAATGGCTTGGCTAAGCATGGAAGGAGTGCCACAATACAGAGATAATCTGTTAAATCTAAGAGAGTTTTCCTTTTTCTTTCTCTCTCTCTCTCTCTCTTTCCTTCCTTCCTTCCTTCCTTCCTCCCTCCCTTTCTTTTTCTTTCTTTCTTTCTTTCTTTCTTTCTTTCTTTCTTTCTTTCTTTCTTTTCTTCCTTCCTTTCTTTTTCTTTTTCTTTCCTCTTCGAATTCAAGGAAATCTCTGCCAAAACAAAAGACGACCCCAGGTTAAAGGAACAGAGACTTCAGAAGTCACACATAGCAAAAAATAAAGACTTTACAGTTTAGAAAATCAAACAACCAGGGTTGTTTGCCAAAACAAACCCTGAAGAGTGGGAAGAATCTGATTTCCAGAGTTATCACATCATAATATTCAAACTGTTCAGTTTTCAACAAAACTTTACAAAGTATGAAAAGAAACAGGAAAGTCTGGCCCATTCACAGAGAAAATTAACAAAAACTACCCCTGAGGAAGCAGACATTGGACTCACTAGACAAACATTTCAGATCAACTGTCTTAAATATACTTAAAGAAGTAAAGGAAATGAAAAAATGATGAAAATGATGTATGAGCAAACAGAAAATATCAATAAAGAAACAAATTATCAAAAGGAACCAAACAGAAATTCTAAAACTGGTAAATAAAGTCACTGAAATAAAAAAGTCACTAGAAGGTGGTTTCAACAGCAGGTTTGAGCAGGCAGAAGAATCAGTGAGCATCAAGGCAGACCAACTGAAATGATCTGATCTGTGTCAGAGAAATAAAAATAAAGAAAAATGAACAGAACCCAAAGAACTGTGAGGCACTCTCAAATGTTCCAACATACATGTAATAGTGAATCTCAGAGGAAAGGAAAGGGGCAGAAGGAATATTTGAAGAAATAGAAGGAAAAAAAAATCCTTTCCAAATCTGATAAAAGACATAAATCGACACATTCAAGAAGTTAAACCAACTCCAAAAAAAGATAAACAAAGAGATAGGGTTTTTTTTTTTTAATTTTTTTTTAATGTATGTTTATTTTTGAGAGAGACAGAGACAGAATGTGAGTGGGTTAGGGGCAGAGAGAGAGGGAGACACAGAAGCAGAAGCAGGCTCCAGGCTCTGAGCTGTCAGCACAGAGCCCGACACGGGGCTCGAACTCACAAGCTGTGAGATCATGACCTGAGCCAAAGTCAGACACTCAACCGACTGAGCCACCCAGGCGCCCCACAAAGAGATAGTTTTAAAAAATGAGACCCATGGGGCACCTGGGTGGCTCAGTCGGTTAAGCGGCCAACTTCGGCTCAGGTCATGATCTCGCAGTCCGGGAGTTTGAGCCCCGCGTCGGGCTCTGTGCCGACAGCTCAGAGCCTGGAGCCTGTTTCAGATTCTGTGTCTCCCTCTCTCTGACCCTCCCCTGTTCATGCTCTGTCTCTCCCTGTCTCAAAAATAAATAAAACGTTAAAAAAAATTTTTTTTTAAATGAGACCCATTATAATCAAGTTGTTAAAAGACAAAAAGTCTTGAAAGCAGCAAGAGAAAAACTACTCATCATATACAAGGGATGCTCAATAGGACTAAAGGCCAATTTCCCATAGAAAACAATGGCGGCCAGAGGCAGTGCAAAGACATAAAGTGCTGGGGGAGAAAATGTCAACCAAGAACTCTACATACAAACTATCCTTCCAAAGTGAAGAAGAAATTAAGACAACTAAAAATCTGAGGGAGTTGCCCCAGCGGATCAGCTATATGAGAAGTGCTAAAAAGAATCCTTCAGGATGAAATAAAAAGGACACTAGGCAGTAATTCAAAGCCATATGAAGAAATAAAGAACTCTGGTAAGGATTACTACATAGGTAAATATAAAGCCATTATTATTACATTTTTGGTGTGTAGATTTTTCTCATTTCCAATAATATAAGTCCGTATTAATGAGCACATTAACGTATGAAAATATAAACTGTGACAATAGCAACATAAATGGAAATGGACTGATACAGGTGTATAGCTTTTATGCACTATTAAAGCTAAGTTAGCATCAATTTAAACTAAACTAAGCTGTGGGGCGCCTGGGTGGCACAGTCGGTTAAGCGTCCGACTTCAGCTCAGGTCACGATCTTGCGGTCCGTGGGTTCGAGCCCCGCGTCAGGCTCTGGGCTGATGGCTCAGAGCCCGGAGCCTGCTTCCGATTCTGTGTCTCCTTCTCTCTCTGCCCCTCCCCCCTTCATGCTCTGTCTCTGTCTCAAAAGTAAATAAACGTTAAAAATAAAAAATTTTAAACTAAACTAAGCTGTTATAAATTTAAGATGCTGCCTGTAATCTCCATAGTAACCACTAAGAAAATATTGTATGTATATATATATATATATATATATATATGAAATTAGAAAAAAATTAGAAATACACTACTAAAAAAATCAAATGCACAAAAAAGGGGAAAAAGTGAAGGAATTGAGAAACAGAAAAGGCGTAAAATATACAGAAAACAAATGGCAAAAAGGCAGGAGTGCCTCATTATCAGTAATTACATGTAAATGGATTAAACTCTGCCATTCAACTGGCAGACAGGATTTTTAAAAAATATCATCCAACCATACATTGTCTACAAGAGACTCACTATCTGCTGTCTACAAAAGACTCACTTTACAACCAAAACTACCAATAGGATGAAAATGAACAGACAGGAAAAAATATTCCATGTAACAATAACCAAAAGACAGCTGGAGTGGATCTAGTAATATCAGAGAAAATGGCCTTAAAGTAAAACAAAATTGTTAAAAGAGAAAAAGAAGGTCATTATATATGATAAAAGGGCAATTCATCAAGATGTAACAACTATAAATATATATGCACCAAACAGCAGAGTCCCAAGCTATACAAAGTAAACACTGACAAAATGAAGAAGTAGATCTGCAATAATAATTGAATACCTGAATACCACACTTTTAAATTTTTTTTTAAGTTTACTTATTTAGAGAGACAGAGACAGCACAAGTGGGAAGAAGCAGAGCAAGAGAGGGAGCAGAGAGAGAATCCCAAGCAGGCTCCACACCATCAGCACAGAGCTTGACATGGGGCTTCAACTCACAAAACTGTGAGATCATGACCTGAGCCAAAATCAAGAGTCAGACACTTGCTTAAAAAAAGAGAGAGAGACACGTTTAACTGACTGAGTCACCCGAGTGCTCCTTGTACATTTTTAAATGGTTAAATAAAAGGGGCGCCTGGGTGGCTCAGTCAGTCAAGCATCTGACTTCAGCTCAGGTCATGATCTCACCATTGATGGATGGGTTTGAGTCCCACATCAGATTCTGTGCTGACAGCTCAAAGCCTGGAGCCTGCTTCAGATTCTGTGTCTCCCCCTTTATCTGCCCCTCTCCTACTCACGTTCTGTCTCTCTCTCTCTCTCTCTCTCAAAAATAAATAAATAAAATGGTTAAATGTTATATGAATTTTTCCTCAAACTAAAAAAAAAAAAAGGAAAAGGAGGTAAAATTAATAATAGTATATTTTAATTAATCCAATATATCCATATCATTTAAATAGGTAATATAAAATAATGAGAATTTTCCATTTTTTTCATACTAAGATTTTGAAACTTGGTGCACATTTTACACACAGCACATGTCAATCCTGACTAGTGCTCTATAGTCATATATAGCTAAAAGCTACCACGTTGGACAGGCAATCTAACAAAAAGATTACAAAAATAACTTGACAGGTAAGCACATATAAATAGAAGAAATTCTTAAAATCTGGAATGCTCACTTTGTCTCATCCAACACTTGCAGCTAATCCCTGATGCCTTTTCTTTGTTATAAAACTGAAGTAGGCACCAAAGAAATAAATATATGCATATTCCTCCCTTTCATTTTATCTTCTGGAATGCTCTTTAAAACAATGTTAAAAGACCCATACTTAACACTTGTCTTGGTTTCCAGAGGCTATAAATATAAAGGCTTCTCCTTCTGGTGAATTTGATGTATTTATAATCTCTTTCATTATGCAGTTACTAGTTATGATTCCTTTAACACTGCCTTGTATTATTTAGCTTTAAACTTCACCCACTTACCACATCTTCAATTTCCCTGTGCCACTCATAGTGCCTTGCAGAGACTAAGACTGTGATATGATATTCAACATCTTCCTGTTCCATCACAATTCTCTTCTACTACAACTAATGAACACTATTTAATCTGCAGATAATGATAAAATCAAAAGGACATTTGCAACACCTACTCTCTCATCAATGGCCACACAACATGAATTAGCTACCTAGCATCCTTAACTCAAAAAAACACAAGACAGGAAACACAGGAAAGCAACTTTAAGACTTGTCTTCATCAGGAGATGTCACAGCAATCAATTCAGAGGCTCTTCTTTAGCTCCCTAAAGTGATAGTTCAATTGTGAGGGAATAAAACTCTATGGATATGAAATCATGATTGTATAGAATGATTCTTAGCTTAAAAAGCTCCATACAGGAACCAAAGTATGTGACAACAGTACTCCGGACATAGCTTCTTGACGTTCTAGAAAGGAACATACCAGGGCAAAAAAAATACACCACACTCGAGGCAGAGTAAAGCTCTGGCTTTCCACCCTGTATATACCTCATTCACAATTTTTCCAGGCCAGATGCTGTTTACCAAACAGCAATGTTGCCTAATAACACAACTCATATTCCACTTTCATCAGGATTCCAGAGAACCAGAGCTTAAAAAATTAACCCAAAAATCATTTTCCATAAGGGAGAAAGGAAGGGCACCTGACTGGCTCAGTTGGAAGAGCATGCCTCTTGATCTCAGGCATGAGTTCAAGCCTCACATTGGGTGTAAGATTACTTAAATAAGTAAAACTTAAAAAAAAAAAAAAGAATGGATTTGGTTATGTTTTTGTTATTATCTAAAACAGAGTAACTGCCAATTAGATACGGACACATTTACGTACATATCTTATTTAAACAGATGCTTGGTCATTGTAATTCATTTCATTAATATCAGCTATCGAAATATGGATATTGCCTCATTGTATGTAACTTATTCTTATAATAATACTCTAACCGTATAAAAATAAAAATCAGGAAGAAATGACTTTAGTATTTCTTACACTTTTTTTTTAATGTTTATTTATTTTGAGAGAGAGAGAGAGAGAGAAAGCGAGTCAGCAAGGGAGGGGAAGAGAGAGGAAGAGGGAGAATCCCAAGCGGGCTTCGCATTGTCAGTGCAGAGCCAGACGCGGGGCTCGATCCCAGGAACTGTTGAAGATCGAGACCTGAGACGAAATCCAGAGTCAGATGCTTAACTGACTGAGCCACCCAGGCACCTCCACAGGTATTTTTTATCAACCTGAGTTGTAAATCTGAAAAGCATTGCTGCTTTTAACAAATAAGACATAGTCCAACAACATATCATCTAAAGTGTCACTGGTAATACTGATTTCTCTTCAAATCGTATAAATCTTTTGCCTTTTAAAATGTCACTGATGAAGGGAGAAAAAAATTCTACTAGCATCTTATTTAAAAAATGGACTGCGACAGAACATTTGGAAATAACATCAAATATACACCTCGAATTACGGGGACAGACATCAGGTGAGGGAGTTTACAAGACCTATCAGCCAATTGGTACTAGCACTAAGCAGATTTTAAAAGTGGAAAGGCAGGACATAAGCTCCTCTGAATCAAGCATTCTGTGGAGAAAGTCTGGCAGCTGACAATGAACCAAAAGAACAGGGATCCCTTTGGGGATCAAAACAAAGCCACTTGATAACATTTCTCCAGTTAAGACTAAAATAACCAAGATTCAGTTGCAGAGCCAATTTTTCTTACAGTGAGATTTCCTTAACCTTCATTTTTTCCATACCCAATTACACAGACAGTGATGGAGCAAGGATTCAAACGAAGGTCTGGATAGAGCCTCTGCTTTTTTATCATCATTTACAACCAAGCCAATGCACGGTTGACATAACTCACTGGTAAAAAATAGTACTCACATTATAGTTATACATCTACTCAAAAATAAATTGTTATCTCATTCTTCAAGGTTTCAGGAAGCTGTAGGATTCCTATAAACTTGCACCACATGTGCACACACACCTCTGCCTGTATGTGGACACGATATACAACTGCCAATATGGGAAATTTAGGAGGACTCCTGCTACTACGCTGTTTGAAGTGTACTGACAATGCTTCTAACCAAAAGGGTTTTAAATTTAAATAAAGGTGACTTCATTTTAAAGTTGGCTCTGTAACCAGAGCCTTAACAGGTTCTTCATTTATCTCCCCTACTCCATTAGCTCTAAATACACAAAATCCTCAGAGCAGCGGCAGAAAATGCCTCTTCTCAGAGTTCAAAAGCCCTGGAATTGATTTGTCTAGCTTTGGTTAACTGGATAATTCCTAAACAAAGCACACCCATGGAGGGTCGTGCAAATCAAACCAAAAGACCTGAAAATGAAGAAGGGAGGATTCTCCCCATAGAATAGAAGCTCTTCTTTTAACAGAAGAATCAAGTTATGGTTGGCATACAAAAACAATAGATAGCCATTACAATGTTGAAGGAGGAAACACAGGAGTGGACTCAAGGTAAAAAAGTCATTTAAAGTACGTGGAACATGATGAAAGAAGACATAAGAGTATGCAACATACATGTTATTCTTGGAAGATTACTTCTTAGAATTAATTCTTGGAAGATTACTGAAAATGACAAAAATTAGACTAAAAAGGAATCCTACTGGTGAAGACTTTGCATATTCAAAAGAGAACTATTCTAGGCTTCTGTGCCAGGGGCATATCATTAAATTGGTAGATAGGAATAATTACATGAAAAAATAGGATCAGGAAAGCTTGGAAGAGTCAGGAAGCAAAAACAGAAAGGCAGCTAGGAAGATGCTATCTGAATTTAAATGCTATTTCAGTAATGAACCCTGGGAATACAGCAATGTCTTTACAGATAGAAGTACAAGACAGAGTTCCTAGATCTATTCTTTTAAATCAAATTCATAGAACAAATATGAAAGTAGGAAACAGGGAATACAGAAAATACAGGAACCAAAGATAATCTCCAGAATTGTAAACTTATAAAGATTCAATGTAGTGGTGCTACATGCAGTGTAACAGATGTAGCAATTAAGTCATCAATCTAGAATATAAGAGTTCCGTTGTCACGTGTATTAAGAACATTCAAGGGAAATAACTAAAAAGCCATGGAGAGCATAATTCAAAGTCCCTAGCACATAAATAGATAAAAAATCACATATATGGCTGGATGGATTGGATGTTTTTCACAAGCCAAATAATACATTGAACAAAAAGTATCCAAACATGAATAAAACACAGTCTTTGTTCTCGAAGAATTCACAATAAATAATAAGGGAAATGATTGTTTTTTAATTGTCACTAGAGTTCAGAGAACAAGTGTTTAATTCTGGTTAGCGAAAGTTTCAAAAGTGAATCAGAAGCCTGTGTAAAAGATAAGTAGAATATACTACTGAGACTGAGCTTTAGGAGAAATACTCCTCTTAAGGAAGAGAGGAGTCAGGGCGCCTGGCTGGCTCTCGGAAGAGCATTCGACTCTTAATCTCAGGGTCATGAGTTCAAGCCCCACAGTGAGTGTAGAGATCTCTTATAAGTAAACTTAAAAAGAGAGAGAAAGGAGCACGTGGGTGGCTCAGTCTGTTAGACGTCTGACTTCAGCTCAGGTTGTGATTTCACGTTTCATGAGATCAAGCCCTGCACAGGGCTCTGTGCCGAAGGTTCAGAGCCTGGAGCCTGCTTCGGATTCTGTTTCCCTCTCTCTGCCCCCCCTCTGCTTGTGCACTGTCTCTCTCACTCAATTTTTTAAAAGCTTAAAATGAAAAAAAGAGAGTGAGATGGAGGAGCCTGTGACTGCAGCCATAGTATTTAATTAAGGTAGGCAGGACATTTTGAGGAATAAAGTATAATAAAGGCCAAGAGAACGGTTTCTGTCTTAAAATGCGGAAGAGAAGCCTAGTTTATTGAAAGTATGATCTGAATGCCGAAGTACTAATGGATTAACACAATAATTATGGAACACTCATTTCTCCAGTAACAGAGAATTAAAGTAATAATTGATTCTGTTAATACCTTTTTGTTAAGCCAAATCATGTTAAGACAGTCTACCTTTTATAAAGGAATAGCTATAAATAAATGTTTGAATTTTCTCTCTTCTCCTTTCACCAGTAAGACTCAAATTCAGCCTGTAACTGGTAACTGTAACATAGCTCTTAAGCAGAAGTCAAAAACAAATCTAAAGAGCAAAGATTATTGCTTTCAAGTGCTTATAATACGTGCAGTGGTGGGGACTAAGGCCATCTAAAAGGAATACTTACCACTCACTCCACACTGCACTCCGGCAGCTGCCTTATAGAAATGCAGGCTCTGGAGCGCCTGGGTGGCGCAGTCGGTTAAGCGTCCGACTTCAGCCAGGTCACGATCTCGCGGTCCGTGAGTTTGAGCCCCGCATCAGGCTCTGGGCTGATGGCTCGGAGCCTGGAGCCTGTTTCCGATTCTGTGTCTCCCTCTCTCTCTGCCCCTCCCCCGTTCATGCTCTGTCTCTCTCTGTCCCAAAAATAAATAAAAACGTTGAAAAAAAATTAAAAAAAAAAAAAAAGAAATGCAGGCTCAGTATTATGAGAATGTTTTGATCTTTTTTAGAGAAGCTGAAAATCTTGCCTATATGAAAAGTGAATTCTTAAATACTAGTTTACTTAAGTGTGAACTAGTTTCACCTACAGTTTTCATCTTCTGTCTTCAACAATTCCTTAGTTCAACAGAAATAGAAATTATTTTTACCCATTTTTACCACTGCACTTCTTTTTTTTAACCAGAAAAATACACAAAAAAAACATAGCATGTTTTGGGATCTCCTCAACAATGTAAGCAGCAAGAAAGAGCAATTAACCCATCAGTACTTTATTCTTAATTCCCAAAATGTCACTTTAATATATCATTCATTTTTAAGTGCTGAATATACTTTGCTCTTAAATATGAAATGTAAAATCTATACAATCCTAACAAATTCATTTAATAATAACCACACAGGTGACCAGGAATCATGGACAAACTTGTTATAGATAAAAATTCCATTGGTTCAAAGACTGCCATGAGAAACTCACACCTAAGTATTATCTGGAGAACTTTTAGAAACAGATTCCCAAGGTCCACTCCCTGATTCCTAAGGGTTATGAAGCTTAGGAAACCTGTATTTCAAACTTCTGAAGTAGTTCTGATATGTAGCTGTATTTGGGAATAACTACTTATTTAAACTATAAAAAAACTAACCTTAACTTTGAATTAATTAACTGAAAATGTGCCAACATAAATTTTTATCCACAAGTTTTTCTTTTCTATCACTTCAGACAATATAGACAATTACTCTAGTCTTAGACTATAGATAACCTTAAAAATTAAATTCCAAAGAAAAGCACTAACACAAGAACTCAATAGTCAAAGCAAAATCATTCATTTAAGACAGCTTGCAATCTAAAATCTTTTAGTAGCTCCATACCATAGCTCCTAAGACTGTATCTCTCTGACTCCTTTCCTAGCTACTATCTCCAACCACAACAGCGTCCTTTCCACTCTTAAACAGCTTCCCTGCACCCCAGAGCCTCTGCATTTATTGTTTCCTTTACTTGGATACTCCTCTGAGACATTGAGACATTAAGCCTTCCTTCTTAAATATAAACCAACATGAATCTCCTCAAAGAGGAGTCACCCAATCTTAAAGTAGTCCCTACATCCAGCTTCCTTCCTTCCTATTTTATTACACTCTATTTCTTTTCCTGGTTTTATTTTCATCATAATGTTTAGGACTGTCTGAAATTATTTATTTACTTATTTCTTAGGTATTTGTTGTTTGTCTCCTATTAACAGAATTCATGTTCCACATAAGAAGGGATTTGTTCTCCTTGCTCACTATTATATCAAATAGAATGTTATCTGAGATACAATAAGTGCTCAATATGTATTTTACTGTTGAGTAAAGAATAAAGTATACAAACTGCCAATCTTACTTTCAATTTACTAATGTGCCATTATCAATGAAGTCTCTATGAAAACAAAAGGGTCTTATAAAATTTTAGTCCTAAGCAAGGTTAAAATGGAAAAATTTCAGTTCCCCAGCTTCCTCTACCTTTCTTCTCTGAGTTCCCTTCCTCCAGAAATAGTCATTCCCCTGCATCCTTGTGGTCAAGTAATTTTGACGTGGGTAAATAAACATATAAGACTCCAGAAGCATCTCTAGTGAGAGAGAGGTACAAGCAAGTACATTTTTAAAATCCAAGCAAATCCCCCAAAATATAAAACTTTTCCCAGTTAGGTGTCATTCAAAGAAGACTACCTGAGATATCAGAGTGACCAGTCTTCCCAGGAACCAGATATATACTCTGTATCCTAATAGAGTTGAAGGATGAATAGAGGTAAATAAAAGGGCGGGGGGGGGGGGGGGTTGGGGGGGAACGGGAGGGAAAGAATAGTTTTCCTGAAAGAAGACTACTTCAATGCAAGTGACACTTCTTTCCTGAAGAAGTTCACCCATCCCTTTCTTCAAGGAGTTCACCATCTAAATAGTATTATTATTTTTTTTTTTTTTTTTTTTTTTTTTTTTTTTTCAACGTTTATTTATTTTTGGGACAGAGAGAGACAGAGCATGAACGGGGGAGGGGCAGAGAGAGAGGGAGACACAGAATCGGAAACAGGCTCCAGGCTCTGAGCCATCAGCCCAGAGCCCGACGCGGGGCTCGAACTCACGGACCGCGAGATCGTGACCTGGCTGAAGTCGGACGCTTAACCGACTGCGCCACCCAGGCGCCCCTAAATAGTATTATTAAATAGCATTACAGACTGTACAAGTAGCAACATGAGAATGTGTCTATGAATGAAAATACACAGAAACAGAGGAGGAGCAGAAGCTTAAATACAAATTTGGTAAATTTAATCAAGTAGAACAATATTATTTTCACATAGATATTTTCATATTATTTTGTAGCCCAACATTCAAATGTTGAAAAATGGAACTAAACTGGATCAAGAGAGTTTCAAAAAAAACTTAACTACCTTCAACAATGCTTAAAAACTTTTTTGAAAATTTCGACATCAATTCTTGAAAATACAAGCGGTAAAGAACAGCTAGAAAGTACTTCTTTAATTAAATTTTAAAAAAAAGAAAGGTGTTTGCTTAACCTGGGAAAGGCTATTAAAAACTGAATAGCTATTATCATACCACAAAGTGAAACACCTGAGGCATTTCTATTATAGCCAGATACAGGACATTACCAGGAGCAGGTAAAAAAAATTAAAATTACAATAATATGATTGAAGAGGAGGGGAAGAAAAAAATAAGTGGTGATTAAAAATCACCCAAGGGTGCCTGGGTGGCTCGGTCGGTTAAACTTCTGACTTCAATTCAGCTCAGGTCATGATCCCATGGTTTATGAGTTCAAGCCCCGTGTCAGGCTCTGCACTGATAGTACAGAGCCTGGAGCCTGCTTCAGATTCTGTGTCTCCCTCTCTCTGCCCCTCTTCCTCTGCTCACATGGTCCTCTCTCTCTCTCTCAAAACTAAATATTTTTTAAAAACTTTAAAAAATTGCCCATATTTGCAGATTATATGATCACCTAAAAAACACAGCCAAATGTTTATTAGAAAAGTAAAAAGCACTTTTGGTTTCTACTCCAAACTGTGTAAGAAGCTTGAAATCCACTGGTCTGTGTAAACTGAAAAGTCAACAACTCCTCTTAGAGCCGTAAAAGAAGTGAAGTCACAGAACAAACCACTGCCCCCCAAACTGAAAACAGGCAGGTGAATACAGAGAATCAAAACTGACTGAAGCAGAAAGCCAAAGCAGAGAGAGAAAGACCACTGCAGAGAACGGTGGTGTGGGAAACCCAAGCTGAAGTATGACTGACAAATTGCTGGAGGCTCAGTGTGGACAATTGTTGAGACTAAAAAATCCAAAGGGAACCAGTTGTTGAAGTTCCCCAGTTTTTTTGAGTATTCCCTTTTGGAGCTCTACCAAGTCTTCATGGTCAGAGAAAAATCCCCTGGTTCTTTTAAAAGAAAAGGGAAAAAGGAAGCAATAAGAAATACACCAGAGCACTTTGTTCTTCTTAACAAAGTTTGTTCTAAGGAGAAATTGTTTAAGCAAAGCCTAACCTCCTTAAGAATTATCAGAAGTAAAGTGATGTAGGGAAGGGGAAATACCCAGCTACAGCTCCCTTCAGTCATCCTGTCCTTACCTAATAGGGGTGAGGGGTAAAAATCACTTGAGAAAAGTTCACAGTTCAGAGACACAGGATCACAAAAAAGACAGACATAAATAAGTTCTGAGGGCAAATGTATAGGGATATGATAACCATAATGTATTATATACTTGAAATTTACTAACAGGGCACACTTTAAGTGTTCTTACCCACCAAAAAAAAAAAAAAGGCGGGGGGGGGGGCACCTATATGCTGTGATAGATATGTTAATTACATTGATTGGGTAATTACCTCACAATGTATATGTATACCAAAACATTAAATTGCATACTGTAAGTATAAATAATTTTTTTCAATTATACCTCAATAAAGCTAGAGGAAAAAAGACTGAGCCCTAATTGCTGGACTATAAAACACTTCTAGGGGCGCCTGGGTGGCTCAGTCGGTTGAGCGTACGACTTCAGCTCAGGTCACGATCTCACGGTCCGTGAGTTCGAGCCCCGTGTCGGGCTCTGGGCTGATGGCTCAGAGCCTGGAACCTGCTTCCGATTCTGTGTCTCCCTCTCTCTCTGCCCCTCCCCTGTTCATGCTCTGTCTCTGTCTCAAAAATAAATAAAACGTTAAAAAAAAATTAAAAAAAAAAAAAAACACTTCTACACAAACACTTTACCACCACATTACTGAAAGCCTATTTGCAACAGTTCATTTTAACAAGTACAGCATGCCTGGCCATCAAGAAAAAATTATGGGACGCCTGGGTAGCTCAGTCAGGGAAGTGGCCAACTCTTGATTTCAGTTTGAGTCATGATCTCCCAGTTCACGGGATTGAGCTCCACATCGGGATCTGTGCTGTCAGCATGGAACCTGCTTGGGATTCTCTCTCTCTCCCTCTTTCTCTGTCCCATGTGCGCTCTCTCTCTCTCTCTCTCTCTCTCTCTCTCAAAATAAACAAACATTAAAAAAAAATACTTTACACTTTACCCAAAATATCAAACATCAAACCACAGGTGCAAGGAGCACAGAGAACACCAAGCATGATAAACGTGAAAAAAAAAAAAAAAACTATACCTAGGCACATCATTTTCAAACTACAGAAAATAAAAAAATAAAGAAAATTAAGCTCAAAAGAAGTCAGAGGAAAAAAACAACTTACCTCTAAAAAAACAAAAATAAGAACTATATCTGATTTCACAGAAACCATGCAAGCAAGAAGAGACTGAATGGAAATATTTCAACTGCTGAGAGAAAAGAAACCACTGGCCTAAAATTCTGTACCCTGAGCAACTACCTTTCCAAAGTGAAGGAGACATAAAGACTTTCTTAGGCAAACAAAAATTGAGAGGATTTGTTGTCAGAAGACCTGGTTACAAGAAATTTAAAAGTTCTCCAGAGAGAAGAAAACTAATCTAGGTCAGAAAAACTTAGTTCTACATAAAGGTAGAGAATGGAAGATAGAATAAATGATAGTAAAATAAAAATTTTTATTATTACCTGACCTAACAGAAGTAAAAATAACAACATATTCAATTATGTATGTTTATGCATATGTGGACATGTATATAAGTGTGTGAATACATATGAAACACAAAACATGGGTCAAAAAAGTCTCAAGACATTTTGAATTAAATGAAAAATTGGTCAAAACTTGTGGGATGCAGTGAAAGCAATGCTTAGAGGAAAACTTACAGCATTGGAAGCATATAAGAAAAGAAATATCGGGGCACCTGGGTGGCGCAGTCGGTTAAGCGTCCGACTTCAGCCAGGTCACGATCTCGCAGTCCGTGAGTTCGAGCCCCGCATCAGGCTCTGGGCTGATGGCTCGGAGCCTGGAGCCTGTTTCTGATTCTGTGTCTCCCTCTCTCTCTGCCCCTCCCCCGTTCATGCTCTGTCTCTCTCTGTCCCAAAAATAAATAAAAAACGTTGAAAAAAAATTTTTAAAAATAAAAAAAAAAGAAATATCTAAAATTAATTAGTGGAGGAGGAGCCAAGATGGTAGAACAGCATGGAAGATATTTTTGCATCTTGCATCCATGAAATACAGCCAGATCAACACTAAACCATCATGCACACCTAGAAAACTGATTTGAGGACTAACACAACAATCTGCACAATCTGAACCACAGAACTCAGCAGGTACGCAGGGTGGAGAGGTGAACTGGGGGAGAGAGAAGCCGTGGAGGGCAGGGACCTGTCTGTGCTTGCAGAGAGGACCAAGATAGGAGGGGGGGAGGGAGAAGCACTCCCCATCCCCCCCAACCCCCCTCCCGAAGAGCAGCTGGAAACTGGAAAAGTAGAAACAGACACAGAGACTGAACAAAAAAGGGAGAAAGGAGAAAGGAGAGGGTTTCGTTAAGACTCTATAATAAACAGGGGGAGCACAGAGTCTGAAACTCCACAGCTCAATGCTGGGCAGTGCTCTGGCGGGAAGGGCAAATCCCCAGGAGCAGAGTGAGGTCCAGAGGTCCTTGGGCCACAAGGGGAGAGGCGGTTCCCCTGCTGGGAGGACATTTGGTAGAGGCCGTGCAGCCACCCCAGCAGACTCCAGAGGTCCTAGAAGACCCCAGGGAACAACCACATTAGCTGGTGCTAGAACAAGGTCATTAAGCGTAAAGCCTGGTGCCAGATGTGTGTTGTGATTTTCCACAATCCCTGAAGCACTGCTGCTACACGATCACATGAGCTTTTTCTGGGGTAGGTGGCACCCAGCTGCAGTCTCTGGGCATCGGCAGCAGCACGCTCCCACAAATGTTCCTGGGTGCTGCCGGCACCTGGCCACTGCTTGGTGAGATCCTCCTGCAGAGGGTCAAAGCGGGTCAAAACCATAGTCCCTCAGAAGTGAGGGGTCAGGAAACACAGCTACGTCTGAGACAAAACTCAGGAGGGAGATGCCACCTGGCAACCCGACGGCTTGGTCAAGGACAGTGTAAAAGCAGAGAGTGGACCAAAGCCGGAGACAAAGGACAGGTGCATGACTGCTGATCAGGGAGAATAAAGTCTGATACTACAGACTGAGTAGCTGAGTGATGCCATTTTTCACCCCTCCCACGCATGTGCATAAACACCTACAAGCACCACAACAATCCACCCCAGTAAGCTAAGCAGCGACATCTAGTGGACAACAGAGCCGTTACGCTAAGCTCTGCCCAACTGGGCCAGCCTTGCTCTTTCATGAACACCAGTCTCTCCGCCTACTTACTTTACCGACTATAAAGTGCTTCATAGTTTGACTTCTAGGGGAAAACAATGTAATTTCAATTGTATTTCAGTCTGTTCACTAGTCCATCTATTCACCTATTCAATTTTCTTTTTATTTTTTTTTCCTATTTCTTTTTCTTGAATACAGAAAGAGAAAACATTTATCTTTCCTTTCAATTTTTATTAAAAATATATTTAATTTTTTCTACTATATTTTTTACTTTTTGTAAATTTTTCAAATTCTATTTTACTTCCATCATTTCATTTTATTCTATTTCACTGTATTCATTTTTTTCAGATTTTCAAATGTTTTCCTTCTTTTTTCTTTTTTTTCTTTTTCCCTACGTATTTTCCCTACATCTTTTTCTCTACATATTCAATGCAATCCCTATCAAACTAACACCAGCATTCTTTACAGAGCTAGAACAAACAATCCTAAAATTTGTATGGAACCAGAAAAGACTCCAAAATAGCCAAAGCAATCTTGAAAAAGAAAACCAAAGTAGGAGGCATCACAATCCCAGACTTCAAGCTGTATTACAAACCTATAATTATCAAGACAGTATGGTACTGGCACAAAAACACAGATCAATGGATCTGAATAGAGAACCTAGATAGAAATGGACCCACAAACATATGGCCAACTAATCTTTGACAAAGCAGGAGAGAATATCCAATGGAATAAAGACAATGTCTGCAGCAAGTGGTGCTGGGAAAACTGGACAGCGACATGCAGAAAAATCAATTCGGACCACTTTCTTACACCATACAGAAAAGTAAACTCAAAATGGATGAAATACCTAAAAGTTAAGACAGGAAACCATCAAAATCCTCAAGCAGAAAGCAGGCAAAACCTCTCTGACCTTGGCCACAGCAACTTCTTACTCAACACGTCTCTGGAGACAAGGGAAACAAAAGCAAAAATGAACTATTGAGACCTCATCAAAATAAAAAGCTTCTTCTGCACAGTGAAGGAAACAATCAGCAAAACTAAAAGGCAATCAACGGAACAGGAGAAGATATTTGCAAATGATATATCAGATAAAGGATTAGTATCCAAAATCTATAAAGAATTTAACAAACTCAATACCCAAAAAACAAATAACCCAGTGAAGAAATGGGCAAAGGACATGAATAGACACTTCTCCAAAGAAGACATCCAGATGGCCAACCAACACATGAAAAAAATGCTCAACATCACTCATCATCAGGGAAAAACAAATCAAAACCACAAGGAGATACCACCCCACACCTATCAGAATGGCTAACATTAACAACTAAGGCAACAACAGATGTTAGCAAGGATGCAGAGAAAGAGGATCTCTTTTGCACTGTTGGTGGGAATGTAAACTGGTGCTGCCACTCTGGAAAACAGTATGGAGGTTCCTCAAAAATTAAAAATAGAACTACCCTATGACCCAGCAATTGCACTAGTAGGTATTTATCCAAGGGATGCAGGTATGCTGTTTCGAAGGGGCACATGCACTCCAATGCTTATAGCAACACTATCAACAAGAGCCAAAGTATGGGAAGAGCCCAAATGTCCATCAAAGGATGAATGGATAAAGATGTGGTGTATATATACAATGGAGTATTACTCGGCAATCAAAAAGAATGAAATCTTGCCATTTGCAACTACATGGATGGAACTAGAGGGTATTATGCTAAGCGAAACTAATCAGTGAGAGGCAAATATCGTATGACTTCACTCATATGAGGACCTTAAGATACAAAACAGATGAACATAAGGGAAGAGAAGCAAAAATAATATAAAAGCAGGGAGGGAAACAAAACATAAGAGACTCTTAAATATGGAGAACAAACAGGGGGTTACTGGAGGGGTTGTGGAGGGTGGATGGGCTAAATGGGTAAGGGGCATTAAGGAATCTACTCCTGAAATCACTGTTGCACTGCATGCTAACTAACTTGGATGTAAAAATTTTTTAGATAAGATAAAATCTTCAAAAATAAAATAAAATAAAATAAAATCAATCAGCTAACAACTTAAAGTAGAAGACCAAATTAAATCCAGAGAAATCAGAAGAGAAGAAATAATAAAAACCAGAACAGAAATCAAAGAAACTGGATACAGAAAAGTAATAGAGAAAACCAGTAATACCAAAAGCTGGTTCTTTGAAAAGTTCAAAACAATTGGTAAGTCTCTAGCTGGGCTAACTGAGAAAAAAAGAGAAGACACAAATGACAAATAACACAAAGGAAAAAAGACATTACTACAAACTCCAGACATTAAAAGGACAACAAAGAAATACTATGAACAACTCTATGCCCACAAATTTGATAACCTACATGAAAGACACGATTTGCCAAATTTCATACACGAAAAAGTCTGAAAAGGCCTGTATCTATTTTAAAAATGAAGCCAATAATCAGTAACTTTCCAAAACAGAAAGAAAAAGGCTTACTTGAGTTCACTGATGAATTCTCCCTAACATAAAAAAAATATTAAGGATATCAATTTTCTACAATCTCTTTCAGAAAACAGAAAAAGGGAATACTTCCTAAATCACTCTATGAGGCCAATTTTACCCTAACATCAAACCAAATAAAATCATAAGAAAACTAGAAACCAGTATCTCTCATGAACATATATGCAATATATTAAAAATAGGTAAAAATAATTTACAACAATGTGCAAAAAAGTATTATATACCACCACCAAGGGATTTATCCCAAGTATGCAAAGCTGGTTCACCATTTATTTTTTGATTTTTATTTGAGAGGGAGAGTGAGCAAGCAAGCAGGGGAAGGGGGAGAGGGAAAGAGAAAATCTTAAGCAAGCTCCACACAGAACACAGAGCCTGATTCAGGGCTCAATCCCACGACACTGAAATCATGTCCTGAGCTGAAATCAACAGTTGGACCCTCCATCAACTGAGCCACCCAGGCGCACCTTAGCTCACCATTTAAAATAAATCAATTAGGGGTGCTTGGGTGGCTGAGTCAGTTAAGCAGCTGACTCGATCTCAGTTCAGATCTTAATCTCAGAATCATGAGTTCAAGCCCATGCATTAGCCAGCATGGAGCTGAATACATAAATAAATACAATTTATAAAATCAACTAATTTAATGCATCATATCAAAGGCTAAAGAAATCATATAATGTTATGAACAGATGCAAAGCACTTGACAAAATCCAACAGGGCATTCATAATAAAAACTCAGTAATCTAGGGGCACCTGGGTAGCTCAGTTGGTTGAGCATCTGATTTCAGCTCAGGTCATGATCTCACAGTCAGTGGGTTCAAGCCCCGTTTGGGCTCTGTGGTGACAGCTCAGAGCCTGGAGCCTGCTTCGGATTCTGGGTCTCCCTCTCTCTCTGCCCCTCCCCTGCTCATGCTCAGTCTCTCTCTGTCTGTTGAAAATAAATAAATGTTAAATTTTTTTTTTAAAAAACTCAGTAATCTACAAGTAGATAGGGAATATCTTAAAGAATATCTATAAAATACATATAGCTAACATTATACTTAATGATGAGCAACTAGAAGCTTTCCCTGTGAGATCAGGAACAAGGCAAGGAAGTCTCCTCTCACCACTCTTTTTCAACATGTTGAGGTGGTAGCCAATGCAGTAGGACAAGAAAATAAAAGTAAATGTGTATAGATTTCCCAACACTGTACTAGAATTCTAGCTAACTCAAGAAGACAAGAAAAGGAAATAAAAGGCATATAAACTGAGAAGGAAGAAATAAAACTATGTCTGTTCACAGATGATGTGATTATCTCTGTAGAAAATCTGAGAGAATCATCATCTAAAATCTTTTAAAAACTTCTGGACTAATAAGCAATTATAGCACTTTTTTTTTTCAACGTTTTTGGTGGTTTTTTTGGGGGGGGGGGGAACAGAGAGAGACAGAGCATGAACGGGGGAGGGGCAGAGAGAGAGGGAGACACAGAATCAGAAACAGGCTCCAGGCTCTGAGCCATCAGCCCAGAGCCCGACGCGGGGCTCGAACTCACAGACCGCAAGATCGTGACCTGGCTGAAGTCAGATGCTTAACCGACTGCGCCACCCAGGCGCCCCAGCACTTTTCTATATAATAGTAACAAATAATTGAAAAATTAAAAACACAATACTATTTACATTAGCACCCCAACAAATGAAATACTTAGGTGCAAATCTAACAAAATATATACAAGATCTATATGAGGAAAATTACAAACCTCTAACAAAAGAAATCAAAGAACTACAAATGGAGACATCCTCCATGTTCCTGGATAGAAGACTCAATATTGTCAAGATATCAGTTCTTCTCAACTTGATCTATAATTCAATGCAATCCCAATAAAAATTCAGCAAGTTTTCTTGTGGGTATCAACCGATTCTTAATTTTTTTTAACATTTATTCATTTTTTGAGAGAGAAAAACAGAGTGTGAGTGGGGGAGGGGCAGAGAGAAAGGGAGACACAGAATCCAAAACAAGCTACAGGCTCTGAACTGACAGCACAGGGCCCGATGCAGGGCTCAAACTCACAAACCATGAAGTCATGACCTGAGAAGTCAGATGTTTAACCAACTGAGCCACCCAGGTGCCCCGATATCAACCAATTCTAAAGTTTATATGGGGAAGCAAAGACCCAGAACAGCCAACACAATACTGAAGGAGAACAATGTTAGGACTGACACTACTCAATTTAAAGACTTACTATAAAGTTATAGTCATCAAGTCATCAGTGAAAGGACAAATAGATCAATGGAACAGAACAGCCAGCCTCCAAACAGACTAATATTAATATATTCAACTGATTATCCTTTGACAGAGGTACAAAAGCAATACAATGGAGCAAAGTACAACAAATAGTGCTGGAACAACTGGACATCCACAGGCCAAAAAAGAAAAAAAAGGGAATCTAGACACATTCCTCACATCCTGCACGAAAATTAACTCAAAATGGATTACAGACACAAGTGTAAAAAACAAAACTATTAAACTCCTAGAAAATAATATAGGAGAAAAACCTATATGACCTTGGGTTTGGCAAGAACTATTTAGATACAATACCAAAGGCATAATCCATTTAAAAAAAGAAAAAGAATTGATTAGCTGTGCTTAATTAAAATTTTCTGCTAAAAAAAAAAGGCACTGTTTAAAAAATGAAAAGACACACCACAGTCTAAGAAATATAACTTGCAAAAGATACAGCTTATAAAAGGACTCTTGTTCTAAATACACACAGAATTCTTAAAACTTAATAATACAAAACAAACAACGTGATTAAATATTGGACCAGGGGTGCCTGGGCGGCTCAGTCAGTTCAGCGTAGGTTTCTCAATGTTGGCTCAGGTCATGATCCCAGGGACATGGGATCAAGCTCCGCTCAGGCTCTGTGCTAAACATAGAGACCGCATGGGATTCTCTCTCTCCCTCTATCCCTCTCCCCTGAACTCACTCCCTCTCTCCCTCTCTCAAAACTAAAATAAAAAACAAACAAAAAACCCAAATAAATAAATATTGGATCAAAGTCCTTCACACCACACCAAAGATACCCAAATGCAAATAAGCATATGACAAGATTCTCCTCATCTTATGTCATCTTATCAAAAGAACAAGATTCCACTACACACCTATTAGAATGGCAAAAACGAAGAACTATGACACCACCAAATGCTGATGAGGATATGGAGCAAAAAGAACTCTAACTGTTTGTGAGAACACAAAATGGTACAGCCACTTTAGAAGACAGTTGGGCAATTTCTTACAAAACTAAACATACTCTTACCACATAATCGGCCAACTGCACTCCTTGGTATTTACCCAAAGGATTTGAAAACATGTCCACAATAAAAACCTGCACGTGGATGTTAATAACAGGTTTACTCATAATTGCCAAAAACATAGAAGCAAGCAAGATGTCCTTCAGGAAATGAATAAACTGTGGTACATTCAGGCAATGGAATACTATTCAGTCCGAAACAGAAATGTGTTGTCAAGCCATGGAAAGGCATGGAGGAACTTTAAAAACATATTGCTAAGTGAAAGAAGCCAGTCCAAAATACTGTATTATTCCAACTATCTGACATTCTGAAAAAGCAAAACTATGGAGACAGTAAAATAAGATCAGTAGGTGCTAGGGGCTGGAGGAGTGGGGAGATGAGCAGGCAGAGTATAGAGGATTTTTAGGGCAGTGAAACTACTCTACATCAACACTCTAATGGTGAATACATAGCATTGTACATTTGTCCAAACCCAAAGAATGTACAGCCTGAAAAGTAAACCTTAATGTAAACAAAGGACTCTGGGTGATAATGATGTATCGATGCAGATTCATCCATCCTACCAAATGTACCACTCTGGTAAGGGTTATTGACAATGGTAGAGGCTAGGCCTGTGTTAAGAGCAGAGGGCATATGAGAAATCTCTATCTTCTCTCAAATTTGCTTTGAACCTAAAACTGCTCTAAAAAATAAAGTCTATTTAAAAAATAGGCGGCAGTGTAGTAGATGAATATAAGAAATAATAAAAAAACTGACTTTCCTATTTACCAATGAGTTAAGAAATTATAACATAAAAAGAGACAATTCACAATAATAAAAAATATAAAATTACTAGAATAAAAATGATCTAGTAAACCAGGGTTAATATGAAGAAATCTGTAAAACTTTAAAGAAGGGAATAAAGGACTTGAATGAATGAAGACTTTTTGTTTTCTAAAAGCAAAACTCATTATTATAAAGATGATAATTCTATCTAAATTGTATTTATTGGAAATTCAGTTTAAAATATCAACGGACTTTTTTAGCAAAGAAGAAGGTAGCTCAACAAAACAAACGAGAAGTCTTAAGTATACCTAGAGGCCAAGAACATTTGAGTGATCTTTAACACCTAAGTCAGGTCATAGGATTCTTGCTCAAAACCCTGCAGAAGGTACATACTTCATTCATGGTAACAAACCCTAAAGAGCCAGTTTTGGACAAATAAAAAAGATTAAATGTGTACAATATCCCTTAAAAAGAAAAACAATCTGGAAAAATTTACAATTAGCAAAGTTAGAGGTTAACTTTATTTCCTCTTTTATAATCACAAAATAATCAAAGTACCTAAACGAAACAAAGCAATCCTAGGTCTAATGATAAACATTTAATAGTAAATATCTAGCTTTTACGTTCTGCTTAGCCTATTTTGGGCATTTGTTTAAAGATATTTTCCTTAATTCTGAAAATAACCTTGCAAAATGATGTTATTCCATATTACAAATGAGAAAACTGAAGTTTCAAAATTTTTAAGTGACTTGCATCATTTGAAAGTCACAGCAAGGATTTAAAACCCATGCCATTCTAATCCTGTTCCCCAACTTAAATAGCTGTGACTGACTATACAGGAAAAAAAGGTCACTCTTTACCCCCAGTTTCATTTATGTAAAAGTAAGAAATATTTGGAGTAAATATTCTCTACCAGTTACCTTTTTCATTTTTCTAGGATTCCGTAAGTCTAAATGTAAGCTCATAGCACATATTTAAAAAACAGGATTCCACAATCATGACTCCCTCTCCTACAGAGAAGCTAATCTTGAAACCTGTAATTCTATCTGACAAAGTAAACATGTCCACCTTAACACATCCTTTATATAACGCTCATTACCTCTTCATCCACTAGCCCAAAAATGCTCAGTAACCCAGTTTACTTTATAGAAATACACTAAAACTTAGAAGATACTTTTTAACTGTGAGCAATCCTGGATTTAAACTGGAATTGTGATTTGGGGCACCTGGGTGGCTCAGTCAGTTAAGCATCTGACTTCAGCTGAGATTATTATCTCATGGTTCATGTGTTCAAGCCCTGTCATCAGGCTTTGTGCTGACGGTTTAGACCCTAGCCTGCTTCAGATTCTGTGTCTCCCTCTCTCTCTCTGCCCTTCCCCACTCACGTTTTGTCTCTCTCTCTCTCAAAAGTAAATAAAAATTAAGGGGCGCCTGGGTGGCGCAGTCGGCTAAGCGTCCGACTTCAGCCAGGTCACGATCTCACGGTCCGTGAGTTCGAGCCCCGCGTCGGGCTCTGGGCTGATGGCTCAGAGCCTGGAGCCTGCTTCCGATTCTGTGTCTCCCTCTCTCTCTGCCCCTCCCCCATTCATGCTCTGTCTCTCTCTGTCCCAAAAATAAAAAAAAAAAAGTAAATAAAAATTTTTTAAAAGTTTTAATAAATAAATAAACTGGCAAGGTGGTCCTCATACATGGTAGTTTTAAGAAAACAAGCAAGCCAGTAAGGCCCTTATAAACCTACAAAACATGGTCCCCTACATGGAAAAACAAGCAATGGGGAAATAAAAACCAACATCAAACAAATTTTAATCATCGGACAAGCTATAATCTATAAATTTTCATTTCAAAAGTTGTAATGAGTGAAAGATTACAGTAAAGATGTAGAGAATACATTTCCCATTGACATTAGGAACTAGGTATAGATCAGACTTTTCAAGACTTTCCAAGATTCAAAAACCCAAAGCTAGAACACCACTTACTCATTTAGCAGGTTTTATACCAGACACAGCTGGAATGAATCAAAGATACTATCTATGGCTTCTTGGGCAGAATAAGGAAAGCTGAATGCCTATACAGTAAACCCACACCCTTTCTCAAAAGGATCTATTTATGGACCATGTATGCAATATTATAGACCATGGATGATCTCAGTAACGTTAGTGTCCAATGGAATATGACAATTCAGAAAGTATTAAGAGTCAATTACCTAAAACAAGAAGTGAAAGCTTTTTCATTCCGATAGATAGATAGATAGATAGATAGATAGATAGAATGTAGGTTTCATAGAGATGCATAAATTTAGAAGTCACAAAATATTTGAGATTAATGGGAACTGACAAATTTTCCTTCGTCCATAAATCTCAAAGTATAAGGTATTTTTGAAAGCTATGCATTTTGTGTTTATACAAAAAATATGCATTTTTCAGAAGAAAGAAACTTCAGAAATAAGGTGGTGTATTTAGTGTGTAAAAATTAAAAGCATGGACCCTAGGAAGTTATAGGGAATCTGACAGATCTAGACTAACCTGACACACAACAAAGCACTCCTTTTGAAAAAATCCACACAGATGACCAATCCTTCATGTTTCAGTTTGAAAATAACTAACAAGAAACTACAGACTTCATCATATAATCCATTTCATTATTAACCAAATGGCATTTTTGTGTAAAACAAAAATTTACATAACCCTTTAATTCATTGTTTCCAGTTTTACTCTGAAGGACAAGAGTATCTAAGAATATTCTATATAATCTAAGTATACTCCTAATATTTTATGAGGTTTACCAATTATTTGGAGACAGCTAGTATTTTTCACCGATCAACTCTTCTCCAAGCTCAACCTGACAAGTACCTACAACTTTTCCTCATCTAACCTAGTTTCTAAATGCCTCATCATAGTGGTAGATTATGAATTTATCACAAAGGTTATGTGCGTGTGTGATAGAAAAAATAGTAAAACTTTTAGATATGGAGGTTAGGTGATGGGCTAAGCTCACTCACTAGGCAAAGCATTCAATGCTTCCCCTTTTAATGTGTCATCCATTCTATAATTATATTCCTGAATAATGGTAAAAAGATCAAAATTTATTTTTTTTAATTTTTTTTAACACTTATTATTGAGAGACAGAGAGAGACAGAGCACGAGCAGGGGAGGGGCTAAGAGAGACGGGGAGACACAGAATGTGAAGCTGGCTTCAGGCCCCAAGCTATCAGCACAGAGCCTGATGTGGGGCTCGAACTCACAAACTGTGAGATCATGACCTGAGCCGAAGTCGGACGCTCAACCGAATGAGCCACCCAGGTGCCCCAAAAGATCACAATTTAAGTAGTTCTTTTAGTTTAAAAGGTGCTAAATAATTTGCACTCACTTGTTTTAAGTGATTTAGTTTTGCAAACAACTGTTTTTGCTTATGAAAGAAAATGTCGTCTGCTGGTCCACAAAGAGAGTCATTAACTTCGTGAGTATGGTGCTCAACCAAATGTCCTAAATAACCAAGGTTAAAATACAACTTTTTTCATCTGTCATCTACCTTTAGATAGAATAGACCTAATAGCACAACTCAATTACAATTACCACCACAAAAATAATGGAGTAAAAAGAAAAACAAGGACAAAGATGTTAACAGTGATTGTGGATAAGGATACACATGACCTTCATCTTCTTTGCATTTTTCTGTCTTTTAAATTTATAAAACAATAACAAATAAGCGTTCCCCCAAAAGCTAAATTATTGCTGGAGACCTTCTATTTGACTATCATGAAAATCTAAACAGTGCTTTTAGAGAAACTTTTCCATTGACCAGTTGCTCAAAGGGATTCTGACCAAAAGCATTATTATGCTATCATAGGCTCTTAACCATAAAAAGGCAAATTATATTATCTCTCTTCCAACTTTCATTGGCTGTATTTTAGAAATCAGTGTTGAGTACTAGTATCGATGATTCTTATAAATAAAGAAAAAAGATTACATCCTCAACAAATTATATTCCTTAACAGAGATTGGGGTTTCCATGGACATGGGGAAAAAAAAATCAACAGGGGAAAGAAATGAACAGTCACAAAGCCAGTTTCCACTTAGACTGACACAGTGCAACTGCAATATTTGGGGTGAGTTATTTATTTTATCATTCCAGCCCTTAGTACCCTCATCTTAAAAAAAAAAAAAAACAGAGAAAATAGATCCTATTTAATCAAAATCTTTTCTCATTCTAAATTTCTTTGATTCTATGAAATACTCAAGGCTTGTATAATTTCCCAGGTAGCACACTCTAAATGTTTGTCATGTATTAGGGTTTATTTTATAATATGAACTTTTAATGTTTCTTTTTTTTTTTTTTTTTCCCAACGCTTATTTATTTTTGGGACAGAGAGAGACAGAGCATGAACGGGGGAGGGGCAGAGAGAGAGGGAGACACAGAATCTGAAACAGGCTCCAGGCTCTGAGCCATCAGCCCAGAGCCCGACGCGGGGCTCGAACTCACGGACCGCAAGATCGTGACCTGGCCGAAGTCGGACGCTTAACCGACTGCGCCACCCAGGCGCCCCTTTTAATGTTTCTTTGTAATGAATTAATTACTACTTCTATTGCTACTAATAAATAGGCAGCTAACACTTCAGTACTTGCTATGTGCAGACACAGTACCATACTTTACATGGAGTACATTTAATCCTAACAATAACCTTTCAAAACAGAGTTATTATCCTCATTTTACAGAAGTGGTTTACAGAAGTCTAAGATCCCAAAACTGGTGACAGAGCTAGGCCTTCAAAGTTGGTTAAAAGAACTCAAAAGCCCCTAAAGAGGCATACAGGATGGGCTTGTTCACCTCAACATCAGAACCAAGGGACACTCTGAAAGCCTAAACAAAATATGTAACAGAAACAGTACTTCACATAGTAAAAAGTGTAAACACTGTTTAAATCCACTCTTTTTTTTTTTTTTTTTCTTTTCAGAGAGTGACAGAGCCAAGCAGGGGAGGGGTAGAGAGAGAGGGAGACAAAGAATCTGAAGCAGGCTCCAGGCCCTGAATTGTCAGCACAGCCTCACACAGGGATTCCAAGATCAAGACCTGAGCTGAAGTCAGAAGCTTAACCAATTGAGTCACCCTGGAGCACCACCCAGAGCACAAGATGGGAAGGGACAGAGGGAGAGAGACAGAGCATCTGAAGCAGGCTGTAGGCTCTGAGCTGTCAGCACAGAACCCAGCGAAGGGCCCAACTCATGAACTGCGAGATCATGACCTGAGCCAAAGTCCCACACTCAACCGACTGAGTCACCCAGGCGCCCCCACCTTATTTTTCTTAATGTTTGTTTATTTTTGAGAGAGCAGGGGGAGGGGCAAAGAGAGAGAGAGACACAGGATTCCAAGTGAAAATGCATGCTGACAGCAAAGAGCCAGATGTAGGACTCGAAGTCCTGAACCCCAAGATCATGACCTAAGCCGAAGTCGGATGACTGACCAACTGAGCTACCCAAATGCCCCTAAATCCACCGTATTTTTATTAAGCTTTATAATCTTAAGCAAGTCACTCCATTTAAGTCTCTTTGCTCATCCAGAATATGAGAATAATATCAACTTAAGATGTTATTGTAAGAATTAAAAGCAACAACATAAAGCGCTTAAGTGTGATTAGGCAAACATGTCATTTAATGGTTGCGTATCAGTAAAATTATGAAATGACCGTGTACTGAAAGGAGGCACATATAAATATAAATTTAAATGCTATATATTTATGTTATATATATTTGTATATAATATACAAATCCCTAAGCCATATGGATAATAAATTAATTTACAATAGCCATACCTGCTTCTCTCTACCCCTGAACTACATAATGAGGGGGGAAAAGTCACGGTAAACAAAAAAAATTCTCAGCACAATGTCCCCATAAAACATGTATGCACATAGTCAAAGACTTCCAATGTCTAGCACACTGCCTTAGCCATATCAGGCATGTAATATATATTTTTAAAATTGTAATGACTATTTTCTGCTTTGAAAGTTATACCTATTATTAGCAAATAATTTTCTTGAATATTAGAATTAGATTGTGCCCTGTCCTTGCTAAGAAAGACAAATAACATGGGGCGCCTGGGTGGCTCAGTCAGTTAAGCAGCCGACTTCGGCTCAGGTCATGATCTCACGGCCCAGGAGTTCGAGCCCCACGTCGGGCTCTGTGCTGACAGCTCAGAGGCTGGAGCCTGATTCAGACTCTGTGTATCCCTCTCCCTGACCCTCCCCTGTTCATGCTCTGTCTCTCCCTGTCTCAAAAATAAATAAAAAAACGTTAAAAGTTTAAAAAAAAAAAAAGACAAGTAACAAAATTAATGAAAAAGACCAGTATAAAAAAGGAAATTCATAGTAATTTAGGAGAGTAAGAAGAATCTAAACTCTGGACTGTGAAGTCCTGAATTTATGTCCCGACTCTCTATCACATTTATCTAAATGTTATGAACAAAATTTTTAAATTTCAGCTTAGTTTTCTTCATCTGTAAAATGGATACCACCAACCTCAGCCTAATGCAATGAGAACACCTAGGTGGAACACAGAAAATGTGAAACTTGATGAGGCTCCCAATGGCCAAATGTGGATCAAAAGAGAATCAAAATAATGACAGCAATGGATTATACTCCATACTGATAGAAATACTTAAATAAATGTTGGAACAAGAGAAAGCTTCTCTATAGAATTCCAATTAGTAACAGCAGAAGGAATGATGGAAACAGAAAATCACCATTTAGTAAATGTCATAAGAATTGTTGCAGGCAAAAATCAACAGATGTTAAAAACAGTGGGCAAGCATGTGATAACAATATTTATATAGTCTCACGAAGTATCTCTTCCCAGAAGATGCTTACTATAAAGAGAATTTACCAGCTGAGAAACCTGGCAGACAGCACCTTAACCAAATGATCAAAGTTCATTATCATCAGTATGGGATACATCATTATCACAGACCTTCTGATCTAAAGCATAAGGACATCATCACTCTACAGCAATGTGGCCAAAAATGCTTAACTTCAACTTCATCACCAGTGAGCATCAGACAAACCCCGAGAAACACTCTACAAAATACCTGGTCAGTACTCTTCAAAAATTTCAAAGTTAATGAAAGAAAAGACTGAAGAGCTGTTCCACATTAAAGGAGACATAAATACTTAATACAATATGTGATGCTAGATTGTATCCTGAACTAGAAAAAGGACATCTGTGGCACTGAGGAAACTTGAGTAATATTTTATCAGTGTTAGTCTCACGATCTGGCTGTGTAAGAGGTTAACATTGTGGGAACCTGGCTGAAGAATATACTTTTATTCATTTTTTCTTACTTGTAGATCTAAAATGATTTCAAAGTGACATAAACACACACACACACACCCCCATTAGAATTTTGTGAAGCAACATCATAATATGAGGACTAGCTTAACTTACCAGTAGCTGCAACATCTTTGAATGACAGCCCTTCTCAAGATATATAGGATGGTAAGAGGCAACGACACACCAACACGTTTATACAATCCTTTCACTGCTCCTACCTTGACCTCTCACCCATAAAATCTCCAATTTTTAGCACAAATAACAGAAGAAAGGAATAAAAATTATAGTTCAGTAGGTTAATAACAAAGTTATTTGAGGAGTTTGGAACCACAACCGTGTGCTTCACCTAAAATGCCCCTGACTCTTCTAATCAGAAATTTATCTGACTTAGAATGACACATCTCAGGCTCTTGCATTAAAGCCTGACCCCAAGTGGGCTGAATAGTTACAAATTACTCATTTCGAAGCTCTTCCTACAGAAAGAAATGATTTTTAAAAAAAGATTAAAGTCCTACAAATTCTATAAATAATAAAGTATCACTCATATGTAAAACTTTATTTACAATATATGAAGGCTAAATTTACAGAAACACTAAGTTTACAATATTTACCTGATCCTTAGCTTTAAATTAACAGACACTAAATCTTTTATCTTTCTTACATAATCTATCTTACACACAAATTTCAGAGGTAATGAGTTAAGACTGCAGCTACTTTGTCACATCACAAGACCACTGAGCTAAAAAGTTAATAAGCATAACACATAAAAATTCCTCTTCAAAATGAAGTCATTATTACTTTGAATAGCTTTCTCACTCTTCTGGGAAATATTATTTTCTCCTAATAGAAAAGTCAATATTTCCAAGTTCTTCACTATCAAAAAACCACTTATTTCTAATGTTAGATTGAGAATTCAATGAGGGCAAAAATCCAGATTTTATTTATCTATTTCCCTGCCTACCATATTAACACCTGACACACAGGAAACCTCAAAAATGTTAGTTCTAATCCTTTCTGTAGCATAATAAATACTTGATAAATGTTCGTTATGACTATTTCATTCAATATCAACATTAATGGCTGTGCCAAACCTAAGAGCAATGTAAAATCCAGTAGAGGGACTAAGTCTGATTAATAAGAAATGCTGCAGCATAATGGTCTCCCTGTTTGGTGCTTCTATCAGCCAACCATTCCAAAGCATATGCGTGATTGATCCATTTGGGCCTGTTGCACTAAAACATTTAACTACCACGAAAATATGCAGCATACACACAATGGATTTGAATTAAAAGATTTTTCCCTTTTTCAGTTAAAAAAAAAGGCCTAAACACTGTTTTTACAGAACCTAAACACTTTAACATCTGAACATTAAGTAATACCGTACTTTGACAAGACACATGGGTAATTAGGTGTTTATTATGGCACTTTGTCATTCAGTAATTATTAAGCCAATAAGTTCTTTACCTATCACTAGAATTAAATTTTAGAATAATATTTATCTCAAAAAAAGAAAAAAAAACTCAGTACCTTAAAGGTAAAACAAACAAAAAAACCCATCTATTTAGCATCTAACAGATAATAAACAAAAAGGATTGCCTTAAGAATTATCCCAAGCTGGGGCGCCTGGGTGGCGCAGTCGGTTGAGCGTCCGACTTCAGCCAGGTCACGATCTTGCAGTCCGTGAGTTCGAGCCCCACGTCAGGCTCTGGGCTGATGGCTCGGAGCCTGGAGCCTGTTTCCGATTCTGTGTCTCCCTCTCTCTCTGCCCCTCCCCCGTTCATGCTCTGTCTCTGTCCCAAAAATAAAAAAAAATAAAAATAAAAAAAAGAATTATCCCAAGGACATTACCTAGAAATGTTAAAAGAAAAAAAAAATCAATCTGTTTAAGAGATGTTATGGGGGCGCCTGGGTGGCGCAGTGGGTTGGGCGTCCAACTTCGGCTCAGGTCACGATCTCGTGGTCCGTGAGTTCGAGCCCCGCATCGGGCTCTGGGCTGACAGCTCAGAGCCTGGAGCCTGTTTCAGATTCTGTGTCTCCCTCTCTCTCTGCCCCTCCCCTGTTCACGCTCTGTCTCTCTCTGTCTCAAAAATAAATAAATGGTAAAAAAAAAAATTAAAAAACAAAAAAAGAGAGATGTTAGGTACAAAAGCTTATGTGGAGATTAGTATACATTCAAGTCCACTCCAGAATTCTTTTAGCTGCTTAATACATTTAAAATATTCTGTGAAAAAATAGTTAATACAGAATTGTACAATGAAATAAAGCAGCATACTAAGTTGTTTCACATTTTATACTAAAAAGAGAAAAACAGATATAAGATTATTCTAAAATTAAAATGAACTGTATAAAAAGAGGAAGAGGAAGTCAAATTATAAAATATTGGAGCCAAAAATGCTACAAATCATCTGAACCATCTTACTCATTCTAGCAACAAGGAAAACATCTTTTTAAGAAACAGCTTTTTTTTTTTTAATGTTTGTTTATTTTTGAGAGAGAGAGAGAGCAAGAGAGAGCACGAGCAGGTGAAGGGCAGAGAGAGAGAGAGAGAGACAGAAGATCCGAAGCAGGCACCACACTGATAGCAGCAAATCCGATGTGGGGCTTCAACTCACTAGGGTTGGCCTCTGAACCGAGCCACCCAGGCAGCCGAAGAAACTCCTTTATTAAAGGAAGACCACACAACAAACAATGCTAACACAATAATATAAGGGTAGAATTACCAACACTCACCCTCACAAGCACATATAGGCCAAGGGGCAGGGGAAAAGGGATAGAGAATATAAATGCACAAATATCAGTATTTTGGAGAAGTACATCACATCAGTTAAGAGGCTGGACTCTAGCCTGACCTCACCAATCTGAATCCCAACTCTTTTTTATTTATTAGCTTAACCTCATCATGCCTCTGTTTCCTCATTGGACATAACAATTCCTCATTGGACATAACAATACCTACCCAATAGGGCTGTTGTGGGATTAAAACAATTTATTAATTCATGTATTTAGAACAGTATCTGGTACATATTAAGCACTGAAAAACATTTTAGCAAAAATCATTAGACCACAATCAAGTACAATTTTATACCTGGTCTTTTATATTGTTAGTAAGAGTACAAAGCAGAACTACTTTGGGACATAATTTGGCATTACCTTGTAAATTTAAATTTTTTTTTTCAACGTTTATTTATTTTTGGGACAGAGAGAGACAGAGCATGAACGGGGGAGGGGCAGAGAGAGAGGGAGACACAGAATCGGAAACAGGCTCCAGGCTCCGAGCCATCAGCCCAGAGCCTGATGCGGGGCTCGAACTCACAGACCGTGAGATCGTGACCTGGCTGAAGTCGGACGCTTAACCGACTGCGCCACCCAGGCGCCCCTACCTTGTAAATTTAAAATTCACAACATATCTTACAATCAAACTATTTTGTTCCTAAGTATATAATCAAGAGAACCTTTAGCACATATGTATCAGAAGCATTTTACAAAAATTTTCACAGTAAGTAATATTCATGATAGCAAATATCTGGAAAACAACTCAAATACCCTTAAACAAGAGTGTCTAAATTGTGGTCACTTCACACGGTGGAATGTCATATAGCAATACAAATGAATAAAAATGTATACCAAAAAATTGGATACATCTTAATACCATTGAGTATAAATAAAATCAACAGTTTAAAAAAAATGAACTTCCAGGAGTTGACATATAAGTAAAACATATTTGTTTTGTTTAAGCATACATGTATATAAAACTTTTTCTTTTTCAGGGTGCCTGGGTGGCTCAATTGGTTAAGCATCTGACTTCAGTTCAGGTCATGATCTCACGGTTCATTAGTTCGAGCCCCACATCAGGCTTGGGGCCTAGAGCCTGCTTCAGATTCTGTGTCTCCCACTCTCTCTGCCCCTCCCCCATTCATGCCTCCCCCAAAATAAACATTAAAAAAACCTTTCTTTTTCATTTTATTTTTTTTAATTTTTTTAATGTTATATTTATTTTTAAGAGAGAGAGAGACAGAGAGACAGAGTATGAGCAGGGGAGGGGCACAAAGAGAGAGACACACAGAACATGAGGCAGGCTCCAGGCTCTGAGCTGTCAGCACAGAGCTCAACGTGGGGCTCCAACTCGTGAACCATGAGATCATGACCTAAGCAAAGTTGCACACACAGCTGACTGAGCCACTCTGGCGACCCAAGTTTTTCTTTTTTAAATAGGAAAAAATGGTAAACACATAACTCAGGATACAATAACCTCTGAGAAGAAAGAAGTCAAGAAAATATGATAGATGCACATTAGATAAATGTTAGTTATCACTAATGCCTGATTCTTGGATTGTACTGTATTTATCAAGTAAATGAAAAATTAAAGTAATAGGCTACAGAGGTCCATACATAAACCAATGACGACACTATGAACCAAGATAATATACAGTCCAATTCTGTCCACCAAAGTTTTTTTAAAAAGGATTGACGGTTGTATGTCAACTACTTTGGAGTCAAGGATTAACTGAGGGCAATTCATGTTTGACATACGGCAAAATGCTTAATACACGTTAGCTACTGTCAAAAATGGTATGCTTTATCAGTTATTACTGCATAAAATACATTTAAAAATGTCAATCTCTGAAATAATACAATACTGTATATGTTAACTACACAGGAATTAAAATTTAAACATTTTGAATCTTTTCTCATTTCTAAACCAACCTCTTTCCCATTTTGTCAAAGCAGAAGCCATACCTAAAAAAGACCCAGACTTGCCTCAGCAAACTAGTGGCACAGCAAGGCTGCTGATTCTCTACCAATCGAATCGTCCTTCCACTAAATCAGCATGTCACAAATTTGTTTTTGTTTTGACATTCACAACCATCATCAACTTTTTGCCTTATATGTGATACCACATGAATTAGACAAAAAATGTTCCTGAAAGGTTTTAATCACTACAGCCAATTTAAAATATTAAATCCATAAATAGATGGTAACTATGAAATTGAATACAGCACAAGCCAAACACTATTGGCTGTCTACCAGAGATTGAGGTTAATGTTATTCCTTATTAAACACATACACACATACTTTAACTTAATTAAGATGCAAAAAGTATTGAGAAAAGAGTAACTTGTCAATTTAATTTAACACCATGTTTGTGAAACAACTAAAATTATCTTACATACCACACTTTGGAAAAAGCTTATACACTACTTCAGCTACCTCCCTATTTAAAAACAATTAGAAATTTCTTCAATAAACTGGAGAAGACTGAATCAAGAGTGTGTCATTGTTTTCAAAAATTTGCTGGATTGAAAGTTTAGAAATGCTAATACAAGAATTACTAGTCACATGCGGCTATTTAAATTAAATAAAATAAAAAATTTAGTTCCTCTGTCCCACAAGCCACATTTTAAGTACTCAGCCAAAGAGCCACATAGCGGCTACCGTATTGGATAGCACAAAAAGAATCTTTCTACCATTACAGAAAATTTTATTGGAAACTATGCTTTAGATTCTCAAAGGATTCCATTAAGGACCAAATGGTACCAATTGGAAATAAGGAAATTTTTAAGGGAGAAAAAAGTATCTTTCAGTAAAGTAATAAAACCAATTGGAAAGAACTATGAGAGACAATTAATTAAAAACTAGTAGTAAAAATGTTTTTTTCTCCACAATTCCTTTATAGTCGGATGATTTCAAAGGCTGGAAATATACTAAAGCAGGCAGGAATTCCTCTGCAACTACAATAAAGTTGTTACTGCAAACGAGGAATGAACTCAAAAACAGAAAATAAGGTTGAGACTGAGGCTATATCTGAATGCATATTGGCAAACAGTGCTTACTGTGTACCAAACATTGTTTTAACATGAGTTTATGAAAATTCTTAAAATTACACTATCCTCATTAATGAAGCAATAAGGAAAGCATGCTCAGATAACAGACAGAATATCAATAATACGTATCTTTTTAAACTAATGAGTCTTGTATAATGAATTCTCATTTACCATCCCCTGATCACTTAAAAATGCTCAGGATCGACCTCCTTCCCCTACATGATCTCAACATCCTTGTGAATTTATCCCTTTGTTGCAAACAGTATTCTAAAAGGTCACTTTTCTAATCCATTTGATACATCACTTAAATGTTCACGGTCTGATTTTAACTACGCAGATATTTTGCAAAACTTAGCAATATATATGTTATATAACCTTTCACTCAGCTAACACACATTTTAAACATCTCATGTAGCACCCAAAACAGGCCCAGGCTCATTTTCCTTAAGCTTTCTTCCTCTCCCTAAAGTTTGCTAAAAACCTTTTCTTTTTGTGTGACTTCCACTTTACCTCCCTTTTTTATTCCAATCCTCTAGAAAACCCTCCTTTTTTCCCTGTAAGTACATCAAAATTCATCTGTAAATAAATCTATTTACTTACAATTTTTAGGCAAGAGTTTTTATGGATGAGAAACGATTACTGTCTTCATTAGCACAGACACTAGAAGATGTGTTCTAAGTCACATAAGTAAATGGTAAAACCGAGACTAAAATCAGTTTTCTTTTCTAGGCAGCTTTGCATATTTTCCAGAGTGCCAATTAGCATAATTCTATTCTTTCAAAATAGGTAATTCATAGTCTATATAAATTGTTATAATCTACTTGAAGTTTTTATAGAAATAAATTTAAAATTTAAGATCACTTCAATATACTTTTGCCTTTATAATACTTTTACTATAAGTAAGTGCACGAATGAAAATTTTTCTTTGGGTAATTTCCTGTTGTCTTCCCAGTTTCCTACAATTATATTTTTGTTTTGTTTGGTTTTTGTTTTTGTTTTGGGGGAGGGAAGAGGGACAGAGAGAATCTCAGGCAGGCTCCAAGCTCAGTAAAGAGACCAATGTGGGGCTCAACCCCCACAGCCCTAAGACCCTGGGATCATAACCTGAGCCAAAATCAAGAGTTGGACACTCAGCCAACTGAGGCACCCATATGCTCCTGCTTGCATTGTTTTTGTACTTCAAATAGTTTATATTAATTTTTGCTGGATCCAAACGTTCCTACTTGTATGAAAATGGCAGCCACTATCATTATAGTATACAATCATGCCCTTGACTCAGGAGCAACACCCTAATGTACCTCAAATGCTACCTCTCACCAGAGTACAATTCCTCCCAGGAATGTGACACACAAGTTAGAGACACCTTAATGCCATAGAAAATAAACATGCAAAGACTAGATGGTTAAAAACTTTCCATTTTTCTCTAATATAATTAAAAACATTTAATACTGGAAATACAACTATAGTATTAAAATGCAAGATTCACATGAATCTTTGAGATAGTCTACTAGATTTTAAAACAATTACATACTTTTTTAAGACTGCTTTGGGATGCATTCTCTTACCATTCAGGATATTTCATGAAAAAATCTAAGAAGGATTTGACACTTATTATCTATAATCTAGCTACAGCAATTCAAATCTGAATTCCCCTGAAATCCCTCACAACTTGACCTTGAAATACACTCCCTAGGATCCTATGCCTTTCAGTATTATCCCTTATTTTCATGAAATAATAAGCTGAACATAAACATCAATCTTTTGTACCACTAAAGAGATACATCCTCAGAGGACACCCCACATACACTGTAGTTCAGAAGAGGAGATTCTTAAGGTCTTGACCAGCATTGTTTTTTATATAGAATAGGGGGTCAGAGGGTGGAAACAAAGGGGTAGAGGGGAGTGGGAGATACAGGTTTCCAGTTATGAAATGAGTAAGTCATGGGGATGAAAAGTAAAGCATCGAGAATACGGTCAGTGGTATTATAATAGCATTGTATGGTGACAGATACTAGCTGCACCTACTGTGGTGGGCAGAGCACAACAATACAGAGTTGTCGAATCATCATGTTGTACACCTGAAATTAATGTACTAACAATGCCTGTCACCTAAACCTCAATTTAAAAAAATAGAATACACGGGGCACCTGGGTGGCTCAGTCGGTTAAGCACCTGACTTCAGCTCAGGTCACGATCTTGCGGTTTGTGAGTTTGAGCCCCGCATCAGGCTCTGTGCTGACAGCTCAGAGTCTGGAGCCTGCTTCAGATTCTGTGTCTCCCTCATTCTCTGCCCCTCCCCCACTCATGCTCTGTCTCTCTCAAAAATGAAGAAACGTTAAAAAAAATTTAGGAAAAAACAGAATACAAAATCATCTTCTGTCATCACAGTATGTCTAATCTGCTCTACAAAATGGTGTATGTACATGAATGCATGTATGTATTTACAGTATGTCAAAAGGTATAATGTACTTTTTGCTATCACAGTCAAAAGTTTAAAAGCCTGTTTTAGGGCACATGCTCTGGAGTCTTTTGCAGGTACGTAATCTTTGCCAAATTCCTTAACTTTTTTGCTAAGCCTCAGTTTCCTCATCTTTGTAAATGGAAGTACAGTAATGGTAGTAACATTTAAAATGGTTGTTATTGGGGCGCCTGGGTGGCTCAGTCGGTTAAGCGTCCGACTTCGGCTCAGGCCATGATCTCACGGTCCATGAGTTCGAGCCCCGTGTCAGGCTCTGTGCTGACAGCTCAGAGCCTGGAGCCTGTTTTGGATTCTGTGTCTCCTTCTCTCTCTGACCCTCCCCCATTCATGCTCTGTCTCTCTCTGTCTCAAAAATAAACAAACATTAAAAAAAATTTTTAAATGGTTGTTATGAAGACTAAATCCAAAAAATAATTTTAAGACAATGCTGGTAATCACTCCAGTATAAGCTGTCAGTTAATCCCATGCTGAGAGCTTTATAAAAAACTGCAAGGTAAAAAATTGAATCTAAGGAATCTGAGAATGAATTTCATTTATAAATAATCCACAATAGAAAAAAAAAAAATGAACTTTTGGAAACAGCAATTTATATCAATAATTAAAAAAAAACAAAAACCAGTATACTCTTCGGGGTGCCTGGGTGGCTCAGTAGGTTAAGTGTCCGACTTCAGCTCATGTCATGATCTTCATTCATGGGTTCAAGCCCCACATCAGGCTCTGTGCTGACAGCTCAGAGATTAGAGCCTGCTTTGGACTCTGTGTTTCCTCTCTGCCCCTCCCCTGCTCACACTCTCTCTCAAAAAATAAAACACTTATAAAAATTTTTTAAAACACTTATACTCTTTAACATTGTTATTTCCCTTCTGTAAATCCATCTTAAGAAATTAACAGAAGAAAACAATTATATGCAAAAGAGATGCTCATTACCATGTTATTTATAAATTTTTTTTTAATGTTTTATTTATTTTTGAGACAGGGAGAGACAGAGCATGAACAGGGGAGGGTCAGAGAGAGGGAAGACACAGAATCTGAAACAGGCTCCAGGCTCTGAGCTATCAGCACAGAGCCCGACGCAGGGCTCGAACTCACGGACTGCTAGATCATGACCTGAGCTGAAGTCGGCCGCTTAACCGACTGAGCCACCTAGGCACCCCTACCATGTTATTTATAAAGGCAAAGAGCTAGAAACCAAGTTTCACTAATAAGAGCTGTGTAAACTTACAGTACAACTTGATGAAATAGAAGCATTAAAATTATAATAATTACTAAAAAAAAACTATGCATAAGCATAGAAATTCTTTTAGTGTATCAGGTGAAAATGAATAATAAATATTTGTACGTACACTAACGAAACAAGTAAAAACTGTATGTATGGAACAAAAGCAACTGAAAATTGTGCTGAGTTCTTTTATTTCTTTCTTTCTTTAAAGTAATTATTGCTCCTTGTCCTCCTCAAAACAAAGAAAAGTCAGTGTCTTAGTCCATTCAGGCTTCTATAACAAAACTGCACAGACTGGGTAGCTTATCAACGACAAAAATTTATTTCTTAACAGTTCTAGAGGCTGGGAAGTCCTAGCACAAGGAGCCAGTATGGTCAGCTGAGGACCTTCTTCCAGTAGCTGTGGACTTTTCTTCATTGTGCCCTCACATGGTAGAAGGGGCTAGGATCTCTCTGGAGCCTCTTTTTTTTAAAGGCACAAACTGCATTCAGGAAGGGCTCCACCCTCAAGATTTAAGCACCTGTCAAAGGCCCCACCTCCTAACATCATCACCTTTGAGGGTTAGGATTTTGACATATGAATTTACAAGGGGACACAAACATTCAGACTACAGCAGTCAATTAAAAGGATTCAGCTTAGTTTCACTGTTTTCTTCCTACTACCTAGATCACTATTTGAGACAGGGTAAATGCAAAAATGGGGCTCAAAGTTAGCCAGTAAGTCAAACTATTTTTCTGTGACGTATGTGGAGGCCTTGCAGGCATTACATAGGTTCAGACTCAACAGCAATAGGGTCTATACGACATCAGATAAATTTTTTCTTTTTGGCTCACTCAGAAGCTAAATTTGCTCTCTCCAGAAGTATCAAAATGATGAAAAACAGGAAAACTAAAGTGTTTAGAGGCCAACTTCTCTCATTCATCTCTGCCTCTCCCCTTCCTTTTTAGTGATCATAACATGGAGTTGAAAAATATCTTAATTTGATACATTTATTAAACTTATTTGTTATATTTTCTTAACTTTTACTAAGCTAATTAAGCTTGGGTTTTTTGGATTAAATAATTCTCAAGAAAAAAAGTATATGCAATTTTCATCAACATATTTTTAAGTTCCTGATTTACGTTCATTCAAGGTCTTGACTCATGAATGTCAAATTCATTCCTAAACCAAGTTTAAGTAATTACATATCTAAAACTATTTTTAATTAACAAGTTATAGTTTCAGAATTATAAGCTAATCAGTATACATGAGAATATAAACAGATTTTTGCTTTAGTTGTTGGTAACTAAAATGAACATAAGCTTACAGACCTTAGCTGTCCAAATTCAAGTTAAGATACTAAATCCAAAGTAATGAACTGCTAATTAGCAGATTTAGCCTATCTCACCTATTAAGTAGAAATCTTAATTTGAGTACGATTGCAAAAAATTAAGTTTCTAAATCTTTAATAAGCTGAAAAAAAAACTTCCTCTCCCTTCTCTCCCACAAAAGTAGATTTTATGCCTTGCATACAATGATATTTCAAAACTCCTGCAATCAACTAAGATGACTTTTTCCACTGAAAATGACAGAGATGTCAAATCTACTCAGACTTACAAAATGTGCACAGGTTTTAAAATTGCTTTAATAATTCTAGAAATACACTCCTTGTATCATTAGTTGTATTAAGTACCGAACAAAAAACTGGCTAGAGCCAGGTCTTTGCCCTAGTGTCTTCCCAATACTAGTTATTAATCCTCTTCTTTCATTCTTTGCTCAGAACATAAAAAAAATGTTCACAACTTAGATTCTTGTATTTTTTGCTTGTTGGAAGTTTTAAATTTTAAGTTTTTCCACAAAGCTGCTTTTTTTTTAACATTTAATCTGAAATACAATTATTTCCAGCAGGTCAATAATCCTTTTTAAAATATAACACTACCTTAGGCTAAATGAAAATGAGCACTGATTATTTCATGAACATAGTACCTTTCTTCTCAAGAACTGAAAGTCCTTTTTAATATTCTCTTATCTCTAGTCAAAAAATGTGTGTGGGGCAGGCGGGGGGGGGGGGGGGGTTACTTTGCCTTAACATCCCTCCAAAGTAGGGATGTTTTTATCCTGGTTTTATCCTGGTTTTTTATCCTGGTTTTATCCTGGTTTTACAGATGGAGAATCAAGCACAAAGATTTACCAAAGTCTTAACACAACAGCCAGCAGTAATTGCAGGAGCATGTTAATTGTGAACACCAATTATAGAAGTTTAGTGAATTTTGTTTTGAAAAGGACTTTCTACCCACATTAAGGCTAGAGTACCCCCCCAATATAAAACCTTCTGCCAAAGACAGTATAATGTATTTAGATAAAACCCTACAGTTTCTGTCAACATCTTGATTAGCCTCTTAAAAAACCTTAAAGTTCTCAGTAAAATCCAAATCTGCATAATTTATTCAGATGTCTATCTTCCCTTCTCTAACTCCCAACATCCATAATTCCCAACATCCCTCATTCCTGATATGATCACTGTTACCTGAGATCCTATCATTTCCAATATTCTCAACTCTTCCCAGCTAAGCCCTTTGCTCTCTTCTCTTTCTCCCGATGGCACCCTCCTTCTTCAACTTCCAATTCCAAAATCCTTATTTCCCTCTCTTCACATGGTAAAGGCAGATGTCAGCATTCATACTCCCACTCTACGTCACTCATACCACACATACGTTAAATACATTGGTGCTGGCTCAAGATTCTTCTCCACCTCAACTCCTAATACCATCCAACCCAGCAACTTAGAACAGCCATATTGTTGACCTTTTTAATAAATATTCTAGCAGATCCTGGCTCCTCTACCCCAACAACCTGTTTCTACCTTAATATTCTTTAACTTGTCATTACTCTGGAGTCTGGCTTCTCTGACCAAAATCTACCTTTCGATTTTTCCACTTCGACTCTGCATGCTCTTTAACTTTACCAAAACTTCTAGTCCCTCAAAACAGCTATCACTTCTATGTGTCTACCGATCACTTCGACCTTATCTTTTTCCGTTAAAATCGAATCTGGTGGGGCGCCTCAGTGGCTCAGTCGGTTAAGCATCCAACTCGATTTTGATTCTGGTCATAATCTCATGATCTCATGGTTTGTGAGATCGAGCTCCACGTGGGGCTCTGTGCTGACAGTGTGGAGCTTCCTTGGGATCCTCTCTGCCCTCTCTCTCTGCTCCTCCCCTGTTCATGCCTTCTCTCTCTCAAAAATAAATAAATAAATAAATAAATAAATAAATAAATAAATAAATATTAAAAATAAAATAATAAAATAAAATAAAATAAAATAAAATAAAATAAAATAAAATAAAATAAAATAAAATAAAATAAAATAAAATAAAATAAAATAAAATCTGGCCGTTAATTGTATGAGGTACAATGTGGTACAAATACAATGCAATTTGAATCTCAGGTCTACCACTTACTCCCTTGTGTGGCTGTGGGCAAATTACTAAACTGTTCCTAAGTCTCAGTTTTCTCCTCTGTAAACTATGGATAATACTTAGCTCACATGGTCATTAGCAGGATTAAATCTAGCACAGCTTCTGACAAGCAGTAAAAGAGTTTGGTAGACTTCTCTTTCCTGGACCTTGTTCTGCCTTTTACTCAACCTTTCCTTAAATGCTTCTTTCTCTTCCTCTCCACTACTAACATCACCCCATCCTACAATAATCTCAACTCCCACCTCCCCCACTGAATGTGTATAACCTTACTCTTTGTTGTCTCCACATCATTACTTCCCATTTTGTCTTTTAATACTTTCCCTCTGAACTCTCCTACCTCTCAAGACTATTCTGTCATTTGCTGTCTCTTAAAAAACACTGCTGTTTCTCGCTCTTCATCTTCCCATTACTGCTTAATATTCTCCTTGGGCAATTTCTCCCTGGTTCAACTATTACAAATACTGAAGACATCACCTCTAAATTCTACCTTCTCAACCTTCTGTTGGCACCAAACCTGTATTTAAAATACTCTATGAGGCATTTTCTAACTTGATACTTAGGTAGGCAAATTTTAGAAGGCCAAATTTGAGTTGTTCTCCCATTAAAAACTTTTGTCTCTTCCCACTTCATTTAAAAACATCACAGAGGCCTAAATTTAAAATGCTGAAGTCATCCCACATTCTTCCTACTCCTTCCTTCACATCCAGTCAAGTGATTATCTGGACATCTGAACTGCCTCACAAATTCATCCCCAACAGTTCCAAATGCACTTCTTCTTCCAGCTGTTTTGTCTTGATTATTACATCTTCCTCATCAGTTGTAGTTCATTTCCTTCTCCCTCCAATCAACTGTGCAAATGAGTCCTGGTATTCAGCCTTCTACACAAATTTGATATCACTCCCTCGCTTAAATTAATAGTTCCTCACTGACTCCACGATAAAGATAAACTGGTGCTTTTCATGAAGTATCCTGACTGACTTGCAGTGGGGAGTGAGAGAGGGTAGCTCAAAGAACAAATTTTCTGTGAACTCTTAGTGTATTACCTGAAAAATTAATGGGAATTCTGTTCAAAATTGTTTTCACTGACCAATTAAAATAAATTTTCCTCAACTTGTTAAGAAAAACAGATTTTCAGGAACTTCTTTCACGTTCATCTTCTGGGTGTCATGCACCAGGCCTAGCCACCACCTTTTGCCCCAAGGTTGCTGACACAAACTTAAACGCAAATCTAGACTTCTCACAATTGCCTCCAACATGCTTCATATCCCCCTACCGCTCCTGCAAATAAGTGTCTCCCAAAAGTTATTGCTTTCCTCTAAACTTTCTATTTCCCCGTCCATGCTTGTTCTTGTTTTGTTTTCCCCCTCCCTTCTTGAAATGCCCTTCCCCTTTCAATCATCCTTATCTCTGGCTGACTCGTAAAATCCGACCTCTTTTCTGAAGCCTTCCTTCATGCAACTCCCACACTGCCATCCACTGCCAGGTAGAATCACTTTCTCCTTGAGCCTTGAAGAATTTGCAGACACAGAACACACATCACGTTTCACACGGATCTAGTTCCCTTTTTGGATAGTGAAAGCAGTTATCAGGGTATACTTATCTTTGCACCTCCAGGGCTAAGGAAAAGTCAAGTACCTAGCAGGCACTCAAATGTCACTGCACCGAAATTTTTTTTTTTAAGTTTATTTATTTTTGAGAGAGAGAGAGAGAGAGAGAGAAGGGGAGAGGCAGAGAGAGAAGGAGAGAGAGAATCCCAGGTCGGCTCCACATTGTCATTGCAGAGCCTAACATGAGGCTGGAACTCAGGAACTGCAAGATCAAAGACCTGAGTCAAAATGAAGAGTCAGATGGGGTTAACTGACTGAGCCACCCAAATGCCCCTGCACTGAAATTCTCAAAGAAAAGTTACTAATAGTATCTGTCCTGAAAAACTAAGAAAGCCATATAACTAATTCAAGCAACTAAAATTCTGTAATGTTTTTACATATTATCATGAAAGCAAACCCAAAACTGACCGCTAATTGCAAACTCAAAATATCAATGCAATTCACAAAACTGGATAAAAAAGCTTGGTGACTTTATGCTAAATAAAACACTCTGATATTAGTGTTTTATTAGAATTCTAGAACCTTTATACTAAAAGATATCCTAAAATTGACCAAATCCAACATCTTCATTTTAAATGAGAAATATTAAGTCTAAAATTCTAGGAAGTAGAAATATAAATCTATATTCATGAACGCATACTACAAATATGTAAATTATTAAAATTTACTTAAATTATTAACATTTACTTCCATATTATGGGCAGAGACTGAATGACAATGCTTCACTTCTGGCATTTAAGAATGTATTATTTGTGGGGCACCTGGGTGGCTCAGTCGGTTAAGCACCCAACTTCAGCTCAGGTCATGATCTCATGGTTTGTGGGTTCGAGCCCCTCATCAGGCTCCATGCTGACAGCTTGGAGCCTGGAGCCTGCTTGGGAGTCTGTGTCTCCCTCTCTCTCTCTGCCCCTCTCCCGCTCACACTCTGTGTGTGTGTGTGTGTGTGTGTGTGTGTGTGTGTGTCTCAAAAATAAATAAGTATTAAAAATATTTTAAAAGACTGTATTATTTCTCTTCCTTAATCTTCAAATGTGATAAACTACATCAGTTTTCTCATGTTGATCCACTCTTGCAATCTCAAGATAAACCCTGTTTGACTATGAGGCTTTGTTTTTAGTTCACTGAATTGAATTTGATTTGCTACTTCTTGAAAATTCTCAACCATTATCTCTGAATATTTCCTCTCCTCCCTAATCTCTTATTTTGAAACTGTTAGCTGTATGTTGGACTTGTTCATTTTACCCTTCATGTTCTTTTTTTTTTTTTTTTTTTAAGAGAGAGAGAGAGAGAGAATATGAGTGTGCACGCTAGTAGGGGAATGGAAGAGAAAAGAAAGGGAGAGAGAGTCCCAAGCAGGCTCTACGCTCTCAGCAGAAAGCCAGACGCTGGGCTCAAACCCACACTCTATGAGATCATGACCTGAGTCATGACCCGAGGTGACGTCAAGAGTCAGAGGCTTGATCAGCTGAGCCACCCAGACACCCCTACCCTTCATGTTTCTTAATCTTCCTATTTTATAACTCTATCTATGGGGTTCAACCTTCTGGGCTTCAGTCTGTAGCAGGAGATTTTAACCTTTTGTGCCAGTAGACCTCTCTGGCCATCTGGTGAAGGCTATGGCCCCCTTCTCAGAACATTAAAGACTTAAAACAAAATACACAGGAATACAAAAGAAATAAATTAGAGGCACCTGCATGGTTCAATAGGTTAAGCATCTGACTCTTGGTTTCAGCTCAGGTCATAATCTCATGGTTGGTGGGATGGAGCCCCACATGGGGCTCCATGCTGACAGTGCCGAGCCTGCTTGGGATTCTCTGTCTCCCTCTCTCTCTGTCCCTCCTCCACCTGCACTGTCTCTGTCTCTCTCAAAATAAACAAACTTAAAAAAAAATTATACTGAAATAATTATCAAAATATTTTCTAATTTTGATATAGTAATATATATTTTATTAACACTAAAATATTTATAAGCTCTACCAATGGTTTAATAACTAACTTCATTCATTTCTTTCTAAGTAAGCCTTACACCCAATGGGGTGGTGGCTTGAACGCATGACCCTGATATCAAGAGTTGGACATTCTAAAGACTGAACCCACAAGGTGCCCCTACTGTAACTTCAAAGTAGTGATGACTACAAGTGCTATTTCAAGGTATCTGTAACAAATGAAGAGTAACTGTACTGTAAGAAAAAAAATCTGATTTATATTGGTATTATAGGTTGAATTAATATCCCTCTAAAAAAATGTGTTGAGTTCTAACCCTCTACCTCAATACAACCTCATTTGGAAATAGGGTTGCTGCAAGCGTAATTAATTTAAGAGAAGGTCATGTTATACTTCTCCAAAGAAGACACCCAGATGGCAAACCGACACATGAAAAAATGCTCAACATCACTCATCATCAGAGAAATACAAATCAAAACCACAATGAAATACCACCTTACACCTGTCAGAATGGCTAACATTAACAACTCAGGCAACAACAGATGTTGGTAAGGATGCAGAGAAAGAGGATCTCTTTTGCATTGTTGTTGGGAATGCAAGCTGGTACAGCCACTCTGGAAAACAGTATGGAGGTTCCTCAAAAAACTAAAAATAGAACTACCCTACAAAGGGACACATGCACCCCCATGTTTATAGCAGCACCATTGATAGCCAAAGTATGGAAAGTATGGAAAGAGCCCAAACGTCCATCAATGGATGAATGGGTAAAGAAAATGTGGTATATATACACAAATGGAGTATTACTTGGCAATCAAAAAGAATGAAATCTTGCCATTTGCAACTACGTGGATGTAACTGGAGGGTATTATGCTAAGTGAAATTAGAGAAAGGCAAAAATCATATGACTTCACTCATATGAGGACTTTAAGAGACAAAACAGATGAACATAAGGTAGAGAAACAAAAATAATATAAAAACAGGGAGGGGGACAAAAGAGACTCATAAAAATATAGAGAATAAACTGAGGGTTGCTGGAGGGGTTGTGGGAGGGGGGATGGGCTAAATGGGTAAGGGGCATTAAGGAATCTACTCCTGAAATCATTGCTTCACTATATACTAATTTGGATGTAAATTTTAAAAAATAAAAAATAAAGTTAAATTATAAAAAAAAAAAAAGAGGTCATACTAGAGGAGGCTCCTAATCCAATGACTGATGTCACATGGCCACATGAAGACACACAGGGAGAACATCATGTGATGATGAAGGCAGAAAATGGAATTAGGCAGTTTCAAGCCAAGAAATGCCAAAGATTGCCATCAGCCACCAGAGGCCAGGAAGAGACAAGGAAGGATTCCCCTAATGGCTTACTAGGAGCATGGCCCTGCCATTCCTGGACTTTCTTTCAACCTCCAGAATTGAGACAATAAATTTCTGTTGTTTTAAGCCATCCAGTATTGTGGTGCTTTGTTAATATTAGGGCAGCCCTAGGAAACTAACGCCTGTCACAAGTACCTCTGATGCTACTATGGTTTGTTGGAATTTCCTTCAATTATAAATGTAAGCAAGTTTCAATTAGAGATTAGTAAAAAACACTCTCAATTCTAAAAACCCTATGTCTAAGCAATTTAACACCTCAGTCTAAGACCCAATGCTAATGAACTGTTTTAACAAAAATAATGAACAATGCTTAAACAAAAATACATCACTAGATCTTTTTCATTTCAAACCATTCTGAGTGCCACAAAAACATCTCAGGGATTTGTAATGACTTTGGCTCTGGGCTCTAAGATGCAGCTATGACACAAAACTTTTCATAAATAGTGAATTAAATCTAACTGTTAAAGAATGAAAAAATTCATTATCCGCATTAACTTCTTAAACTAATGAAGTTGTAAAATTATCCCTTAGTCTTAGGTTAATATGATTAGTATGAAAAACCTAATGAAAAGACTTACTTTTGACACTTTTTAGCCAGTAAGTAAAGCATGAGAGCTAGTCTCTTCTTAGGACATTCCTTTTAGAACTATTCAAATTGGTGTTTAAGCCCAATAGCCTTTTGCTCACTTATTCATCCAGAGGCCATATTTCTTTAAAAGAAAAGCAGTACAAACTTCTCACATCTATGAGGTGTATATATATTATCAAAAACAAATGGCTATTAAACCTAAAATAATAAAGTCTTAACAGATTATTAAGGTACCAAGTGTTTTCAAATTTTGTATCTTGGTTCTTCAAAATTCATGCTCTTACTTCAGCTTCCTACCAGATTTCTACTGGAAGTCTTTTATTTGCTTAAACATGTCAAAAGCAATATAATAAAATTAATCAATTAACCAATGCACATGTTACAAGTAGTCTGGCGACTTGTAACGTGCCTATCACTGTATTACTTTACGGTAATTTAGTACAGGAAGGGCTTATAATGATGCTTAGTTCAAGCTGCTCAAATGAAACAAGCAAACAGAAGCCCACAAAGGCTGTACTTGTCCAGAATCACAGAATAATTAGTGACAATGACAAAAAGGCATCTCCCAATTCCAAGTCCAATGCTCTTTACATTAAACCATACTGCATGAAAGTTGGTAAGAGGTAAATTATCTGCAAAAACCTTCTATATGATGACTTTATTCTATTTGTTTCAAGTTTATTATTTTTTTTGAAAAAGAGAGAGAGAGAGAGAGAGAGAGAGAGAGAGAGAGAGAGAGAAGGGTGTGAGGGAGGGGCAGAGAGAGATAGAGAATCCCAAGCAGGCTCCACAGTATCAGCACAGAGCCCAGGGGTGGTTGATCTCACCAACCATGACATTATGACAAGAGTTGGACACTCAATTGGACACTAACTGAGCCACCCAGGAGCCCCTAATTCTATGTGTAATATGGTATTTTAAAACAGTCTGGTTGCCCAAAACAACCTAACTAGTTTTTGGGGTATTTTTAATCAATTTTATTTTACCACCCAGCACTTTAAAAATAGGAACAAGATGGGGCGCCTGGGTGGCGCAGTCGGTTAAGCGTCCGACTTCAGCCAGGTCACGATCTCGCGGTCCGTGAGTTCAAGCCCCGCGTCAGGCTCTGGGCTGATGGCTCAGAGCCTGGAGCCTGTTTCCGATTCTGTGTCTCCCTCTCTCTCTGCCCCTCCCCCGTTCATGCTCTGTCTCTCTCTGTCCCAAAAAATAAATAAAAGTTGAAAAAAAAATTAAAAAAAAAATAGGAACAAGATCTCATTTCCACCTTCAAAATTGGCAAAAATTTTTTCAAAAAGAACTGGACAGACATTTCAAGACATAAGCACTCTCATATACTAAGCTTTTCTTTTCTAGAGGGCAATTTAGCAGAAAAAAACTTAAAATTTGCATCTCCTTTAAGTCCACTCCTAGACTATCTCAAGGAAAGAGTAAAAGATTTAAATGAAGACAGAACTCAAGATCAAATGCAGCACTGTTCAGGAATAACAGAATAGGTAACTGGTTCAAACTAATGTATATTATATACTGCACATAATACAGTCATCAAAAGCTGTTCTACGAAATAATGATACAGAAAAGTCACAACATAATAGGGTATCATAGTTTCTACTACGCAACTCCACTCTACAGAGGATACAGATATATCCATAAAATAATAAAGAAGGAATTCATTACAGTGCATGGAACATAGTAAAAATACAATGAATGAATAGGATTCATCATCAACATCATAGGAAAGGTTTAATTATAGTATATCAAATGTTTAGACTTGTTATCTGAATAATAAATACACACATTATTACCTACTCCCTTTAAAGACTATTTTGTACATTATCTGAAATTACTACTCTTGCAAGGAGGAAATTATTTTTTTAAATAACACTTTTAATGCAGTTCCAGTTATTACTGAAGTTTGGAAAAGAAAAGCAGACTTTTACCAATCGTTCCCTAAATTTGACACTGCGTAAGATCAAGTCTTACATATAACAAATCCTTCATTAGTTACTGATTACATACATATACACAATCAACTTTTGAGAGCTATCTGTCTCTCTACACAGAACTTTAATTTCAAATAACAGAGCATGTACTAGAGGATTTCAAAATGAGGCCTCTAAAGGCCTTACTGGATTTTACCACAATATTTGTCTAGAAAAAGTTAAGTTTCCCAAGATACTGGTGATTTTCACTTTTTTTAAAGGCCGAAATCAGGTGGAAAAAACATTTAAGTGTTAAGAACAGTCTCTAATGTAATTAAATTCCTATTGATTATGGCTTCTAAAAAAGGAGAAAAGTGGGGAAAAAAATATATGTAAGGCCCAAATAAAATCTGTATCACAGGGCGGTTTTACTATGCTGAGGCTTTAAGGGCGTCTACAATAACATACATATTTTTTATTTCTTCAAACTATATATGATTATAAATAATAAATTGCCACTTCAAAACATTACTATATATATTAAAAATAAGATAAACTGTTGGAATAAAAGCTACATTCCAAAGAAGTTCACACTTTGTGATTTGGCTAATGTACAATGTTGGCTCTAATAAAACTGATTACCAGATGAACACATCACTTCCTAAAATAAAAAAAATTTTTTAAATAAAACCCCCAAGAGTTTGTCCCCAGGAAGAATTAACGTCTCCTAGAGAAATAATATATACGCTAAAGCATATTTTTCTGTTCTATCAAAACTAACATAACAAAGCCCCTAGGAAATAACATATTAATAAAGCAGGAGAAATTCATGAAAGCAGAAATCTAAAAGTCTGAGTGAGCCAACTGCCAAGTTCTTATATTAATTAAATTTAAAATTTTTTAAAAAAACAATCCTCTCAGTAAAACTTGTCATTTGGTGTTTCAAATATCAACATATTTAGGATTAAACTACTGGGAACTTTTACTCATTTCAGTGTTAACAGCAGTATCATCCACCTGATTTTGCTACCTTTTTGAAAAACTTGGATTCTTAATATGTCCATGGCCAAGTATTCTAGAAAGAGCCCATTTAGAAACAATTTATTTTACACGTGTCAATTCACGTTCCCTCATTTGTTTTTCTAATAGATGCATCCAAAAAGGAAATATTAGTATTTTAGTTTAAATATGGTAATTCGCCTTTTTCCATCTCTCAAATAGAACTTGACATTTTGATCCAGGCTACTTTCTTAAAAGATAACAGTAAAAATGATCGTTATTCCGTTCAGGATTTTTAGCAGTTTTTCCCCTAACTAAGCGTTATCTGAGATACTTCTTGATCTCTCTCAAAGTAGGTCTAATCTGCGGAAGGCAATGAGACAGTGTACTGCACTGTGAATGGACAGCCAGGTATTTTATGAATGGAGGCGATCACGTGATCCCAGCACCTCCCCGAACTGATATTTCCCACATAACTGTGTCAACATTCTGAGAACAGGGGTAGTTGTTTGTGTGTGCGTATGTTTTTGAATTTAACCTGTAACTTCGAATTCTCCTTACTCCCTGAACTCAAAAATCTACACGAAGACAGACCGTCAAGCTTCGAGTTTTTATCTTGGGAAATCCTTTCAAGATGTCCAAGGTGATGGATGTTTAATTATTTTTTTATGAATGAAGAGTGTGCTATGCAAATGAGGGCGATTCACAAAAAGAGAGAGAACATGGCGGCCACTTCTGCTTCTAGACTGCACTGACACTGCAGCAATCTACCTTCTCCCACACCCGCTCATCAGAAGAGTGTGCTGGGGGGTGGGGGGGGTTGAGAAGAAATGCCGCTTGGCATTTCTCAAGCTATTTTACGTTAAACAGGCCTAGGCTTTCGGATTTAAAAGTCCACTCAAAAAGGTCTGACTCGAGGAATGCACTTGATTTAAAGGAATGCATCCTAGGACTAGTCCTCTCTTAACTCTTTCCAATCCTCCAGAGATAAACAAAACTTGAACTTAATTACAAGAAAACGATGCAAACATTCTGCATGAATATTAAATCCAGTCTCAATAAAAACTGTTCCCGCAACCATTATGCCTTCCGGCAGCCGTTACTTTAAAGCAAAAATATTTAAAAGGCAACGTATTACGTTTGGAAAACAAACAGCCCAAATAAAAACTTAAAACCATGACAGTCCAGAAGTTAATGAAGTTATCAACATATTCAGCAACGTAAATACTGTTAAACCAACGTAAATGGTGTTTCTCAACACAGCTGAAGGATAAAAATTAAGATTCAATATTCTTCTATGCTCCTGGTAAAGACATGCCCAGCATTCGCAAAGGTAAAATATAACAGTTCAACATCTCCTACACTCCAGGTGTCCTTAATGTCATTAAATTCTAAAAATGTTTCCCTAGTTCCATTTTTTTACATGAAGCTTACAGGTCATAAGTTTAAGGTGGGGGGGGGGAGGCTTAATCGGTATTTAAGAGTCACTGACTCATCGAATTAAGATTCAAGAGCAGTTTGCAGCAGGAGGTGCTCCCACACACTAGTTTCCAAGTGAAATAGCTATAAAGGAAACAGGATGGATATTCAGGTTATGTTGATAGGTATGTTAAGTGAAAAAGGACAAGCCAGGGGCTTCCAGGCAAAGAGGTAATTTCTACCCCGCCACCATCCATCCACATTACTCCATCTCATGGACGTACAACTGCCATCCCACCCCAACATTCAATACCCTCCCCAAAAGTGAGCAAGCAACTAAATGCATGGGGGGTGGGGGGGGGGGGTGCTGCCATTAAATAAAATGGCTAAAAAATCAAACGTTATCTCCAGAATTAGATGCACCGAACTCTCCAGGTTTGCAAGCTTTCCGGCACCCAAGTCTCGGAGGGGTCGTCGAAAGGAGGGGGGGGGGATACTAATCAAGATCAATGAGGCGCTTACTCGTTGTCAGAAGTCGCCGTCTCCTCGCTCATCTTTCCCTCACCGCGATCCGATCTGGAGATGGAGGAGCAAGAGCAGGCGGAGGAGCAGCAGCAGCAGCAGCACCGAGGGGCAGGAGGCAGCGGCGGCCGGGGGGGCGCGGGGGCAGCAGCTCAGGGGCCTCACCATGGTGGACGCCTCACCCGGAACGGTGCCCCCCCAGCCGGGAACCCCGGCCACCCCCGCAGGGGGGTGGCGGCAACAACCTCCGCCGTGGCGACCCCAGCCTCTTCCTCCGCCTCAGCGCCCAGCCAAGGGATCCGAGGAGGCCAGGGAGGGTGGGTGGAAAGGAAAAAGAGAAGAGGGGCTGCGAAGGCTGACTGGAGAGCTGCACCTCCCGCCACCAGGGTGGAGCGCGGCGGGGTCCGGCCAGGAAGGAGCGGGCGGGCGGAGAACCCGGGAGCAGAGGCGGCGCTTCCCTCAGGGATGCGGCGAGGAGGAAGCTGAGCTCCGTTCGGTGGGGGCCGGCGGGAGGGTGCCGAGCCCAGGCTCCGGGCGGCGGCGGCGCGGTCCTGCCGGAGCCCACCCCACCATCTCCCACCTCGCCGCCGGCTGCCCGCTCAGCGCCCGGCGGCGACCGGGGCGGTCCTCAGGGACGAGCAGGACCGAGCGAGGGGCCTCGCGGCGGCAGATTCCTCCAGACACGCTCCAGCCGGGACAACTCCAGCAGGGGGAGGAGGGGGCGGCGGGGAGCGTGTGAGGCCAGGACAGGCGAGCCGATCGCCCCCACCCGGGCCGGAGCAGAGCGGGCGCGCCCAGGAGACAGGGTACCGGGAAGCAGCGGGAGAGCGAGGAGGACGGCCGCAGGTCCCCCCACCAGCCGGTGCCCACCAGCAGCTCGGCGGGCCAGCTCCTCACACCCGCCAGAGGGGAGCCGTGAGGGGGGCGGCGGAAGCGCTCACGCCGCCCGCTCCTTCCGCCGCCGCCGCCGCTGCCCGAACCGGGGGCGCCCACGGGAGAAGGAGGCGAAGTAGTCCCTGGCGACTTCTCCCGGCCGCCTGCCTCCCCCGGGGGCCAGAGCGGGCACGGGGTGGGGTTGCCGAGCGCAGTACCCGGGCTGTGAGGGCGTGTGGGTAGGGCTAAAAGCTGCGGCCTCCGGGCGAATCACTGCAAGTCGAAGTCGTGTGCAGCATAGCAAGTTTCAGGAAAGTAGTTCCCTCCTCCCTTCATTTCCCAAATCGTTGTCGAGCCACAGAGCGGGGAAAGGAGGAGGGAGGCGGAGGGATACGCCAGGCACCGCGCTCGGTGTGCGTGCGCGCGCTCCAAACTCTTGGCACGCTGCGAAAGGGGGCGGGGGTGTGAGCTGCACGGGGAGCAGCTTGGGAGGTTGCATTGTTGCGCCGCGTTACTCCCCGTTACTCCCCGTTACTCACTTTGGAATATCCGGGTTGTTAGAACGGGAAGGCTAGAATGACAGTGTGCTCAAGGAGGAAATAAGCGGCTGCTCTGTTTTGCCCCGCGCGCGCGGGCGCGCGCGCGTGTGTGTGTGCGTGTGTGTGTGTTCCTTGCAGAGCAAAGAATGGAACTGGCATGAGTTCATTTTTAGTTGGTGGGGGTTAGGGGGAGGGACCGTACAAAGAGAGCTCCGCCTGCTGTCCCTCTGGTTGCATTGCTGCAATCCCCTAGCTGCATGCACAGCGGGATTGTGTGTGTGTGTGTGTGTGTGTGTGTGTGTGTTAGAGAGAGAGTTAGTTTTAATACCTTGGATTCTTACTGCGCAAGGGGTATGCTGTGCAGGGCATTCATCTCCGAAAGCCAGAGTGGTTGTTAATGGAGAACGACTTCCATTGAAGCCCAGAGTAGGCGTGTTACATGAATCTGGCGCAGCCAGAAGCACAGGAAATAACTCCCGCTGCGAGTGAGGTTGCATAACTATAGCGCAGAAGATGCCTCTGTGGCACGAACTGCTCTAAACGGAGGCGGAACGATTATTGAATAGGCAGCTGTCACTTTTGCATTGTTAGAGGACAATGTATGCATTCATCTCAAAAGGTTTTTGCACAGAAACCTGCTGGGGTTTCAGCCGGGAGTCTAGGGTCTGTGGGACTAGAGGACTCATACATAGCTCCTGGCTCTGCAAATTCTATTATCCCTTCTCCACCTAGAAAGCCAGCCTATACACGATCCAGCCTGGGGACTGAATCCGAAGTTTCTGACGCATCTCCCGAGCTTTCAGTCTAGCTTTGGGTGCAATGCTTTTCTCTTCATTCTCAGGTTTGTGCGACCTGAGAGTAAAAAGATTGTTGCTCCTTCCACCTCGAGGGGTAGAACGATTCCTGATGAGGAGGAAAGTGGGAAAACCTCCCAAACAAGCTAGCATTCCTCATCAGTCCTCTGTCTCCAGGAGGTTTCAGGATTGTTGCTCTCTAAAGTAAGGTACACTAGCCTGTTACGAGTATTTTGCACATAGTAGGTGCTTAATAAATGTGGAATAAAGGGTCCAACTCACTCAGGCGGCCCAAAACACCAGCTTGTTGATTTCTGAGGTTTCGCTATGGAACTCTTGCTTCTTGCCTGGGCAGCAACATTGTCCTTACTCGGAGGAAGGGACAATGTTGGTGACTGGAAGAGGTGAGAGGCTCTGTGAGAGAAGTTACCTCTGTTACCCCTGAACATGTGTTTTTTATCTTGTTCCTGGGAAGACCCTGTTACCGGAAGTATTGATAACTCCCTACTACCACTACCCACTTTGGCTTCTCAGATTTGAATCAAGTTCCATCAGTTAGAATTTGTTCCAGACAAGTTACCTAAACTCTGTGCCTGGGTAAAATGTGGATAATAGTACCTAATTCATAGAGCTGCTGTACTGATTAATGAGGTAATAATATACAAAGCACTTAGCACAGATTAAGAGCTCAATAAACCCCAGCTCTTACTCTGATTTTGTAAAATGGAGATTATAATAAACTATGACAAGGTGGTGGCGGCAATGGCTTTGAAGGTTAAATGTAGCCTTGTTTGTTCATTCAACAAACAACGATTACTTTTCTTCTGTGTACCACTCTTGCTAGACACATGGCTTGGCCTTTTGCAAGCCATCAATAAATGATTGCTCTGAGAGTCATTGTGATTAAGTAAGTACAAGGAATGTTGGGTCACTTGCAAAGGCCTCCTTTTCTTTTGAGGAAATTTGTATCTTTTGAGGTTCAACTGCATCAGGGAAAACATGAAAGGCTTTGAGGGGAAGACATGAAAGGCATCTTGGCTTTTGCATGTGCAGGGAACTGTGCTGGCCACTTTCACACACATTACTTACCTAGAGGAGCAAGATATGATCAACAGCCCAAATTAATGCTTTTTAGATGGTTCCCAATCCTATGACCAAGACAGTCACCAGACTGTTCCTTGCCTTTGATGTTCACCATGCCACTCTCAGGACACTTTTGTGCCCTTGTTTTTGAGGGTGCATTTCTAGCCCTCTCCTCTCACCCAGTTGTTGAAGCTTACTAGACAATTGCCTTGAGCTGCAGAGCTCTGAGAATTCTACCCTGAAACAATCAGAAATGGTCCTATGTTGAAGTTCAGAGCCCAGGGGTCTTCCCAGTCTGATTTTCTGTCACAGCTACCTTAAGGTCAAAAGGCCTCACTGGTCTATCCCCATGTCTGTACCTTACCTGGTGCAAGAGACATAACAACCAAATGAAATGTTTAAGACCTTGAGTCCTGTTTTTTTTGTTTTTTAATTTTTTTTTCAACGTTTATTTATTTTTGGGACAGAGAGAGACAGAGCATGAACAGGGGAGGGGCAGAGAGAGAGGGAGACAAGAATCGGAAACAGGCTCCAGGCTCTGAGCCATCAGCCCAGAGCCCGACGTGGGGCTCGAACTCACGAACCGCGAGATCGTGACCTGGCTGAAGTCGGACGCTTAACCGACTGCGCCACCCAGGCGCCCCGAGTCCTGGTTTATAAATAAACAAATATTTTTAAATTTGAGATAATTGGGGAAACAAACACTAACTGGAGACTGATGATATTAAGGGATTTTTAAAAAGTATTAGGGTTGCGGGGTTTTTTAAAGTCTCCATCTTTTGGAAATACATATTGAACTATCTATGGATGAAATGATATTCTGAGATTTGCTTCAAAATAATTCAGTGGGGTGAGGAGTGGGAAGAAGTAAGGGGATAGAGATGAAACAAGATTGGTTATGGGATGATGATGAGCACATTCTCTTTATTATTTCACACATTTGAAATTTTCTATAATAAAACCTTTTTTTTCTTTTTTAGTACACTGCAAGAACTGCTTTAATGCAGATTCCTTGGCCCCATTCCCAAGATTGTGATCAGCAGATCTGTAATGGGACCGACAAATGTGCTTTTTCAGAAGTATGCCAGCTACTTAGTTTTTCTTAGCCCTTCACAGTCTTCTCTCTCTCATCTACTTGTGTCCTCCCGTCTCTGAACACATTCATTACCTAAGAACCTCTATTCCAGTAGCACACAGAAAAGGGTGGCCCAACATATTTCATAGGCTAAGGCAGATACTGGTCAAGGCCAGACAGCTGTTTCAGCTGGGGAAGGTGGATCCAATGAGATTCGAAACGCTGTGGGAGAAGGTAAATATAGATCACAGTGTTACCTTGAATTCCTACTCCATTCATTTGGTATAGCTACCAATGAGCACTAGGCAAAGATTCCATAGCCATGTCAGGGGTTAACAGGGCAAGGGAGCTTGTATTTACTTGGTTGTGTTTTCTCAGGTGGGTCTGTGGGAAAGAGACTGGTCGCAATCACTGCTGATCACAGGTGGCTCTCATTACTATTGTCCTCAGTTTTAGAGAATTAGCCACAACCACTTAAAAACTTGTTATACATGATTAATTATTAAAAGCATGTATGTGCCAACAGCACAAGTGCCAAGTAACTGCCAGTAAAGGACGTCATCACACTTAAGAAGATACAAATGGATTCTGGGTTCTAAGTAGGTATCAGAGCAAGGTTCACAAGGTCAACAAAAGTGGCCTGTCCTCATGGAGGCCCTGGCAGATGGCATGTCGTACTCGAATTCAAGGCATTCTCCCTCATTCCAGACCACTCAGTCCACAGTGATCATCTTAAAAACTCAGTATTCATCTTCTCAAATTCTCTTATTTTTGCCTTTACTGTTTTACACTTGTATTGATAATTCTCTCCTCTCTAACCAACTTCTTATGAGTTTATGTTTGTTTTCCCAGTTAAATATTAAGTAGCTTGAAGGCAGTGACTTCAGCTCAGGTCATGATCTCATGATTGCATGATCTCATGCAATCAAGCCCTCCATCGGGCTCCACACTGAGTATGGAGCCTGCTTGGAGGTCTCTCTCTTTCTTTCTGCAGCGCTCTCTCTCTCTCTCTCTAAATAAATAAATAGACATTTTTAAACATTTTTAAATTGAGGCTGTATTGACTGGCACAGTGATGGAATTCAGAGTCCCCTCTGGCTTCTTATTGCCACTATAACACTATAGCAGTTCAGCATTTCATACATGCTGTCCCTTGCCCTAATAAGCTTTCAGCAGATATTTGTGTACTTGAAAAGCCAAAAGAGAAAATAATCATGCAACATTGGAGGTTCTAACAGTGCATAAAGTACATATTCATATTTCCATTTCTAAACATTACCCCTTAGCAGATGTATTTTAAATTTTGTATTTTAGGGGCGCTTGGGTGGCTCATTTGGTTCAGCATATGACTTTGGCTCAGGTCATGATCTCACGTTTTGTGGGTTCAAGCCCCACGTCGGGTTCTGTGCTGACAGCTCAAAGCCTGAAGCTTGCTTCAGATTCTGTCTCCTCTCTCTGCCCCTTCCCAGCTCTCTCTCTCTCTCTCAAAAATAAATAAACAGTAAATTTTTTTTTAATTCTGTATTTTAAAACTGTAGTTAGAATATACCTAGAGCAAAAAAAAAAAAAAAAAAGAATATACCTAGAGCAAAGGGGACTGATTCTGTTTTCATGCTGTACTTTAATGAACAATCTCTTATTTTCTTTTTCTTCTTTTCCTTTCTTTCTTTCTTTCTTTCTGTCTGTCTGTCTTTCTTTCTTTCTGTCTGTCTTTCTTTTTCTTTCTTTTTTAGTGTAACCAGTCTCTTGGCTAATGAGCTCTGCCTCTCAGTGGAATTACTAAATGGTAACCATGTTTCTAAATAGTTTCCTTGCCTCTGGCATGAGTCTGTTTCTCCATCACTAGGGTTTCCATGTTCTTCCAAACTAATACAAAGTATAAAGGATAAGTATGCTATTTTATTTTTCTCCCAAAGGACTGCAATTGTTGGTCTGGTAGTATCCGGTGAGTGTGAAATCAGTTTACTTTTAATGCTATAACTGCCTTTTACAGGAAGTTTCCACAAGATTACAACCAGTACAAGGGAAATGAGCAGTCTGTGATTTCCTTTATTTTCAGCATAATCTTAGCAGGGAGGATGCTTACCAGGCCCCACACTACTAAATAAAGCACTTCTCCCTTATCATCATTCTCCCAAATGTACTTGGCATGCTTGTTCCTTGAAGGTTATATCCCATTACAATAAGTATGAAGGATTGAAATATCTGTTACATAAAATTTCCAAGGCTATGTGCACGCAACAAATTCAATACCACAAAAGAGTCTAAATGATTCCTTGGATTTTGTTTTAAATATGTCACTTGACTTCCCTTTTAGTGAATAATACTTAGCCATTGTATAGGACTGTAAAACTTGGAATGCCCTTGAGGAACTTACCTTCCTAACACCCTTGCCCACTAGGTATTATCATCAATTCCAATTTATAGAAAGAATTAGGAACTGAAGATCACAGAGGTTAGGTGACCTCTAGCCAGAGGTCACACATTAGTAAGAGTGTGGCTAGAGTTCCTTTAAAAATGCATGTGAGCATGTGTGTGTGTGTGTGTGTGTGTGTGTGTGTGTGTGCATGTGCGCGTGCGTGTGTGTTTGTGTGTGTGTGTGTTGTGATATTATATCTAACTTCCCAGAGAGGAGATCCTTGGTGGGATATTCTATTTCATTCAAGTCATTACTGTGGATGATGACTTGGCTGGAGAATTGTCCTTTAGAACAGGGGAAGATTAGGGGCGCCTGGGTGGCGCAGTCGGTTAAGCGTCCGACTTCAGCCAGGTCACGATCTCGCGGTCCGTGAGTTCGAGCCCCGCGTCAGGCTCTGGGCTGATGGCTCGGAGCCTGGAGCCTGTTTCCGATTCTGTGTCTCCCTCTCTCTCTGCCCCTCCCCCGTTCATGCTCTGTCTCTCTCTGTCCCAAAAATAAATAAACGTTGAAAAAAAAAATTTTTTTAAAAAAAGAACAGGGGAAGATTAAATCTCTTGGCTGTTATCAGCTGTCTTGTGTGGGCCTCAGGTACGTAAATTCTCTTGTATTATCAGTTCCAGAGGCAAAAACATCTGATTGTCTTTTGGTAATGCTAACAGATCTGATGATCCTGGTAGCCACTAGCCATGTGTGGCTGTTTAAATTTAAGTTAATTAAACTCAGTAAGATTACAAACTTAGTCCTACCAGCTCCATTTCAAGTGCTCAACTGCCATGGACAGTTAGTGGCTACCATACTGGACAGTTCAGATGTAGAACACTTCCACCATCACAGAAGTGTCTTGTGGGTACATTCATGTGCAGGTGCGTTGCTGTAAACAACACAGGGAGTTATCTTGTTGTTAATATGGACACCTAACAATTGTTATGCTTTCAAATATGTTGTGACTGGTTTGAACTGAACATTGCATTCCCTCTTTTAATCTTAGCTATGTCTCCGTTGCCATTAACTAAGGGTAAAAAAAGAGGATAATTGCATCATTAGAGTCTTTGATAAACCGACAGAAGACATCTACATTGAGAAGCACTAATGAATGAATGAATGAATGAATGAATTTATTTAATAAAAATGCTTTGAATGCTCATGTTTAATACTGTAAATCCTTGCTACTCAAAGCAACAGAGTTTTCCTAGGAAGTTGCTAGAAATGCAAACTCTTGGGCTCCACCCTAGTCCTACTGAATTATAACCTGCATTTTAACAAGATCCCTAGGTGATTCATCTGCACATTAAAGTTTAAGAAGCCCTGCTGTAAATAATCTCTTTGTGTCTAGTAGTGGCCTTTCCTAACCTTGAATAGGTGTATCTCTTCAGGCTTGCCTAGCCTCCAAGTATACAAAAGTAAGATATTCCCACCATCCTTTCCTGCCCCTACAAAAGAGGATTTTTATTCCTATTTAATATTTTAGCCTCATCTTTCTGGTCTAGGACGTAGACCACTCAGCACTTGGCCTCTGCTCCTCCCTAGATCAAGTCTACTACACTCTTCTCCATGGCGTCCCAGGACTCTCCGCCACGGAACTGTGCCAGTGAGGGCTGCCCCTTTCCTCCCATCTCCCCATTTCCCTCTTTTCTCTCAATTCTCCCTACTTTCCTAAGACACATTCCTTCTTTTTTCCCCCACTCTCTTTTTCTGACTTTTCTGAAAGTCTCCTCCTGTTTCTACGCTGCAATATCACACTTCCATTTGGACTTCATCACAGTTTATTAGGCATGTGTAAAGCCTGGTAGTTCTTTCTACACAGCCACTCAAGGAGTCTTACAACACTACGTTTTTGCTATAACTTCTATTTGCTATACTCTAATTTAAAAACAAACAGCATTGGCTCTTCCAGCCCTCTACCTGTGTTGTTACAACTATGAATAAATATAGTTTAGCAGTTATAATTCCAAGAATATAGAAGTTTAGGGGATGAGGTAGGAGAGCTATAAAGGAAATGTCAGTATTAGAGGGAAAAGATAGCAGTTATTTTTATTATCTGTTTTGTATACCTTTGTATACCATCTTGTGTTATCTCAATGTTTCCTTTTGGCTTTCCATGTCTCCTAGATATATTGTAAAATTTCAGAGACCAGTAAAAAGATTGTTGCAATGGTCTACATTAGAGAAAATTAGAACACTGGTCAGGGGCTAGAGAGAGGAGGATGGATAAAATACATGTAGGTAAGAAATATTCAGGACTACGTTAGGTGCTGGGAGGAAGCATGCTTTTTCAGAAATGTGCAGTCTAGCTAGGGAGACATGGAAAACCAAAAGGAAACATTTGGAAAATACAAGATGTTAAATGAATAAATGCCATGACAAGTAATAAAAATAACTGCTGTTGTTTTCCTCTAATCACACTAATCTTCTTAGCATCCCCAAATATGTCCATTTTGGAATTCTATGATAGTATCTTTAATAGGTTTGCATAATAAAATCTAAATATACACCAAATTGAACAATTCTGTGTTTAAAAATGATTAGATGCTGAAAACTTCAATTCCACTGACATCTGGACAGTCCTTACCCTACCAGACAGATGTGTTTTCTTTCTCGGAAGATTTTAAATCCTAAGGAGACACTGATTGTCCTTCATACTAGAGAATGCCACCCCCAGCTCTAAAGCTCTTTATCAGGAAGCTAAAACACTTCACACCCTTATTGTCTTCTGGGTCTTAGCCAATCTTTGTTTATTTCAAGTTTCCTTCCTTTGTTGGATCATCCCCAGTCTTCCTTCTGGTTCCCCTGCCAAACGATGCCAAGGACTTAGAACAGTCTCTCTTTACCAGCCTTATTGTCCTTGCTTATTTTAAGTATGTCTCCTGATATTTCCATAGAGCTTTTTAAAATTGATTTGGGAAAATAAAATTGCATTCTACACCCAACATTATTTGGTCTAGTCTACCTCTTAGAAATGTGGTTATTCTTAAAACATCCATGATACTATTCATTCAAAAAAAATTTTTTTATATTTTTTTTTGAAGGAGAGACAGAGTGAGAGTGGGGGAGGGGCAGAGAGAGAGAGGGAAACACAGAAGCAGGCTCCAGAGTCTAAGCTGTCAGCACAGAGCCCAGAGGCTGAGCTCAAACCCATGATCCGAGCTGTGAGATCATTACCTGAGCCGAAGTTGGATGCTTAACCAACTGAGCCACCCAGGCACCGCCCCCCACCCCATGATACTATTCTTAACATATGTATTTGTTTATTCTCTATATTTAGTCTATATTGTTTCCAAGTTTTTATAAAACCCCAATATTCATATGTGTCAAGTTATTTTTGTATAATAACTTATAAAGTGAGATGTCTGGTAGGTGCTTTTTAAGTGTTATTTTATATGGTATTTGTAATTTATTACAACAAAAGGGCAACTTATAATTTATATTTTGAATTTATATCTCTAAAGCTCCTATTCATTCAAATATATAAGTGATGTTAGAGATTTGGCCAAACTTTCATTCAAATGCATAAATTCCATTTATGTATGATCCCAGTTTGGGTTTTTTTTTGTTTGTTTTTTTTTTTACTTTTCACATATCTACAATGTCAGATTTCCTTGGAAATCACTTGCATGTAACTCATTTAACTCTAACATTAATCATTTCTGATTGATATTGATCCTCTTTTACAAAACCAAAGGGACTTAGTAAAGGATAGAGAGAACTTTCAGAAAACTATCATTAGAATTTATTAGGGAGAGGTCCTTACGTGCACCTCTCAAGGGATTCATTTTTTTTTTAATTTTTTTTTTCAACGTTTATTTATTTTTGGGACAGAGAGAGACAGAGCATGAACGGGGGAGGGGCAGAGAGAGAGGGAGACACAGAATCGGAAACAGGTTCCAGGCTCCGAGCCATCAGCCCAGAGCCTGACGTGGGGCTCGAACTCACGGACCTCGAGATCGTGACCTGGCTGAAGTCGGACGCTTAACCGACTGCGCCACCCAGGCGCCCCTCAAGGGATTCATTTTTGATGAAATCGCAGAAGATAAGTCTACCAGAAGAATTCATTAACTAATTAGTTAATTCAGTATGCCAAGCTCAGTACTAGAAAGGACATGAAAGCAATACTTGACTTCAAGGAACTTATGTCTAGTGAAGGTGTAAACAGGTAAGTTGCTGTTCCCATGGTAGGTGCCAGAAGTCTTAGAAATGAAGTGCTAGGGGCGCCTAGGTGGCTCAGTCGGTTGAGCGTCCGACTTCAGCTCAGGTCACGATCTCACCATCCGTGAGTTCGAGCGCCAAGTCGGGCTCTGGGCTGATGGCTCAGAGCCTGGAGCCTACTTCCGGTTCTGTGTCTCCCTCTCTCTCTGCCCCTCCCCCGTTCATGCTCTGTCTCTCTCTGTCTCAAAAATAAATAAATGTTAAAAAAAAAAAAAAAGAAATGAACTGCTAAAGGAGCAATTCATTTGCCTCACATAAAATGGAGGATTAACAGTAGGAGCGCATTTAGGAAGAAACTCAGTTTTCCCCCTTTTGTGTAGGGAAAAACCCAGTTCTTTTCTACTGTGTTTCTCCCCTGAGTGTCTACTTTTACACAGCACACTCCACTTTTGGGTACCAAATGGGTGGAGGTTTTTCCCCTACATCAAGTATTTCCCTGCAACACCAGCTAGCTGGGCATCCTGTAATTTAACTCACTTCCTATACCATCTACCCGGAGATGGCATTAGATTCCACAGGTTAAAGCCTCAGTCCTATAAAACTGCCCCTCACCCCACCCTCATCTCTGCCCTCGCTTCAGCGCCAACTTCAGAAGCCAGTCACAAGCTCAGGGCTTCTAACCAACAGGCTATAGATCAGAGGTTCCCACAGCCCTCTCCTCAGGTTTGATTAACTTGCTAGAGGGGCTCCCAGAACTCAGGGAAACATCTACTTACATTGACCAATTTCTTTTTAAAAGGATATGATAAAAGGTACAGATGAACATCCAGATGGAAGAGATGAGTAGGGCAAGGTATGTGGGAATGGGTGTGGAGCTACCATGCCCTCCCCAGGCACACCATTCTTCCAGCACCTATGTGTGTTCACCAACCTGGACGCTTTCTGAGCCCCTAACATTGGGATTTTTATGGAGATTTCCTCACGTAGACATGATCAATTATTAACTTAGTTTCTAGCCTCTCTCCTCTCTGTGGAGAATAAGAGGTGGGGCTGAAAAATTCCAAGCTTCTAATCATGGTTCGGTCTCTCTGATGACCAGGTCCCATCCAGGAGCCATCTAGGAACCCACCCTGAGTCACCTCATGAGAACAAAAGATGCTCCTCGTGCTCTTATCACTTAGGAATTTATAAGGGTTTTAGGAGGTCTGTGTCAGGGACAGGGTCAAAGACAAATATTAGAACAAGAGGCACTCCTAGTATTGTTATCACTTAGGAAATTACAAGGGTATTAAAAGTTCTCTGCCCAGAACTGGGGGCAGAGACCAATATATGTATTTTCTTTTTTTTTTTTTTTTTTTTTTACAGTGAGTTACCATAAAACATTATTGTGAAACATAAACAAGAACAATGGAATGAAAAACCATCCTTGAAAGTGGCTTCACCCATGTGTTCAAGGAGAGTGTGAATAGGAAAAACAAAATGCTGATGACTGTTTATTTGTATAACTTCAACCTCCAAAGAGACAATCGCAGCTAAGAGAGATTTGATCAATGTTTGGTTCTTTTTTGCACACTTTTATCTAACAACAAGGCCAGGACGCTGAAGATGAAGCCCCATGAGGATGAAGTGATCACAGCTACTCCCCAAGCCTCAGACTGTTTAAATCTATTACACCTTTCACCAATACCTATCATCATTTTCCTGGGGAAAATGTCTGATACTACACAGTGATCTGATGGATGTTTCTGTGGCTGGCTTATTTATTTTCAATTATGTTTTCTGGAAGTTTTAAAATTTATTTTCTTTTTTTAAATTTGAGACAGAGAGTACAAGTGGGGGAGAGGGGCAGAGAGAGAGAGAATCTTTAGCAGGCTCCACGCTCAGCACAGAGCCTGACACAGGGCCCCATCCCACGACTCTGGGATCATGACCTGAGCCCAAATCAAAAGTCGGATGCTCAACCAACTGAGCCACCCAGGCGCCCCTGGCAGTTATTTATTGCACAGGCCCTGTTGGTTTATTTCAACCCTTTACTATTAGTACCTAAATGCTTTGAGGAAATAATCTTTTACATAATGCACTTTGTTTTGATTCCCAGCTCAAGAACTGTCTGTGGTTGCTTTTTGTATACTAAATGCCCAGGGCCACCTGTCCTGATTCTTACCTCATCCTTCCCAATGTCATTCCCACTGGGCTTTCCATTTCTCTTGTCTCTTCTGAATGCATGTAAGAATTCTATACTTGGGCATTTTTGGTGTGTTTCTTTTATTCCATGAGGATTTCTCAGGTTCCTAGTATATGTTCTGAATATCAAATTGAGAAAACAGGGGAGCTTTGCTTTCTAAGATTTCTTTTATCTTCCCAAAAGGTCTAGCTAGTATTGTCCCCTCCACAATGTTGACAGATAGAAGTTGCCTGTTGCCTTCCAAAAATATGAAGGAAGCTCAGGTGAATCTGGGTCATCATATGCAATTAAAAACTGTAATTTTAAAAGGCACAAAATAATTAATATCAAGGTGAAGAAATCCCAAAACTTAACCAGTTGCCTCAAGCCAGATATATTGGAGTTGAAGTTTACCACAGTTAACTTTATGTATGTATATATCATCTCAGTAATTCCCAAGTGCAAAGGCAAAAATACCAAACTGCCTTTTTTGTAGATTTTTAAATTAAAACACATTCTTCTTGTAAAAAGTTAGAGCTGTATAGAAAAACTGTACAGAGTAAGAGAAGTCCAATTTCACTTGTCTCAAAGGTGACTACTAGTAATAGTTTAGATAATATATTTAGATCATTTTTTATGTTTTAAAACACACACATAATAAAAATTCTTCCTTTTAAAATTTTTAAATGTTTATTTATTTATTTTGAGAGAGAAAGAGACAGAGAGAGAGCTCACGAGCAGGGGAGGGACAGAAAGAGAGGGAGAGAATCCTAGGCAGGCTCCACACTGTCAGTGACTCAGGGCTCAAACTCACAAACTGAGATCCTGACCTGAGCCCAAATCAAGAGTTGGATGCTTAACCGACTGAGCCACCCAGGCACCCTTTGACTTCCTTTTTAACATGCCATGTACATTCTTAATATTAGTATTCATTCTTTTGAATTGTGATACAGTATTTTAAAAGGTGAGTATAGTGTAATTTATTTATCTATTTCTCTCTATGAATGGACATCAATCATGGGTTGTTTCCAGATTTGGGGGGTTTTTAGTAGAAAAAATTCTTCAGATTTCTCTCAGAAACATTTATATAAGTGAAATTGCAAGGTCAAAGAAAATGAACATTTTAAATAACAGAAAATAATGATGCCACATTGTCTTCCAAAACCACTCTTCCATTTTTTAATCAATTATTTTCTCACCAATAGTGTATGAGAATACCCTTTTCTCTCTACCTTCACTCAAAGTGGATATTAACAGTCTCTTTTAATTTTTGCCAGTGTAGGGGTGCATGGGTGGCTCAGTGTGTTAAGCATCTGACTCTTGATTTTAGCTCAGGTCATGATCCCAGGGTTGTGAGATTGAGCCCCACGTTGGGGGTCCATGCTGAGCCTGCTTGAGATTCTCTCTCTTTGCCCTTCCCTGCTCATACTCTCTCTTGCTCTCTCTCAAAAAAATTTTTTTTTGCCAAGGTAATGCCACCCAATATGGTATCTTATTGTTGTTTTATTTTGTATTTCTCTAACCACTAGGTTTCATTTCACTCATGTTTATTTTTCAGTGAATTCCATAATCCATCTGTTGCTCCTTAATTTCTCTGTGTCTTTAGCTGTACCCTTAGCTGAATATTGTTGTGAAGTAACCATTATGAATATACTCATTTCTTAAACATGGTTATCAGTGTGCTACTCTCTTTTCTAACAAAAATAATTGATAAAAAAGAAAAGTGTTGTTTAGAAAGCTTTTTCAAAACTTTCTTTCCTTTATCTGATATTTTATTTTTTTAATTTTAAAAAATATTTATTTATTTTTGAGAGAGAGACAGAGGGCGAGTGGGGGGAGGAACAGAAAGAGAGGGAGACACAGAATCTGAAGCAGGCTCCAGGCTCCAAGCTGTCAGCACAGAGCCCAACGAGGGGCTCGAACTCACAAATCTTGAAATCATGACCTGAGCTGAAGTTGGCTCCTTAACCAGCTGAGCCACCCAGTCGCCCCTCTGATATTCTATTTTTATTTATGTACTTTAAAATTTTGCTTTATTGCCAGTCACACAGAAACACTGTATACATTGCATTCAGACTAACAATAGCAACAAACAATTGCAACACATATACCTCACGGAGAAATTCAATGGAAATACACATGTTCTATTACTATACAGTGTTTATGTGTCCATAGTGTTCCCCCAGCACAAAACTAGCATTATTCCTCAAAGTGTTATAAGACAGATACCTAACTTTCTCCTCTCCCAGACCAATGATACACATTACTCCTCTCAATAAATACAAATGGGCAAGTGTTGCTGGACTCTTCTATTTAAAATTGTGGCACATTTTTTGAAAAAAAAAATTAAAAAAAATAAAATTGTGGCACATTTTTCTTTCTTGGTGAAGAACATGAAGATAATCATAATGGGTAACATTGGGTGCTTACTGCATGCCAGTTTCTGTTCGATGTGCTTACCTATGTTAATACTAATCTCATCCTGAGATAGGCGTTATTAGTATCATCTCTGTTTTAGTGACAAAGAAATGAAAGCACATAAGGTTAAATAATTTGCTTGAGTAGGTATCTCAGCAAGAACATGGCAGAGCCCTCATTCAAACTCAGGGCATCTGATATCAGAGCCCCACTTTCAGCCAGAATGCTGGGCTTGCATGACCAGTGTTTGACTAGAATAATAACAAGGGAAAGGAAACATAAAAAAAAGAACATGGACAAGGGGGGAGAACAAAGAAGTGAAGGACAGGAAAAGAATGGAAAAGAGGAAAGAAAGAGGAAGGAAGGAAGGAAGGAAGGAAGGAAGGAAGCTAAAGAAAAAGAAAAGGAGGGAGATAGGGAGAAAGAAACCGGAAAAATTACCCTCCATCCTCACACTACCAATTCAAGGGCAAACAACAGGGCTTGGTCACAGCAGCACCAATGAAATACAGTGTTGTGGGTTCGGTGTTCCTTGTGTTCCCTAGCCCTGGACCCAGCAACCCCTTTACTCCTACATCTATACTTACTTCTTCCAACTTGGAAACTTATCCTGGCAATTTCCCTTGCTATGTTTCAAAGATTCACAAAACTTGTAGATATGGGGGCTCTTATTAAAAAAAAAAAAAAGTGGGATGGACTTTCATTGTCTGATTTGTGCTTTCAGGCATAATAGGGCCAGTGATCAAATGTTTATAAAGTGTGACCTTAAAAAAGTTCTACAAGAAGCATTGTAAAAATTGGATTTGGGTTTCAAGTTCTCCCTAATTCTTTAGACTCCCTTCATCTTGAACACAATAAAAAAGGTAATGGGGAATATTCCATGACAGTGGTTCTCAGCTGTGGGTGAATTTGCCCCTTGGGGCACATTTGGTGATGTCTGGAGACATTTTAGTTCACAGTGTCACAACTGGGTAGGGGGGGTGGGGTGAGGGAGGGCATCTAGGGGGTACAGGCCCGGGATGCTACTAAGAACAACCTCTCACACCAAAGAACTACCCAGCTCAAAATGTCAATAGCGCCAAAGGTGAGAAGCCCTGTTTTGAAAGGCAATGCTACCCAGGTCAAATTACAGCTTCTCTTTAGTAGCATGGGGATTTGTTCCCTAATAAAAACACAAGAACAACTGCAACTTTTCCTTCTAGCCAAGCTCTGCGTTTTCCTTACAACTCCTTCCTGTCTGGTCTAAGGCTAAGCCATTTATGGAAAAACAAAATGGCACAACATGGAAGCAGTATTAAGGTCCAATCCAAAATATTTGAGTGCAATCTGTAAAGGAAGGTTTTTTTTTTTAATTTTTTCCCATTTTTATTTATTTTAGAGAGAGAGCATGCACGTGCAAACAAAGGAGAGGGGCAAAGGGAGAGAGAGAGAGAACCCCAAGCAGGCTCCGCACTTAGCACAGAGCCCACTGCAGGGCTCAATCCCATGACTCTGGGACCATGACCCGAGCCAGATCAAGAGATGGACTCTCAACTGGCTGAACCACCCAGGTGCCCCCAAAGTAAGTTTTCTTAAGACAAGGAATATTCATCCAAATATCCTAGTCTAATTATTGAGTAATAATTATTCCTTAGGCAGTTTCACTAGAATAAGGGATTTCCTTTCTTTTCTTCTATTATTATTATCCCAAAACACATGCTCAGTTTCATTTCAGTCCATGGCTTTATAAAGAAATACCTGAATAACATCATCTACAAAATCCTTCTGCAAAATATTTCATGTTCAGAGGTGGAAAATTCTAGCAAGAAATTGCACTCAGATTTTAAATATTGCCTTTTTATGTGTCAATTAATAATGTCATATATTTAAGAGTCTAAGAAAATCAGTGTTTAATAATAAATTTGAGATTATATGCTATTTAAAAATTTTATGTACTGGATACTCTGCTCAGTCCTATATACATTATCTCATGTCAACCTCACATACCCATTTAGCAGATGTGGAAAGTAAAGGCCCAAGCTTATATGAGCTAGTAAGAAGCAAACCAGGATTTGAATTCATGTTCTCTTACTCTGACCAAGTCTAGCATTATTTGCACAATATGATTTTGCTTGTCTCGTCATCCCTGTTCCAAAGAGCATTCAAAGACTGGAATATAGTCCTCTTGTTGATTTTTTAAATATAGCCCCAAATAAAATCAACACATAAATTATATACACATACAACTATTTTAATATATCATGTTCATTATAAAACATCCCAAAATAAGATTTTTGAAATGAATGAGATACAGAACAAGTAAAAATAAAAGTTCTAATAGTTTATTCCTACATCTCCGTGGATCATCATCTTTTATACTTCCTGGGATTCTCCCACCCCCTTTGGAGACCATGGAGTAATGGGGTCAGTTCTTTGCTGTGTCAAAGTAGGAGACCTGGCCTATCAGTGCCTCTTCAGAGATTCCATGAGAAACGGCTTTTGTCAGTTCAATATTAGGTACCAATCCCCGTTCAGCTCCACACTTAAAACCAAATAACACAACAGTGACAGGAAAATACAACTTTTATCCATGAGAAAAGTGCGTGAAGAATGTGGCAGGAGGGGGACTTCTGCCCCTTTATCATCACCAAGATAAAGCCATCATGGGACAAGACGGATAGATGTACTGCACAAGATCAAAAGCTTCCCAGCGTTGGATCATGAAGATCCAGAGTCCTTTATCTCAGAGCCCCAAGGAACTATGTTGATAATTCTTTTCCAGAGCTTCTTGCATGGTAGTCATGGTAATCATTGATTAATCATGGTAATCTTTCAATAAAATACATACTAGGGTCACTCAGTGAATATGGAGAACTACTCCACTTTAGAGTAAGGAAATCTTGGGGACTGAACTATATGCAGAAAGGCAAATTCTAAACATGCCATTTAGTTACTTTATTTAATTTGACATAAGATGTCACTAAAGGTTCTTGAATTTTCTCCTGTTTTCCTTCTTACCAATACCACCTTTCCCCACTTTGTGCTCACGGAGCTCTATCTTAGGGCTGGGACTGAGGCGAGGTGAACAAAATATTAAAAAAAAATTTTAATGTTTATTTATTTATTTATTTATTTATTTATTTATTTATTTTTGAGAGAGAGAGCGCGCGCATGAACAGGGGAGGAGCAGAGAGAGAGGGGGACAGAGGATCCAAACCAGGTTCCTGCTGACAGCAGAGAGCCCAGTTGTGGAGCTCAAACTCATGAACCGTAAGGTCATGACCTGAGCTGAAGTCGATTGTTCAACTGAATGAGCCACCGCAGTTGCCCTGAAATATCAAAATTTTTAATGACAGAAGAGTCTGTCATTTAGCTTCCCTGGGATTGTGGAAATAACATCCTTTCTGTCTTATTTCTCCAAGACTTGACTTCCCATTTAGGCAAGAAGCTACTTACTTTAACTCCCTGATGTCCTGAGTGAGAGTATTCCTTTGACCCTGCCCCAGGGGTCTTGTAACAGATCATCTTATTTTTCAAGTCTGCTCCAGTGAAACCGCTTCCTGTCCAAATATAGTCTTCCTATCTGGCCACCTTGCAGGCTTCATAATCTTTAAAATCTTCCACTTTTAGAAATGAAAGAGATATTACTTACATTGGATTTAACTGTTTTTATCTTAATTACTACATGATTTAATGGCTAAGTGGCTAATTTAATTTTTTTTAAATGGGGACTATAATGTGAGGATCCTAAGGCATCCAATTATGCAAAGGACAAGAATGCATTGGGCCTATGGATCGTGGATTTAAAGGTTATATCTGTCATTCTGCTCTACTTCTGTGTCGCTGCTTCTATCTATTGCCTGTTTCTACCACTCAGATCAAATTGGGGAATATGGCTAGCAACCAGTTGCAGACTTGTATATTCTCCGCTTCAACTACCAGAAGAAGGCTGATACTAGTGTTTTGGCTCCAGTTCTGAAATTCCTTTGAAGGGGCGGGGGGGGGGGGGGGGGGGGGGACGGGGAACCTCACATTGGCCCAGCTTGGGAGTTTCTAGGCCTGGACCAGTCAACAATGGACAGGGTTAGATTTTATAAATTTGGTGATTAGTAGTATAGTAGTACGGTCCCATTGTAACCACATGGATGGTGCAGTCAGAGGGGTAGGTCCCCTACTAAGTAGGAGCTTGGCAGAAAAAAAAAATGTGTATCCACACAGAAATAATTTAGCCCAGGTCTTTCATGTAATAGATGATGAAAATGAGGCTCAGACGGGTGGGTTGACCAAGGCTAGTGAGAAAGCCAGAACTGGATCCGAGGTCTTCTAAGTGCCAGACTCATGTTCTCTTACTCAACAGACCTTTCCTAAGAATTTAATGGTGCCAGACCTAGTTTCAGGTGCTCAGGTTGGTTACAATAATAAACAGCCACGAAAGTCCTTGTCCTCACTATACTGCTCGTTAGCCGGATCAGATTATCTTCAGATCTTCCTTCTTGTAAACAGCTTCTTCCTTTATCACTGCCCCGAATCTTCCTTATTGAAAACTCCAGAAAATACCTCATTCTCTCTGCCTCTTCATTGCTTTCCCGCATGCCAGTTGATTTCAACATTAGGTTTTTTTCCTAGAATCCATATGAAGATTGATCTGATAGACACTCAGCCATGAGAGGCACATTTAACAAACACAAGGTCTTTGAAAGGATAGGGATGTTTTTACCATATAGGAGACATGTTGTAGGTAAAGAGGAAAAATAAACACCTTTGTTTAGTAGTTAGGATGCCTGGTTTACTCCTTTCCCTCAAAGGAGGAACATTTATATGTAACAGTTGCAAATTCTTTGAGAAGTTTTTCAACTGCCAAGAAGGGAAGAAAATTGAAGAATGGATCTTAAATTGAGTCTTGGTTTATAGTCTAACATCACGCTTTCCATTTGCTAGTTATGTGACTTTCAGGAGTTCACTTCACTTCTCTGTGCCTTAGTTTCCTAATATAGAAGAGTGGGTACTAAACAATCTATGGAAATTATTTACACTTTGTACTCTCACTATATTCTTAAAAAGATTGGAGAGGACAATGAAATATTAAATCCATTCCAGTTTCAAAAGTCCACATTTTCATGAAAGCAAGTCTTTTCACTGTGCTTTGCAAAGGTGAATAGCCCTTGCACTTTACCATTTGTACACAGATCCTAAATGATCTAATTATGTTCATTAAATCAACAAGATTTCTTTGAAAACAAGATGGCTTTGTCTCCCAAAGCTACAATTATAGTGGGTTGCAGCTGTGATTTACCACTATTTAAGTAGTCAAGAACACCTCATACTGGTCTTCTAATGAAAAATGCCACCCTTCCAAATGATTTCTTCTGCCCCTCCCTATGTTAGAAGGCTAAGATCTGATATAAACAAGTAATTTATATTATTCAGAGTCCTTCACACATTTCATTCCACAAAAAGCTAAGAGAAGAGCCATGGGAAGGAAAGGCATTTCATCTTTGCTCACTGGAAGACTCCAGAATGCCTACCTGATTAACTCTTTTAAGTCTGCTTTCATTTTCTTTTTTAACCTGGTCAGTACATATTATTTTTTGCTGGTATTAGAACATTTTCATATTGAATTCTATAAAAAATAATCTTGGATCCAGCATTCCCACCCTGCCTTGTGTTCCCTTGACTACCAGAGACAGCTATGCCTTGATGGGCCCTAGAAGGGACAGCATGTGAAATGTGCCAGTTCCCAGAAACAGCATAGAACTCCTGTGGCTGGATCCTTGATAGGCATTCCTGGAAGCAGCCACTCAGGAGTGCTACTTTTAGCAACAATAGCAGCTAAGATATGATGCACGAGTCAGAACATTGTGCTGTATCTTTTCTAAGTCTCCTGAATGAGCCACTGTTTGTGGGTGCCTACTGAGCTGATAGCTGAATGCTAGTCTTCATGAACATAGCCATTAGCATTTTCCCACTCAAAAGTAGCGACAGAGAAAAACTTCTGGGTTGACATATTGGCAATGGGCATCGAAAATCTTAAAAATACACAAAATTGATGTCAATAATTCTACTTCTTAAGAATTTGTCCTAAGGAAATAAATGTGTAGTATAGCGGCTGACACATAGGAAACATACAATAAATATTAGATATCATTATAAAAATAGTCATTACAGCATGGTTTGTAATCATGAAAACTAGACTGAGCCTAAAATGCCCAAGAAAAGGAGATTGATTAAATAAATGGGATCATGTCTCCAGAATATACTTTTAGGCAGCCATTAAAAAGTATGCCAGTGGTTTCCAAATTTGGATGTACATCAGAATTGCTCAAGGACCTTGTTAAAAATGAAATTTCCCAGGCCCCATCCAAAATATTCTAAGAATAACTGGAGACATCTATAGGTAAGAGAGAAATTAGGTTTATATAAACTCAATATATATAGCTATATAATACATATTATATTAGGGATATTAATTGTGCTTAAAGGATTATTACTTATATCGAAGTCTTGATGACTTTTCCTTAATCGGTTTATCTCACAAAAATCCATCTCTTTTATAAGGAGCCATTTAAATCCTTCAGGTCATTGAAAATAGCCTTGACTTGAAGCTATATCTCATTCAACAAATTTTTCTTTAAATGGGCATCACTAGGGGCGCCTGGGTGGCTCAGTCGGTTAAGCGGCTGACTTCGGCTCAGGTCATTATCTCGCGGTCCGTGAGTTGGAGCCCCGCGTCGGGCTCTGTGCTGACAGCTCAGAGCCTGGAGCCTGGTTCAGATTCTGTGTCTCCCTCTCTCTGACCCTCCCCCGTTCATGCTTTGTCTCTCTCTGTCTCAAAAATAAATAAACGGTAAAAAAAAATTTTTTTTAAAAATGGGCATCACTATAAAATATTTATTCCCCAACCCTCCAAATTATGTAATCCTCTCGATAGGTAAATAGATAGCTATCTCTTTAATAAAATAACAACATTTTCCTTCAAGAGAATAATCCATTTGGGGTAATATTTCACATTTGGGGGCTATCTTTCAATCTGCCTTCTCTGTGTGTGTTTTCGTAACATTTGTAGTAGAGTGAAAGGTAGCTAGAAGGTTGTGGTTGAGTATAATGAAAGCATTTAACTATCAACTCTTAACGTTGTTCCAGCCCTAAGATAAGTAACTGTTTATCTATAGTCCTATTTTGCTCAAAGAAATATACACACTAAGAAAATGGCCAGAACACTGTTAAATTAATTAAACAAGGAGACCATTAAACTGAAGTGGTTCTAATACCTATATAGTGGCCTGCTTAAGCAAACTAAAACTTTAGCCTGAAAAGCAAGGCTAAAAAAAAAAAAAAAAAAACCTAAGGACAACCAACTGCAAACAGCCATCCCCGGCTTTTCCAAATAAAGCTAACATGTAAGTTATAGCCAATCAAATAATTCTCTTGCTTTCCTTCTGCCTCTTCTCTGTAAAGCCTTTCCACCAGCTCTTGTTGGTAAATTACTCCTAACCACTTGGGGATTGTCTCAGCCCGATTTGAGTTGTCTTTTGCTCAACTAAACCCTTGAAAACTTAATATGCTTCAGTTTACCTTTTAACAGCTGGATTTTTTTCCCCTTTCAGTTGAACCATTGCTCCAAAGACTAATATAATGATTGGAAATCCCAGGGTATTCCTTTTTTTGCTGGGTATTCCTTGCCTGCTTATCATTATTGTCCCAAACCAGGAAGCTGGCCCAACAGCAGCAGAGTGACTCAGTGAGTACTGAATTTTCACATTTTCGGAAAACCATTACAGTCCTCATTTCTTATTCCTTCCCACACGACAGCTTCTGTAATCAAGGTAGCTTACAATTATGCAATGCTTATTTGTGCCAGGCACTGCTCAGATCACCTAGGTATTTGTGATTTACATCTCTCCCTGTAAGGCAGCAACACCATTAGTCATCCCCATTTTGTAGATGAGGGAATCTCACCCCAGGAAGGTTAAGGTATTTGCTCAAGGTCACAGAGTTATGCACACATAAGCCACAAGGATCTGAACCCAACCACTCTGTCTTCACATGTAACCTCTAATCCCCAGTCTTAGGTATACCACTTTGGGGCTGACTTTTGTTTCAAACTTCCGGGGAAGATATAGGTAGAGGAAAGAAAGCCAGGGACTGAGTAGTAGAAGGAAGTGCCTCCAGACAACAAAGGAGAGAATTCTTCAGGTGACAAAGAGGGACTCTGAGAGGAGCTGGGTCAGAAATGCTGCTCATCTCTGCCTCTGACTTGCTAAGGACCCTTGGGAAAAGTATTTCGTTTTTCTGAACCTCAAATTCCTATTCTGTAAAAAGGTGATAGTAATGCCACTTTCACTGTGTCCTCATAATGAAATAAGATAATATTTGCACAATGGACACAGAGAAACCTTAGCTGTCATCGATCCCAATCCCCAGTCAAAGATAGTTGAGATCTTTGAATTAACCAAATTGAAAAACAGGTCTCTGAGTAGACTTTCCTTAGGACTGGAAACAACAACAACAACAACAAAACAAAGCATCAAAACAAAAAACAAAAACCTAAAAAAGATGGCGTTTATAAATCTTCCTTTCAAATGTACTACAGCTACTCCTTTGTGGTTTTTTTTTTTAACTTTCTCCCCCTCTCCTTTTCTTCCTTCTCCTTGTTCATTTTCCCCTTGATTTCTCAGTAGAATACTTTTTGAAAACCTCCAGCTTTGACTCCACTAAGAGAGAAGAAGAAATTTTAACTGAGGCCAGAAATCTATGGAAAGCAGAGTGCCCTGGGGGACATCCCAGCTGCAAAACAAAAACACAAAAGCTGGCTGAGTTGGGAGATGAATATTCTAGAGGGAGGAAGTGTTGAGGATGACCAAAAATTGCAGATTCTTTCCAGCATGAGATTAATTTTCCCAAGTTCTACTTTGCTTAGACCGTTGATTTACTTTACTGGAAGGGTGGCCCTTTGCCTAGGCCATCTTGCATTTCTTTCTGTACTCCCTCAGAATCATTTAAATTGTTTCAGGCACACATGGCTCATTTGCCATCCAAATTGCTGGTTAGAATGGGAAAATGCATCTTTTCCTTAGTTCTATCTTTGTGTGTGAACAGGAAAGAACAGGGCTCTGGGGTCAAAGAGCCCTGGGCTGAACTTCAGCTCACTACTTATTAGACTGGGGAAATTGAGCAAATTGCTTAGCCCTCTAACTTTCTTCACTTGTTTGTTTGTTGTTTGTTGTTTGTTTTATTATTTTTTATTTTTATTATTTTTTATTATTTTTTTTAATGTTTATTTTTGAGAGAGAGAGAGAGAGAGAGAGACAGTGTGAGTGGGGGAGGGACAGAGAGAGGGAGACACAGAATCCGGAGTAGGCTCCAGGCTCTGAGCTGTCAACCCAGAGCGCAATGCGAGGCTCCAACACTCGAGATGTGAGGCAATGACTTGAGCCAAAGTCAGCGGCTTAACCGACTGAGCCACCCAGGTGCCCCTGTTGTTTGTTTTTTTTAAGTTTATTTATTTATTTTGAGAAAGACAGAGACAGCATGAGCAGAGGAGGTAACAGACTGAATCACCCAGGCGCCCCTTTTTTCATTTGTAAAGTGGGTGTAAGGATGGTGACAACCATAGAGGTTTGTTTGATTGAGATAGTAAATGTAAAGCACTAGCAGAGGAATGGAGCCTGATAGTCCCTTTTCTCTCTTTCGTAGTGCCTAACTATGTACTCAGTTTAATTTGAGTTTGTCAGGTGAACTATATGAATGAAACAAAGATATACATCAGTCAGGGCAAAAGATATAGCAAAAGGCTTACTTCTTTTCAAGGGGTTGAAGAATCTTGATGTTCTAGGTTATGTTTTAGACCAGAAAACGGAACATAGAAACATGAAAATAAACACAGAGGGATATCCTACACAGATGTCATTGTGGTTAGGACATCTTATTTACATAAATAATTTTTGATTGTCTTTTTTTTTTCAGTATATGAAATTTATTGTCAAATTGGTTTCCATACAACACCCAGTGCTCATCCCAAAAGGTGCCCTCCTCAATACCCATCACCCACCCTCCCCTCCCTCCCACCCCCCATCAACCCTCAGTTTGTTCTCAGTTTTTAAGAGTCTTTTATGCTTTGGCTGTCTCCCACTCTAACCTCTTTTTTTTTTTCCTTCCCCTCCCCCATGGGTTTCTGTTTGATTGTCTTAATTACGTTAGAATACCATATTATTTGATAATTAAAAAAACAAACAAGCAAACAAACACAGGGCTTGGTTTTCATGAAACTAAAACAAGTAACTTGAAACAGAACAATTCAGTTTTAAAGATTGAAAGAATACTTCCATTCTTCTCCTTGAATTAGCAGCTTTTTGGGTAGATGAGGCTACCTAGCAGGTACATTTCTGCCTCTAAGTGACCTGTTATTTTCATTCTAAGTGACTTGCTATTTCATAATAGTTCAAATACTAAATAAACATTTATGCATATACCATATAAAAGCGGGATTGAGAAATGAGCGAGCCGCAGTTGTAACCCTGGAAAATAAAAATGAGATTGCAAATGTACTGAGTACATGGAAATGGCTACTCAAGGAAGGTGGTCATATTCAGTTATGCTCATTACAAGGCTAGCGTGTGATCAATCTGATCATTCCTACCGTGTCCTGCTTATGGAACTCTGTGTCCATATGTATTTTCCAGGTGGTTGGTTTACTAGGTTAGGCGGATATTTATTTTCCAACTTGTGAATGACAGTAAAAATTTATGCCCCAGGGTCAGAAGCTTGGGTGAGCCATTGGCTAGGGCCCTGAAAACCACCTTTCTCTGTCGTACAAGCAGTTGTTGTAATCAAATTGGCTCCATGCCTAGAGCAGGCTGTGTGACTCAGTGACAGTTGCAATCAGAGCATGGAGTTGGAGACAAAGAAGTCATAGATCAGGAAATCACAGTGACGATGGCCAATTGGGATTGGATGGTTTTATATGAGTGGAGGGTTTTTTTTAGGGATGTTTTTTCTTGATATATCATTCATCAAAGACATATTTAATCCTATTACTTTTGCATGAGATTTAAACAACTTTTTGTTCTATTAATTCTCTGTTCAAGTGATTCTGTGCTAAGGGGGAGCTCCAAATATTATAACAACCATTCAACATTTCCAGTGATTTTAGATCCATGCCTGGTAAGAGCATACATGCCTAGTCTCACTTGAATTAGATCCACTTTTTGAAGTCACTTTAATTTTAACATCCACCTCAGGCTACATCCAGTTCATTCTAGTGATAATAGAATGAATTTCCAAGAGAAATCTTCAATCAGGAGTTCTCAAATATTTTGAAGTCCACAATGTGTGTATTTTGTTTACATATGATCAAGCACTAAACTTTCATATCTACTTATTGTAGTTATAAGTATATGGCAAGTGATAATAAAGATACAGATTTATAACTTGATTAATTTCAAGGGGGAAGGTGTAAAGAATTAGGGGAAAATGTATAAGGGTGGGAAGTTGTGGTAATAATACAATTTGTTTCTTCTTTTCTAGTGTCATTAGTAGGGGTGCCTCAGTGGCTCTGTCGGTTGAGCAACCGACTTCAGCTCAGGTCATGATCTCACTGCTCTTGAGAGCCTCGTTGGGCTCTGTGCTGACAGCTCAGAGCCTGGAGCCTGCTTCAGATCCTGTGTCTCCCTCTCTCTCTGCCCCTCCCCTGCTCACACTCTGTCTCTCTCCCTCTCTCAAAAATAAATAAACATAAAAAAATAAAAATAAAAGCTTTACAATATCAGTTGTATGGTCAAACAATGTGGAAATATTCTGGTAGTACCAGAGGCATCATCCTTATGTGGTCGGGTAGGAACTACTGTACTATAGGGTAAGGATGAGTGTAACCTGAAGACAGGAACAGAGAAAAGTCCTAGATCCTGAAATAATATCTTCACATAAACTTAAAATATCAAAGGTCCAGGAGCAACTATTTCATACTACACTTGGTGTGTGTCTAGTGTGAAATGCTTTTACAGCCCCTTACCATGGAACGCTGGGGTTCTATATGAGGCAAATTGAAAAAGCCATTGAACAAAGCTGGAAGAATTGTAATGAAACTTGAGACAGATGCAATCGTTTAAAGATTAGACCACATTGGGGCGCCTGGGTGGCGCAGTCGGTTAAGCGTCCGACTTCAGCCAGGTCATGATCTCACGGTCCGTGAGTTCGAGCCCCGCGTCGGGCTCTGGGCTGATGGCTCAGAGCCTGGAGCCTGCTTCCGATTCTGTGTCTCCCTCTCTCTCTGCCCCTCCCTCGTTCATGCTCTGTCTCTCTCTGTCTCAAAAATAAATAAAACGTTAAAAAAAAAAAAAAAAAGATTAGACCACATCACCCCAAAGTGAAGAGGTATTTATTACTTGGGGGAAGAATTGGAGTGATCACTGTATGTGATTTAATTGACCAGGTACTTAAAATAAGATGACTTGTGTGACCGGATCACTATGTCATAGATTTTATTTTTCATTCTTCTTCCCTCCCAAAGGAATTTTGTTTTTGTAATGGTTCATTGTTTGAAGATGAAAATTTTGCATTTTGTTAGGAACATACCTGGCTGCATTGAGCAATGTCTCTGTGGAAGTAATTGTCATCAATATCATTTGCAGAAGCACCATTCAATATTTATTGAGCACCTATTATGTTCTAGATACTTCTCTAAGATTTTAGAATACAATGATGAATAAAATAGACAAAGATGCCTCTCTTCCTAGAATTTACATTTCAGTGTGGATGACTGACAACAAATACTAAATCTAATAAATAAGTAAATTAAATAGTATGGAAAAGTAAAACAGTATAGCAGAATAAAGACTATCAGGAGTGCTGAGAAGAGGGTATTGCAATTTAATTTTTTAATTATTTTCAAAATTGTTTACTTATTTATGTTGAGAGAGAGAGAGAGCTCATGAGCAAGGGAGGGGCAGAGAGGGAGAGAGAGAATCCCAAGGAGGCTCTATGCTGTCAGTGCAGAGCCTGAGGTGGGGCTTGAACTCACAAACCGTGAGATCATGACCTGACCAAAATCAAGAGTTGGATGATTAACCAACTAAGCCACCCAGGTACCCCATATTGCAATTTTAAATAGAGTGATCAGGATGGGTCTCACTGAGAAGGCAACATGAGCAAAGACTTAGAGGAAGTGAGAGACATGTGGCCATCCATAGGAAGGGTATTTCTAGAAAGAGGGAATAGTCAGTGCAAAGGCCTTACGGTCCATATTTTCACATGGCTTACTGTTTTGTTTTGTTTTTTTTTTTAATTTTTTTTCAACGTTTATTTATTTTTGGGACAGAGAGAGACAGAGCATGAACGGGGGAGGGGCAGGGAGAGAGGGAGACACAGAATCGGAAACAGGCTCCAGGCTCCGAGCCATCAGCCCAGAGCCTGACGCGGGGCTCGAACTCACGGACCGCGAGATCGTGACCTGGCTGAAGTCGGACGCTTAACCGACTGCGCCACCCAGGCGCCCCCTGTTTTGTTTTTTTTTTTAATTGAAGGAGTATGGCATGCTACTCACAGGGAGGTTATTTTATTCTACTTTATGGGATTGGAAAAGAGATACACCTTTTCTCAGCTTTCTATGTAGGATTCTAGGATTCATAACCCCTAATGCCTTAAATATCCATGATTTTTGGTTCAGAAAGTGACTGTGACCACTCTTGGCCATATTTTATGGATCTTGCATACCACCTTCAACATGTATGGCATAGAGAAGCAATTCAATTATGGGGTGTTATTATTTTTTTTTCCTGTTAGAACAGTTTTGGAAGGAACAATTGTTGCACACCATCTATATTTATTAACTATAAGATGTTATAAGTACTATAACTATAAGATAACTATAAGTACTGTGAGGATACTTGTCTTCCCGGAAATTTAACTGAACTTGCAGCATCATAACTACATAGTAAATGAATGATATGGAACACACATGTACACACACACATACACACCCCACATATTTTCTCTATGTGACATTTTGTTACAAAATCTATTCTTGGTAATCTTCAAAGTACATGCGATGAATTGATACTAAATATTTAATAAGCAATTTCAGATGCAGAAATGCTATTTCATACTATATAATATTGTGGCATCATTGATATGAATGAACGCTACAAATGAATAATATAAATCATTCATATAAGTGATTGAACATACATGCATATGCATGTGTGCCCATGAGCACACATACGTGTAGGGGAAAAAAAGAGACTCATTTTAATTTAGGAAAGATGAATAAAAATAAAAGCACATATATCACTTGCCCAGACAGAAAATGCATTATTAGGCAAACCATCGTTAACAAAACATTTATTGGGTACCTACTGTTGGTGGATTCTGTGGCAAGGGTCCTTGTTCCACTGCAGAGCTTAAATTAATTCTGCTTCTACAGGGAGCACAACGTAGCGACCACCACCACCACCACCACCACCACCATGCACTCAGTGCTTATCACTTGTCAAGGAATGTGTGAAGGGCATGTACTTACATTATTGTATTATTGCAATATTGCATCATTTAGCTCTATGCAGTAAGTACTATAATTATCAACAGATGAGAAAACAATGGTTCCAAGAAGCTAAGGAACTTGTGCAAGATCTCAGAGCTAGTCAATTCTAGATCAAGGATTTGAAAGCAGGTATTGTTTATAGGGCTCGTAATCTCAACCACTGCAGTGCGTTGCTTGAGAAGGATCTCAGAAGTAGTGTGAGAACACTGAAGTCAGATGAGACCCAAGTTAAATCTTATCTCTGTCTCTTATGTGGCCATAGACAAGTTATTTAACCTTTGAGGCTCAAAGATTAATAGATGAATACCAATATCTAATGTATAGTATTTATAGTACTGTAGTTATCTCTGAGTATCTATAGATATGAAGTACTATAGTACTCGTACTATAGATATAGTAATAGTATCTAATATGACAGATAATAATATTTACTTTGCCCAAATTGTCATAAGATTAGAGATAATGGACATGCCTGCCACATGGTTGCTACTCAATAAACGGTAGTTGTGATTTAACTGTTATCTCTGAGTCTAAACAGAGTCACTGAAGAAGAAAGCTATGCCAAACTCAGAGAGCACCAAACTTTTCCTTTTCTCATTCATTAACCAGAGCTACCCGTGACTTACTTGATAACTTGTTTCTAGACTCAAATGCAACCATTGCTAAAGGAAAGACCAGGGAGTGCAAGTTCCTTCTGCATATTGCACAACTTAGAAAATGAAGCCCATTAATTTAATTTACACCAGAGTTTTGGCACCGTGTAAAGTCTTCCTCTGGAGGAAACAGACAACAAGCTAATGTCCCAAGGAGGGAGAAACAATTAGCTAATTCATGAACTAAGGTTGTAGTTACAGTATACTCTTTTAGCCGAAGATAGTAATTTGTTAGCTTAAATAACACCAAACCAAGATTACCAATGTTACTAGAGAAAGTGTTCCTTAAGGACAGGTCAAGCCCTAAATAATAAAATTGAAATCCAGAGATGTTTGGGATGCTCAGAGGTGTTTTTACATAGATGACTTTACAATAAAGATAGAAAATTAAGCCTAAAACAAGTTATTATCCTGAACAATAGAAGTATAAACAGAATCCTCATGAATGAGTATTCTAGTATTTTTGAGGGGATAATATGATGTCAGAGCTGGAAAGGGTTTTAGAACTCATTTATTCACACCTCTACTCCCTTCCCCCCACTTTTTTTTTTTTAGCATTTCCGGAAAAAGAAAATGTTGTAGCCAGTTCCATACAATAGAGTAAAATATTTCTGATTTTGATTTGCTCCTGGGTGAGGTGATGGAGCTTAGTGAGAAGCATAGTTTATAAGGGTTCTTAAAGCCAGGGGCCTTGCTAAATTTAGATTTGGTTCCTGCTTATGTAATTTTCCTTGTGTTTTCAATTATTTATACGAATATATTATTTATATATGTCTGGAACTTGTGCTTTTAGCACTCAATAAACAGGAATAATTTATGGGGTTATGGAGTGCTTCCCGTCCTTACCTTTCAGAATATGTTCTTTTGCATTGTTAATTAATTGTTATATTCAGTTGTGTGCAACTTCCTTTCCCAGCAGTCTTGTGGTGACACTTAACTAGCCAGAGAGAGAGCGAAGTTAGAATCTACCATTATCTTTATACTCCGATTCCAAAATCCAGGTTAATTAGCCTATTAGCCATTTCCCTAACACAGCTACCTCTGGGGGGGGCTCAGTGGCATGAACTAGCAGATCACGTTCCTTGAGTAGAGTAAGACCAGACCATACTGAAAGAGGAAACAGGCTTCTGGTCCTTTTTTTTTTTTAATGTTTACTTATTTTGAAAGAGAGAGATAGTGAGCGGGGAGGGGCAGAGACAGAGGGAAAGAGAGTCTCAAGCAGGCTCCACGCTGTCAGCTGGGAGCCCAACATAGGGCTCAGACCCATGAACTGTGAGATCGTGACCTGAGCCGAAATCAGGGTCAGATGCTTAACCAGCTGAGCCACCCATGTGCCCCCCACCCCCCTCTACCGCTTCCAGTCTTAAATAGAAGTTGCTTCTGCTTTGAGTTTCTTCTTTGCCTCTGCCGTTTTTTTTTTTTTTTTTAAATCGGGCTGTCTCTTTTTCCACTGTCTCTCAGAGGCTTGAACGTCTCAGCTGTGCCTTAGGCCTTGGACCTTGGCCTTTCCCGGGTTCCTTCTGTCCAGGTGAGCAGCCCACTCTCAGACCATTTAATCTGAAGGCAAGAAATGACCTTCCCAGAGTCATGGGTGTTTATGAGGACAGAGACCAAATACATCACTGACATGAAAGACTACTGCAATATAAACAAAATAATTCTTAGGAAAAGGGCTATTAAGGAAAATTTCTCATTTCTTTTCATTTTTTTAAAGTTTATTTATTTTGAGAGAGTGCACGTGCGCACAAGTTGGGGAGGGGCAGGGACAGAGGGGGGAGAGAGAATCCCAAGCAGGCTCCACGCCCCGTGAAGAACCCCATGTGGGGCTCAAATTTACAAACTGAGACTATGACCTGAACCCAGATCAAGCATCAGATGCTTAACTGACTGTGCCACCCAGGAGCCCCACTTTTCTTTTCTAATGACATTAAATGGAGTCAATCATAATACTAGGTGTCCAAATGTGTTGAATGCAGGATTGATGGGTAGATAGACGAGCATCTCACTGACAATGTGGAACTCTGTAGACCTGAGCTTGTTCTCACTGGGAACTTTTTTTTTAAGTTTATTTATTTATTTATTTATTTACTTACTTACTTACTTATTTACTTATTTATTTATTTATTTAGAGAGAGTGTGAGGGAGGGGCAGAGAGAGAGGGAGAGAGATTCTAAAGCAGGCTCCATGCTGTGAGCCCAATGCAGGGCTTGAAGTCAACGAACTGCAAGATCGTGACCTGAGCCGAAATCAAGAGTTGGACTGAGCCATCTGGGCACTCCCACACTGGGAGCTTCTCATAATATTTTGTATACATGTCAGGAGCCCTGATAGCAACTTTAAAGCCTTCAGAGATAAACCTGGGGATGCACCTCATTTCATGGGAGACCGGAGCTTACCTCTCAGGGCTATTTGTTCTCTAGCATACTTCAATGGATAGATGCCAGAAGGTTCTGATGCCCTAGGGAGCCAACTAGGTGACCAGGGACCTCTACTCAATCCTAGCTGATTGGGCCAAGTAGGTGGTAGTTAACTGTGTTAAAGGTGAAGGAGAGGGGCGCCTGGGTGGCTCAGTCGATTGAACATCCGACTTCAGCTCATGTCATGATCTCCCAGCTCGTGAGTTTGAGCCCTGCGTTGGGCTCTGTGCTGACAGCTCAGGGGCTGGAGCCTGCTTCAGATTCTGTGTCTCGCCCTCTCTCTGCCCCTCTTCTACTCACACTCTGTCTCTGTCTCTGTCTCTGTCTCAAAATAAATAAACATTAAATTAAAAAAAAAAGGTGAAGGAGAGGATTCTGAGAAAGGTACTATAAGTGACCTAGGGCAAAGAGTTTTCATAACTTAATCTGGCTAGGAAATGTGTGTTAGGTCCATATTTAAAACATCTGAAATTTTGAGAGTGATTTATGTTTATTGTAAGTTATGCAAAAAATATGAACAAATAAAAGTGAAACCCTCCACCTGTGTGAAGTCCTATTCCCACACCCGAGTAAGCTCACCTGAGAGTTTCTTGTTGATCTTTTCAAAAATGTTAAATGCATGTAGGACTGGTGTATCAAATGGGCTGAACTAAATGGGGATAAAATCAGAAATGTAGCTTTATTCTTCATCTCCCCCCAAGCCCTTCAAACTCATGCTGCAAATCCCTTTGGAAGGTATCTTGGGCAGATCCTGTAGCCTTTCCAAACAGGTCTAGATGTTAAAAACAGTCTCTCATTTTGGGGGGCGCCTAGGTGGCTCAGTCAATTAAGTGTCTGACTTCGGCTCAGGTCACGATCTCACGGTTGGTGGGTTCGAGCCCCACATCAGGCTCTGTGCTGACAGCTCAGAGCCTGCTTCAGATCCTCTGTCTTCCTTTCTCTCAGCCCCTCCCCTGCTTGCACTCTCTATCAAAAAAATAAATAAACACGAAGAAAAAGTTGTTTTAAAAAAGATTTAAAAGATCAATCTGCTCAAAGTCAGAGGTTGCTTCTTATACCCAGTTAAAAACTTCTTTCCTTCCCCTGAGTTTAGACCTGATCCTGGCTCAGAAGCCTCCAGGGAGAAAAAGGAGTGTAGGATGTTGACTCCTTTCACCTTGCTTTTTCATGCCCCTGGCCCCTCCAGCACTGGTCTGCGGAGGAGGAGGCCGGATGAGGGGTAAAAGGACAAGGTCTTGCTCAACGGGTGCCGTGTAATCAGACAGCTATGCCCTCTGGGTGGGGGATACCTAATGCTGGCTGCTTCTTGCATGGGGTGGTTCTGTGGGTTTTTCAGACAATCTGTCCACCCAGTAAGGGACTCTGCTGTCGGTTCTCTGAACTGCTGTGGTGGAGATGCTCTCACAGCCTAGCTTTTCCTGACTCTCCCTCCAGTGCTGTCTTGTGGTTCCCCTCCTCCCCAACAATGTTTCTGCTGAGGTTATCTTGCCCCAGCAGGCAGAGCTCTGGGGCAAGATCTTTTCAAGATGGCATTAGCCTGGCCGCCTTCCAGGGCAATCACTGAGCCCCCGGGCAAACCTGGCATCACTGGCCTACCAAGCCCTAGCAGAACAGCCACTCCTACTGTAGCACTCTCTCATTGCTCTGCCTTTACATGCTGTTCTAGACAACCTCTGACCTTGGGCCCCTCGTTCTGTGCCCCTGAGTTCTAGGGAACATAGATTCACCTCACCTAAGGGCTCTCTCACCACACTCTGTCAAAAGCAAAGCATGGAGGGACTCTCGCAGATTGGCAAGCAATGAGATGGGAGTGAAAGGCTGTTTCCCCTCTGTCCGGTGAGCCCTTTCCAGTCTAAGGGGTTTTCCTTCTTTCCTTCCCCTCTTATGGCACTTCATTCAGCCTCCCTAATGAGAAAGAGAATCCGTGGAACTAAATGCTATTAGGCCAACAACACTTCTCCAACCTCTCCTTTTCTCTGTCACTCTAACATCCTCTTAGATAGAGATAAGGGCAGGTGATGAGCTAAAGGTCACGGTATAGGGTTTTGTTTACCTTTTAGTGAGTTTTGAATGGATAACATAGTATCTCTATTTAGAATATGGGGGAACATGTCACTTACTATTATTAATGTGGAAACTGCAGCCCAGACTCCGATACAATAGGAAATCCATTTAAGCAACACACACACATTTCTAGGTATTAGAGATCCTTTCATAACCTCAAATGAGAGTGTACTATGTTTATTGTTTCAGAACTTTTCTTAAGATTATATTTTAGGGGCATCTGTGTGGCTCACTTGGTTCAGTTTTGGCTCAAGTCATGATCTCACGGTTTGTGAGTTAAGCCCCGTGTCGGGCTCTGTGCTGAGCATGTGGAGCCTGCTTAAGATTCTCTGTCTGCCCCTCCATGGCCCCCTCGCTTTCTCTCTCAAAATAAATAAATAAACTTAAAAAAAATTAAGAATATATCTTAGACAACTCTATTGTCAGCACATATGGGTCTACTAGAGTATTGCAATATATGGCTGTTTCCAGACTTCTGTTATGACAAACAATGCCGGAGTGAAGAGTCTTTGTATACTTTGAGAGCATATCTGCAGAATAAGTTCCCAGAAAAGGAATCCCTTTCTATTCACAAGTGAAATGTTAGAATATGTTACCAATTGCCAACTTTCTACGTTTACACTCCAGCCATTAGAATGTAGAATGCCCAGTTCTCCACACCTCCGCTACTCAGGGCGTTGAAGAAGCATTTAAATACTTGTCAATCAGATAGATAGGTACAAAATTGGTGTATCAACATGATTTCAGTTTATATTTCTTCAGTTATGAACATGGCAGGACATCTTCCCATACATTTTTTGGTCTTTTAAATCTTTTTTCTGAGTTGCTTGTTCATTTCCTTTGCTCATTTTTGCATTCATGATTTTCATATTGATTTTTAAAGAGCATCTTGTATGTTAAGGACATTTGCCTTTTTCTGATAAGTGAAATGAAACATTCATTGCCTCTAGTTCTTCTTTGGCATATTTTTTTCAACTTTTTTTTTGGGGGGGGACAGAGAGAGACAGAGCATGAACGGGGGAGGGGCAGAGAGAGAGGGAGACACAGAATCGGAAACAGGCTCCAGGCTCCGAGCCATCAGCCCAGAGCCTGACGCGGGGCTCGAACTCACGGACCGCGAGATCGTGACCTGGCTGAAGTCGGACGCTCAACCGACTGCGCCACCCAGGCGCCCCTCTTCTTTGGCATATTGACTTTGTGTGTATCTTTTATTTTTTGCCTGTAAAGAAGTTTTACAATTTTATGTAGGTAAATCCTTCAGTTTTTCCTTTGTGGCATCTGTATTTTACGACATCCTTAGAAAGTCTCCAAGTTTCTAAAATTATTCACCCATTTGCTTCTAGTGTTTTCATGCCATTTTTAAAAAAAGTTTATTTATTTATGTTGAGAGAGAGAGAGAGAGAGAGAGAGAGAGAACATGAATGGGGGAGGGGCAGAGAGAGAGGGGGAGAGAAAGAATCCCAAGCAGGTTCTGCATTGTCCTCATGGAGCCTGATGTGGGGCTTAAACTCACGAATCATGAGACCATGACTTCAACCAAAATCAAGAGTCGCATGTTTAAAAATTTTTTTTTTTTTCAACGTTTATTTATTTTTGGGACAGAGAGAGACAGAGCATGAACGGGGGAGGGGCAGAGAGAGAGGGAGTCACAGAATCGGAAACAGGCTCCAGGCTCTGAGCCATCAACCCAGAGCCCGACGCGGGGCTCGAACTCACGGACCGCGAGATCGTGACCTGGCTGAAGTCGGACGCTTAACCGACTGCGCCACCCAGGCGCCCCAAGAGTCGCATGTTTAACTGACTGAGCCACCCAGGCGCCCCTCAAGCCATTTTTTTTGAATATTTAAATTACTGATCGTTGTGGAATATATTTTAGGGTGAAGTGTGAGCTTTTTTGCATCTAACAAAACAAACTTTTTACTTCCTAGATTTCTCTAACTCCTCTTTCTCTTCTTCATATCACTGAATGAAAATCTAAGTTATCCTCAGAGTCCTTCTTCAAATGCAGAGCTTCTCACATAATTAAACACGAGGGCAAATAAAACGGGCAAAAATTTTGTGTTAAATTGTGCCCACTGCCCACTTTCCAGGATTCTCAGCCCGTCTTTTCTGGGCATCGGTCCCTTGCACTAGCACTTATTTCCACGGCTGTTGTATTTTTGCATCCAGTGGTGAAAGAGGGGAAATATTTGCTCCTCCCCATTTTTATAGTGGATGCCAGGAGAGGGGAAGTAAAAGGCCCAAGGTCACAGAGCAATTTAGGGTGTCGAAATCCAAGTTCTGAGCCATCTAGCCTGTTGCACTAACCATCAGACAACATCATGTACGAAGCACAGGTAGAAAGCATTCTTCTGGTTGCATCATTCGCTAAATTACATAATCCACAACAAAAACAGCTAGAAGGCATTGGACAGGGTAAGGCTGAGCCCATTAAAATGCACACATGTTTCAGTGAATTGGGAAAATGGCCTGCTCGTGGAGATCATATATAATATTTGACAACGTGAGTCAGACCTGGGCATCATTCAAGATTAATCTTGTGCCCTTAATGAAATGGCTGATTGTTTTGACTTGTTCCTCTCTGCTTGTTCCAAGTTGCCTGACAGTGTGTTATAGAGACAGTCTTGCTGTTCTGAAGCTCTCTTCTCAAATGCTGAATTATGGAGTCCATTTAGAAGTTCAGAAGATCTGTTTGGAGAGGCAGGAATCCAGTAAAGCTTCTAATTTTTCCGTGATGATTGATGGATTTGGAGCACGCTTAAGGGGCGGCTGTATAATGCTAAGTGTTTAGCGTGTGCCAGCTTTGTCACCTTACATGAACCCTGTAACCACCTTTTATTCCAACCTCATCTTCACAGGCTGCCTCTGAGGGAAGGAGAATTTCTGACTTTGGAAGCTGGAAGAGACCCGAGGGAGGGGTGGGCAGGGGTGTGGGGGGGGCGCGGTGGGGAGGCACCAAAGAAAACTTGCCTGTGTCTTAATTACCTGGCAGCTTCCCTGCTTTAGTTTCATAGGTCATTGGATTTCTCCCAGAAAAGTTGTTTTGCAAAGGGTGTGTGGAGTAGCGTAGGCCCTCTGGTGAATAGGATACTCCTCCTCAGCAACAGGATATGAGAGAGTTCAGCACCAGGAAGATCCTTGTGTCCAAAATGGTGGGGAGAAGTCGGAAATGGTCTCTGTCTGACCAGCTGCTATTTTCTCTAAATTCAAGTGGCCCTGGGGATTGGTTCCGGCACCTCATAATACTGGGAGACTGTGTTTAATCCTAGGTGTCTGAAGTTCTTCAGTTAGTCTGTGGTTTATGTGGTCAGTGCTGACAGCACCAGCTAGCTTGGAGTTACAGGCAGTGATTGTGCTTGTCATAGAAACGGTTCATTCCTTGATGTGCTTTCAAGCGCGATGTCCTCTGAATCCTGTTGGCAAGAAAATCATCCTCCACCCTAGCACTTAGTTAATAAATATGGCTTGAAAAGCAGCCAAAAATGCATATGTTTGCTGTGCTGTTAGATTCCTTCCTGAAAAGGAAACGCTCTTCTGAACGTAATGCACAAAAGATTCTATTAATTAGGAGAGCTTAGAATGTCTCCCTATAGAATAAGAAAAAAAAAATAGCCTACGTCGCTACTCCACCAGTTCCTTTGTTGGATCAAGTTTATTGCTCTTGCTTCTAGCAAAGAAATTGCCTCTCTGACCCTCAGTTGTCTTTTTTGTCCTCACACTGTGCACACACAACTATTCATTAATGTCAACAAGACTTATGAGTGCATATCCGGTGGGGTGGAGGCGAGGGGACTAGATCCCAAAGTCAACATCTTCGCAATACATTCCAAGATGAAAATGATCAGAGTCCATTACTCTTCAATGACTAGCAGAAAACAAAGTAGAGCATTCAGGACACAGGTTAAAGATGAAGCAGAAGACTTTAACTTTCTCTCCCTGAATTGTGTTCATATATATGCGCCAGACTCCAAAGCATTTCAAGCCAAACTTGTCCCTAGGTACAGTAGGATAGGGTCATCAGAGCTCACTTGGAAACAGAATTTCTCAGAAGAAATGTAAGCTTCCAGGAAGCTGAAGGAGAAAAGAGCAGCCACCCAGACAGGAAGCAGGTGCTAAAGATTCTGAAAGGCACATGAGGGAATATATTCAGAGAAGGAGATGTGTGTTGGATGAAGGTGCCAGGGAGGGGGTCTTTGTGTTCCTCAGGAGACAGAGGAATTTCTTAGCTCCTTTCTGCCTTGATGAGTTTGTAGTTCTACTGCAGAGGGCTCCTAAGAAAACCTAGTCTCCACTCTAAGAACGATGCCTTCAGACTTCCATCTTTTTTGGAGGGATAGTACATTCCTTTCATCCTTTGTTTGCTGCCTGTACATGCTGTGTGCCCTTAAAGACTGACTCTCCACCTTTCTCCACTCTGAGCCCTATGCGGCTGATTCCTATGGACTAAATCATCTGGGCTCGTTTGCCTCTGACTTCTGCTTGGGTCTGGCCGATGGGAGAGACTGGCAAGAAGTCAGAGAGTGACAGGAGAGAGAGGTGGATCTACTTATTTCCCCCTGCCCTTCGTGCCAGGCCTCAGGTTATTAGTGGTTGTGTTTTCTGCAAAAGGTCACAGTTCCTGATGAGACCCTTTCCAACGATGCAGGTCTCTTGGGGATTCAGTAACCATTTCTTCCGGGTGCCATTCAGGTTTAGGATTGCTGATGGTGTCCCTCGCTTGCTAGCCCCGGGGTGTTTCACCATCCTTCGTCAATCTTCCTGAACCATAATTCTTCTGGCTTTCATACTCATTGAGTGGGCTGTTTTCTTCTAGAACAATGACATGTACATCTATCCATATCAGCAAGGCTACTTAGAATAGGGAGCAAGCAGCCAGCTCCTGCCCTGCATCCAACAGTCATGCTCTACAGGGCTGTGGTTCCTGGTAGTTGTTCTGCCTTTGGAGATGTTGTTCCCAGGTCCCCATTTTGAATTGTTACTTTGTGCCATGCTCTACTTCTATCCTCTGGCCATGTTAGGGATTAAGTGGCAACTGTGACCTCTTTGTCCTCTTTCTTGCTTTTGATGACTTAAGTGTTTTCTATTAGGCAGGTACTGTGCTGAGCTCTTTACCTATCTTGTTTAATCTTCACAATAAATAGTTACTACATTCATCTTCATTTCACAAACAAGAAAACTGAAGCTCAGGAAAAGTTGCTAAAGATGACACAGCTGGGAAGAGCAAGGATTCAAATTCTACTCTGTTCTAAACCACTAAGCTATGTACTAGCCGATCCTTTGGCTTGGTTCTCAGATCTCAGTGTAATTGCATGCCATGTTTCTATATATACTGGTGCTTCCTCAGTGTTTTCTAAACCTTGGGGACATTCTAGCTCTTCAGAATTATCACTGGGCCTCTGTCCTGGCCCATCTCCAGCTCTTCCCAATTTGGCACTTGATCTCCGTTTTAGTCGGCTAGGACCGCCATAACAAAATACAAGAGACTGGGTGACTTAAGCAGCAGAAACTTATTTTTCATAGTTCTTGGAAGTCTATGATCAAGGTGCTGGCATGATAGGTTTCATTCTGAGGTCTTCTCTGTTGGCTTGTAGGTGGCCGCCATCTTGGTGTGTACACACATGACCTCTTTATGTGCATGCAGAGAAAGAGAGAGAGAGAGAGAGAGAGAGAGAGAGCTAGCTCTGTTGCTTGTTCTTCTTCTTATAAGGACACCAGTTCTATAGGATTGGGCCTCACCCTTAAGACCTTACATAAACTTTATTACCTCTGTAAAAGCCATATCTACAAATATAGTTACATTGTGGGGGTGGGGGCTTCAACATATGAATTTGGGGAGGCAGCAGGGACATAGTTCAGATCATTACAGTCTCTCTTCCCAAGAACCTGGACTTGGCATCGATTCCTGACCCATCACATCAAAAACAAAACTCAGACTCTCTATGGTAGGAAAAAATATTCCCTATCCCTCATACCTAGAAGGAAATAAATCTCTCCAAATTTTTGTAAATGAGTGTAAATATTTTGTTCAATGCCGGGATTTGGAAATATCACTTAAATCAAACTCAGTTTAAACAAAGACATATGAAGACCTTGACAGAATATTTATAGTTAGAGCATCCTCCCCTAACTTCAGGCAGAGCAGCATTATGTTGTCTTAGTAACATGTGGTCTGTACCATATAATCATTCTGTGTTGAATCTATACCTTTCTGAAGAATCTAGTGTTTTCTTCTACAATGTGAGAAGGGTGTGGGCCAAGAACTGATAGTCATGGATAAGATAGATTGGAAGTGCTTAATTGGAGAAGGAACAAAAGGAAACGATGGTGGAGAGATATGGTGGATGAAATGTATTGTTCTTTGACAAACACTTTTTTATGATAAGTCATAGAGTGAAAAATGTGGTCACATAAGCAGTGTACCTCCCTTTCCCTACTCTATTCCCATTCCATTCCCTTAAACCTGGCCAGCTGTTTTGTTTCTGCTTGGTTCTACCTCTAAAGAAGTAGGTAGACTTGCTATCCACATGAAGTAGGTTGGAGTTAGCTAGCTCCTAAAGTAAAGTTGGCATTGGATGATGAAGAATCTTCAGAAGAAGGAGTTTTTTTTTAAAGTACGCTCCACGCTCAATGTGGAGCCCAGCGTGGGGCTTGAACTCACGACCCAGAGATCAAGACCTGAACTGAGATCAGGAGTCAGGTGCTTAACCAACTGAACCACCCAGGTGCCCCAGATGATGAAGAATCTTCAAACTTCAAGTTGTTTCAACTTGCAAATAACTGGCTAATCTACTAGAAATACCGTAGCTTTCCAGAAGAGCAATTTATCACTTTGTTTGGAGAAAGAAAATCAGTATGTTTTTATACATTGAGAAAAAAGTTATAGAACATTATTTAGAATGATTTGCCATATATGTAATATATATAATATATTTAAGTCAGCATGTGTGGTTTCATGGTATGTGTCAACACAGATGAGTCTTTGTGCTCTGGTTTGGTACAATATACACTATAGGAAGGAAATCTAATTAACCCTAGCTGCACTGGCCATTGAGGTAGGGATGCACCCAAGAGCAGGCAGGTCAAACCATTTGTTTCCCCAAAGTCGTGGTGTATGTTTTGAACTGAGAGGGTAATAGAAAGTAAAAGTTTGAGATCCCTGAACAGTCACAGGTCTGGGGCAACTGGGTCCTGGGATATGTGAGGCAAAAATCCTTCCTGAGACACACACTTAAGTTGTTTAACACTCCGGCGTGTCCTAATATTACTGGTGTGGAAAATCCTGGTCTGTTATTACTCTGATTCTTTTCAGAAAGCAGAGTCCTCGGTCTCTCTCAGACACCTCTTTTAATTTATGCTTCTCTCGATCATGTAGATCTCTACAACTTTAGTCACTGACACTAAGTCTAAGCCATTGTCTCTTGTTCCATCTACAGTGAAGTTAAAAATCAGCTAGTCTGCATAACAACTCTTATCATTGAAAATGTTCTCTTCCCTTTTTAAATATGCCCCTCTTGGAGTTATAAAAAGACAAGGAAAAAAAGAAAACAAAAAATGGGTGCAGTCTGAACATCTTCAGAAAGCCCCTTACACTTTCTGAATTCTTTTACCTCTTGCTTACTTACTTTTTTTAAAAATTTTTTTACATGTCTATTTATTTTTGAGAGAGAGAGAGAGAGAGAGAGAGAGAGAGAAAATGCACGAGTGCACAGGGGAGGGGCAGAGAGAGAGGGAGACACAATTCGAAGCAGGCTTCAAGCTGTCAGCACAGAGCCCAACCTAGGGCTTGAACCCATAAGCTGTGAGATCATGACCTGAGCTGAAGTCAGACACTTAACCAACTGAGCCACCCAGGCGCACTTCTTGCTTACTTCCTTGAACAAGGGGATACATGGACACAGAATCAGAGAATGTTATTTTTTTCTTCTTGAGCAGAAGGGAGGGGATTTGTGGATTAACAAGTCAAATGCTAATGCCATGGGGAAATCATGGTTTAATATCACCGACACAGCTGGCATGGTTAAACTATAATACAAAACTATTACTTTACACACACACAAAGTATCACAGGGAAGCTACGTATATGACATGTCCTTTTTCCCTTTCTTTTCTTTTTTAATGAGAATGTGGGAGAAGAGTTTCGGCTCTTAGTTGTTGACCTTTATAACTTCCTTATTAAAATTGTGAAGTTTCAAAGTTATTGTGTCCCTCAGGGAATTTCCTTGACAAACAAAACCGTTCTTGCGTTATTCTTCCAAGGTGGGAAACTTTTTTTTTTTTTCAACGTTTATTTATTTTTGGGACAGAGAGAGACAGAGCATGAATGGGGGAGGGGCTGAGAGAGAGAGACACACAGAATCGGAAACAGGCTCCAGGCTCCGAGCCATCAGCCCAGAGCCTGACGCGGGGCTCGAACTCGCGGACCACGAGATCGCGACCTGGCTGAAGTTGGACGCTCAACCGACGGCACCACCCAGGCGCCCCCAAGGTGGGAAACTTTTAAGAGGAGAGGTCTGTCAGCCACACTGCCTCCTGGGACATCTCACCACTCCACTCTGTAATCTGGGACCAGTGGGGCCTCTGGCAGGTGAGAATCCTTGGGAACTCAAAGTCCATTGTGCCTCTTCGGAAACTTTGTTTTGTCTATTTAGAAACTGGATTGAGCTGGTGTCCCAGCAGATATGCCATGAGAATCTGTGGGAGCAAATCCAGTTGGGAGTAGATCCCAAGAATATTTGGATTAAGCAATTTGCTCTTCAAAAACCAGAAGGGTCAAAACCTCACTGATTTACCTGTACAAGTAGGTACTTGTGATGGTTAATTATATGTGTCAACTTGACTAGGCCATCGTACCCAGATATTTGCTCAAACATCATTCTAAATGTTTGTTTATTTTTGAGAGAGTGAGAGAGATGGAGCGTGAACAGGGGAGGGGCAGAGAGAGAGGGAGACGCAGAATCTGAATCAGGCTCCAGGCTCCGGGCTGTCAGCACCGAGCACGATGCAGGGCTCAAACTCACAAACTGTGAGATCATGACCTGAGCCGAAGTCGGACGCTAAACTGAATGAGCCACCCGGGTGCCCCTCAAACATCATTCTAGATGTTTCTGTGAAGGTATTTTCTTTTAATGAGATCAACATTAAAGTCTGTAGACGTTGACTAAAGCAGATCACCCTCCCTAACATGGGTGAGCCTTGTCTAATCAGTTGAAGGTCTCAATAGAAAAAAGATGGACCTTTCCAAAAGAAGGGAAAATTCTTCCAGCAGACTGCCTTTGGGCTCAAAGAGCAACTCTTCTCTGGGTCTCCAGTCTGCCAGCATTCCCTGAAGACTTTGGATTTGCCAAGCTTCTATAATCATATAAGCTAATTCCTTAAAAATCTCCCTCTCTCTCTATTTATTGGTTTTGTCTTTCTGGAGAATCCTAATACTGCACTAAACATACCTTAAACCTGAAACCCATTTGTGGAAGATACTTGTATTATGCCTTGATACTTTTGTAGTTCTGCTCTTTTCAGGCTAAGTTTCCACACTTCCACACATCAGGCTGATGTGAAATATGCATTCAGAGAAGAGGCTGCAGGTAAGGTGATTTGTTGTCTACATCTTGGCTTTCTAAACCTGTTATATCATTCCCATGCTTAAAATTCTTTACTGCTTTCAAAATGATTATGTGCCCTATGAGTAGTGGGATCATACAGTTATCCACATGGGTACGTTTTGAGAGCTAAAGGGAGTGAGGCAAATAGGATCACCGTAGCTATAAGACCCCATTATGGCTCCTACCTTATCTCTTCTTGCTCCACACTCCCCTCCATTCTCCCTGCTTGGGTGCTGTGCTTCTTCCTGCTGCAAGACTGATGCATGTGCTGATCTCCCTGCCTGAATACAACCCCTGCCCAGTACCCCCAACCCTGCCTCGCTAATGCTTCCTCAACCTTGAATTCATCTCAACGTCATTCACTTAGGGGAAGCCTCCGTGGTTCCCTGAAGGAGGCTGACCTGATCTCAAAGAAGCATGTACCTGTCTTTTGTCACACTTCCCATTTTGTAAGTCTACCTTTTAGCTTTTATTTAGGTCCTTATTGGATTCAGGTTTGTCTACTGGCTGTAGACTTCGTCAGGACAGGGATTGTATGTAGCTCTAATGCTTAGGTGCTTGGCACATAGCAAATGGGCCCCACCAATATTTCTTGAATAGATAAATGAGTGAATCCTAACCTGCGAATGAAGTGTTATTGTCACAGGTTGAGTTGAGGAGATTCCGTTGAGTTGAGGTTCATTAATATGCCCTGGGTCACATAGTGGTAAAACGGGGTCTGAAGACTCAGAGCCTGTGCACTTTCCACTGTGCCAACCTGCCTTTCTCTGAAACCTGCAGAAACTAAAGGCAAAATGATTTACAGCAGTCATTTCCAACTGTGTTCTTCCCCTTTTGCTTCATCTGTAAAAACACACCCTAATTCTTGACACTGCTAAGAGAAGTGAGCAATCTGTGTGTGTGGTTTAGATTGCAACCCAACTTAGAGTAATTGTCTGGAAATCGTGGTACCTATTGTCTCGGAATAAGCAAGCATTGGACTGAAGCATATCACTTGAGAATAAGTACGTGAACATTTTTTCTTTAGTCCCAGATTTTAGGGGTGAAAAACTCACATAAAGGAGAGAATCAGAAAAAATGAATACCACCTTCACATTTCACAAAAATGGAGATTCAAAATCGCATATCTTAAATTTTTAGACAACTCAAAGGTGTTTTAGATATAATTCCAAAGGATCAAAGCAATTGACTTTAATTGATTCCTAAATGGCAATACTCACCCTGTCCTGGTTGTCAGGTAGATAATCCCATTTCATTTTAGAAACACAACAGGTGAAGAATTGTGCAATCTTCCTTGGGTATCATGTACTGAGCAGACGGCTCAGACAGAGAAGCTTGCAGAAATCTAATCAAAACGGCCTTACCATACTGTCTCCTGAATTTCAGACCCACAGGGCAGTTTCACAGCCAAGTCTGAAAGACTTGGAAAAACAGGGTTAGTTTAGAAGTGCTGACACAAGCCCAGCAGAGAGAATGGCCTCACTATACTGCTGCAACAATCTGAGCAAAAATTGAATAATTTGGGGGGTGCGCATTCATCTTCAAGCCACTTCTACGTGACTTGAGAGTATAGCACTGAAACAAACATAACGTGGCCATGTAAATCGTGTGTACATTCCTACTGAATAGGGCCCTTGATCACATTCCTAACAATTACGCTGTTCTCAAAAGGATCTGAACTAAGTCCTAACATGTTAAGAATGCTCAGGGGAAAAAAACAACAACAGTGGAGAATTTTGCTTCTCTGTTACAAAAATAGAAGAAGGAGGGGCTTACGGCAAAAGCAAGTTAAGACTTTTTCAAGCAACTTGTACTGATGTGAAATAAACTGATGAACAAGTTATTCTTAGGTGAGTTTCGGATTAACTTCATGGCAAATAACTATGGGTTCTTTTCTTTTTTTAATGTTTATTTATTTTTGAGAGAGACAGAGACAGAGAGGGACAGAGATGCGTGTTAGCTGAGTGGGGGGTGGGCAGAGAGAAGAGGGAGACACAGAATCCAAAGCAGGCTCCAGGCTCTGAGCTGTCAGCACAGAGCCGGTTGCAGGGCTCGAACCCGCAAACCACGAGATCATGACTTGAGCCAAAGTCGGAAGCTTAACCCACTGAGCCACCCAGACGCCCCCACAGGTTCTTTAGAAAAAATCATTTTGGTGATATCTATGCGTCCCCAGGACTTGGTATTTCTCTCAAGGCATTTATCTTACCCTGGGCTGAATAACAGACATGTGTTTTTGCCTTACTGTCCATGTCTGCACTCCTGCCCACAGCCTCTTAGACCTGAGTTGCTAAAACACAGGAAATATGTTTTATTATTCTTTTAATCCCATAAAGCACTCATAAACTGCAGTGAAAATAGCAAATGCCAAACACTCATTAACTGATTTCAATACTACTTAGTAATTGGTGACCTACACAATATGACACATGGGCAGAGGAGATCTATTCTGGCAGATACAATAATGACAACTCTTGAAATATATAGAGCCACCAGGACCTGAGATTTTTTTTTTTTACATATTTCATTATTAGCCTCTTGAACACTAGTGCTCTTGGCTTAGACCAAGTCACCTGTCAAACTGAATTGGCAGCATTGTTTGCCCTTTAAAGGAGCACTTAGAGCCTAGAGTTAACAATATAATCACCATCACATAGTCTCTGCTATTTGGCAAATGTAGATTTGAATCCCAGTTTTGCCAGTTCCTGACTGTGTGACCTTGGGCAAATTTCTTAATCTGTTTAAGGGAAATGGTCTAGACAATTCCAAATTTCTATGGCCAGCGGGTGTTTCATGTGCTTGCAGCACGAGTTTGTGTGGGTGAGCTGGGCTCATTTAAAGGCACCAGGACAAGACAGATCAGAAGCCATGATCCATCTGTCGGCCACAGCAGGGTATCTAAAGAAGAATGGGACTTGGAGATTGGTCTATGACTTTGACATGATCTGTGATTCTAATTGTATCTGGGGAAGTAGGATAGAGACAAGCGATCAGCCACTTTGTCTGGATCTGGAAATCGTTTCTTGTACATTAGAAGTTTATGGCAATCCCATGCGTGAACCCTATATAATACTGAAACTCTGCTACAGAGGTTGCTGCTGGGAATCCCAGTATTATCTCCACACCCTTGAACTGTAAAAGAGGTGTGGAAACCCCCCGGTTGTTGCATCTTCCGCATCGACCCATCATAGGCAATTACTATGCTAGATGCCCTTTTAGGCTTTTCAGGATTGGGGAAATGGAATTAACCGACATTTCTGAGAAGTTCCTGTGAATCATTCTAAAAATTCCAGGTTGCAGGTTACATATTGGCACCTCACAACGCTAATGCTTTTACAGTTCCTATACAGTTTGACATTGTGTATATATTTATACAGCTAATAAAGTGTCACCAGTGGTATGTAGTTATGGTGGCTACTTCAGCCAAGATATTATCCTCATTTTAGAGAGAGTTAAAAAGGAGACCTTGAAGGGAAGCTTCTTGCCCAAGGCCATGTAACTGGCATACAGTAGAGGCAGAAAGAACTCTCAGGATTTTCAGCCCTATTGATTCGATGTCCCTGAAAAGTCTTTTCAGGATTAGAAAGCAAGGGAGCTCCAGGATGGCACAGCCTTCCCCTTTTCACTCTCTCTGAAATGGGTTGCATCACCTGACTCTCTGAAAGTAAGTTTCCTTTAAAAAAAAAATTAGTGGGAATTTTTATTACAAGGGATGCAGCATTTTAACAACACTGCATGATTTGGTGAATCATTTCAGGAATTACTGACATAACAGGGATTTCCCTCAGGCCATGCCAGTCATGGGATAGAGCAGGGATGTCCTACTGTAGCAAATTGATTTTTCTGCTCCTCTTGCCCATGCCCTGTGGGAACTTCGAACTCGTCCAGGCTTTTCCTCTGCTCAGAAGGGGAAGAGAATCCCTGAGGGGTGAGGCTCTTAGGAACTGCACTCTTTTTTCCACACTTCATCTCTGGGTCTGGCAATGCCAGTGTTTCCTGACCCCACCACAGAGCCACGTGCTGTCTTGTCTGCCCTGTCTTGGATGCCTCAGCTTCCCACCTGTCAATGCAGACCGCTTTTGTCTTCTTTATTTCCAGCAGATGTGGCCAATTTCTCTACAACAGAAAGCAAGGAGGATGACTGACCCCATGTACAAGAATCTTTGTCGGGGAACTTCTCTTCTTGCTTCCTGCCTCAGCCAATACCATGTAGTTCTCTCGAGGAGTGAGGACCCTTAGAACGACGACGCTGGTCTGCCTTCCTTTCTTCCCTTCAGGGCAGCCTCAAGACCTCTCCTTCCAGCTATTTCTTCCCACCTCTATTAGTAGGTTCCTTCCAAAATAGAACAGGAGAGTTTTTCTGGGGGTGGGGGTGGGGGATAGGACAGGTGGCTTTTGTAATACCTGCTTGAAAGGGTATCAGCACACAAAAGAAGGAAATTATTCAGGTATGTTTGTATAAACTTAGCTCTGGTTCCCTATGAGGTTTTTTCTGTTTTTAATTAATAGACTGTTTTTTTAGAAAAGTTTTGAGGTTCCAGAAAATTGGGCAGATAGTACAGAGAGTTCCCATACACACCCTCTTCCTACTCTATGAGGGTTTAAGCACTTGGTTTTGGAACTCATGAACTGCTTGAAGAATAAATGCAATCTTGCAAGTAAGCACAATATTTCTAACCTGCTGAACCACTGAGAGACAGGCAGAGAAATGAATAAAATCAGCATTCTGAGTAGATCACTTATCGTCTTGACCCACTGGCTATTTATAAAGGCAAACTACTAACTATATTAATTGCAAAGCATTTTCAATTCTTCAGGTAAGAAGCATAAACAGTAAAGATTGGGTTTTTTTTTTTTTTTACAGTTTAGCATACTTTTTTTTTTTTAGTTTAAAAGGGTTGTGTTCTAGCAATAACTTGAATTTTCTAATTGCTTACCTCCTTTTTCTCTTGTTTCTGTTCTGGGTTCCCATTCTAGTCCAACCCATTTGTCCAGAACCACAAATTGATTCTTAAAAGCTACCTGTGGTCAAAGTATGGGAGCAGAATAGGAGCACTATTAACTGTGTGTGGTTTCATCTTTCTGCAGCTAAATCCCTAAAGCCTTTAAAAGGGCAGAGAGTTCGCAGTCTTCTCTAATGATCTACTAATGGTTGAAAAAGCTCGTCGAAAAGGTTGTAAATATTTGTTGATTGATTGTCAACGGAGAAAAAGGCTTTTACTCCTCCATAGCAGCTGAGCGGAGAGGGAGGGAGGAAGCTTTTACACACACACCCATTTGAATTCAGCTTTTTTATTTCTCATGCTTTGAGGTCCTAGACATGCATTTTGAACCTAGACCTTTTCTTTTCACCTTCGAAAAGAAAAATTAGAATAAAACAGTTTTCTTAGGTTTCGTTTTATAACCCAGGAAGATTTATAAATCGTGTGACCGAGTTGGACAAGGCTAAGCACAGCTCTTCGTGAATAAGAACGAACTTTTAGTTTCAATCCACTGAAGGGAGATGGAGTAGGTGGAGTAGGCAGCTGCCGATGTCGTGAGATGTGAACATTACCAAAGACTCGCCCGCACAAAAATATCTTTCCCCTGGGTCTATCCTAGATACTGAAAGGCAGCCAGCAATTGGAGCTGCTCTTCTGGATAAAGACAATTCTCCATTAGGTGCCATTAAAACACATATCTATTCCTTGGGAAAGGAAAATGTTATACATTAGGAAGGATTCGAGTGTGTGTGTGTGTGTGTGTGTGTGTGTGTACGTGCATGTGTTTGTGTGTGAACTTTTTACTTTGAGATCATGTAGATTCACATTATCATTGTAGATTCACATTATAGATTCCCAGAGAGATCCTGTATACCCTTCACCCAGTTTCCTCACCTTTCGTAACTACAAGACGATAGCACGACCAGGAAACTGACATTGATACAATCTGTAGACCTTGTTTGGATTTCTCCAGTTTCACGTACGCTTACTTGAATACGTGTGTTTAGTTCTAGCAGTTTTATGTATGATGGTGTAGCCACAAGTCAAGATACAGTAGATCTAAGATCCAAGGTCTGTCACAAGGTCCTCTGGGAGCCCCAGAGCAAAGTTTTCCGTTTAGCAGAGTCCTACTTCAGGCGGAAAAGGCCCAGCTGTGGTTCTCTTTTCGTGCTCGGTCACTGGTTGGGAACAGCCTGAGGGGAGTATGGTCTCAGCATTAACGCAGTAGCGGCCCTTTCAAAGATGTGGCGGCTGGAGGCTATAGACCAGCTGCATTCCTTGAGGCAGGTTCTTTCTTAACAGGTAGGATAGGCGCATTGCTCTGACTGCCATTTCTGTGTCTTTTATGGCATTGATACTTTTGAAGAAGATCTTCCCTCTGTTTTTAATAGAACATTCTTCATTTTGGGTTTGTCTCACATTTACCCAGTGTTTTACAAACATTGTTTTCACAGACTCTTTCACTGAGAATTACCTATTAGCGTCCCTTTGAGCTGGTACTCTGTGGAACAAAGTTTGGGCAACTGCACCGGTGGCTCTTGCTGCAGGAAACAATCTTCCCCCTTCTTTTGTCTAGTGATTTTCCCCCTTCTTCAAAATTCACACTTTCCAGTGTTCCAGGTGATCGTGCTCTGTTCCCACAACACACTATGCCTCTCTCTGCCATCGTACTTATCAGATAGGCTGTTATCAATTGACTTGTCTGACTGCTTGAAGCTCATCTAGACCACACTCAACGAATAAATGTGTGGAATATCGCACTATCTCCAAAAGACAACATTTCTAGTTATGCTAACATATTACCTAAATTTTATTTATATAGAACCAAAATATAAAGTGCAAATAATTTGGACAACTCACAAGAAACAAGAAAGGAGAATACGGTACAAGGGGAGAGAAGCATGTTCTCTTACTCTCTGGTATCAGAGTCTTATTAATGGGAATTCTTAAGGAGTTTTTGTAGTAGGCCATTTAATGGCTACAAATACAGTCCTATGAAGATGCTACTTGGAGGCAGACGTTCCAGTCCTCGTATTGTTGGTGACAGTTTCTGTATTGGATTCAGAGTTGGAACGAAGCATGTGAGTGTCCTGGGCAGGCTGAAAATGTGGCATGCCTACATATCTACTTCCTTTAAATATTTAAATATTTATGTAGAGGAGAAGCTGAGCACTGCAGGGGAAAAGCATAGAAGAAAGGTCACTGGAAGCAGAGCTCCTCCTACTCTTTTTAGGTCCAAGCATTTTAGTGCTGTCCCGAAATTCACGTACACCATGCAGCAAATCAGAAATGCTGAAGTTAACTTGCCCCACCCCTTTAGGAAATGGGACCTCAGCATGCTCCTTTGAAGGCCTCATACCCCGTCCCCAAACTTCCCGTATCTAAGTCTCTTTAAGCCATATTTTATGCTTCCCGAGAAAATTTCTGTTAATTACAATGTTCTCCAACTCATTACATCAGCAGCAAAGGTTGACCGTTCCCTACTGTGTTGACTTTCCATAAAGTAGCCTAGCTGGCAGTCCTTTAATCTGACTCTGATTGAACTTGGGGAACAGAGACATTTTACTTGGCACCTAAATTTCTACTTTTTATTTATCCTGTGTTTTAGGTCCCAATATTGACCTCTATTTTCATTAAAAATAATTACTGAATACATATACTGAGTTGTAAGATTTGTGCACTTGTTACACGTCAATAAAATAATTGCATACTGCATCTTAGTATTTAGACTCCCCATAGACAGAATGGATGGCTGATTATGGGATCAAATGTGAGGAGAAATGGAAAACTCTATCTGGTTAGAATATATTTTCTACTGAGTTACTACTAAATTTTAACTTATTTAACTAAAAAAGAAATACAAGTAATACTCATCATTGGCTATAAATAGAGAAGTCAAATGAACAAGAATAATAAAAATTAAAATACTCCCGGGATGCCTCCTGGCTCAGTCAGTACAGCATGCAACTCTTCATCTTGGGGTCATGAGTTTGAGCCCCATTATGGGTGTACAGATTACTAAAAAGAAAACTAAAATAATCCCAAAACACTTGCCAGAGGTTTTATAACACAACACTGTGGTGTATATCCCTCCAGGGTTTTCATAGAAGGATATGCTTATGATAAAAGTATATACATACAAAAAATATATTTACAAAGACCAGATGGTTCTCTATATTATGCTATGAAACCTACTTGCAATATTTTATATAACATATAATAATGATATATAATATATAATAATGATATATAATGATATATAATATATAATAATGATATATAATGATAATATATTATCAAAGAATTTGGGGGCCAATACATATATACTTAATGTATTATTTTAACTATTTGTATACTATTATCCTAGGAGGTAGATTCTGAACCATTACTTAACTAATACAAATACTTTTCTGTATTTAATCATTCCCATATCTTTAGATTTTCAGATTGTTTCCAAATACTCATTAGAATAACTGGCATGGTGGTAAATAAACATCTACATGACACACATCTTTGGGTTCAATTATTATCTGGTCTACATTCCCAGAAGTCTAACTGGTGGGTCAAAAGGTTTACACTTTCTTAAAAGGCTGTTGCTAAGTACTGCTGATTCTTGCTACTGGTTTTTTAAATTTTTTTTTTTTTTTTTTTACACATTTATTTATTTTTGAGATAGAGAGAGACGCAGCATGAACGGGGGAGGGTCAGAGGAGGGAGACACAGAATCTGAAACAGGCTCCAGGCTCCGCGCTGTCAGCACAGAGCCCGACGCGGGGCTCGAACTCACGGACCGCGAGATCATGACCTGAGCCGAAGTCGGCCGCTTAACCGACTGAGCCACCCAGGTGCCCCTTGCTACTGGTTTTTGAAAGTCCAAAGAGCTAGGTCCCCAGAAGATCCTAATTATTTGTTATTGGACTGTTGGGGGGGGGGAATACTTGGAAGAAACACCTGAGAGGCATAATTAATTAAGCACTTAACTAGGACCAGCGGAGCAGCTTGGCTTTGGGACTCTGAGAAGCTAGGTGAGCACTGAGTTTTTGGGGAGGGGGGGTTTGAGATTTTTTTTTGACAGAGAGAGAGAGGGCACAAGTGAGTGAGGGGCAGAGAGAGAGAGAGAGAGAGAGAGAGAGAGAGAAAATCCTACGAGGGGCTGAGAGAGAGGGATGCTGGGCTTGGGGCTCGTACTCACCTGATGTTGGACTCAAATTCATGAACTGTGAGATCATGCCCTGAGCCGAAGTCAGATGCTTAACAACTGAGCCAGCCAGGCTCCCTGAGCACATAGTTTTTTATATTAAGTATGGAAGAGCAAGAAAGAGCACTGACAGGAGGTGTGTGTGTGTGTGTGTGTGTGTGTGTGTGTGTGTGTGTAGATGTGTGGAGAGGAAGCGTGGAATACAGGCTTCACTAGTTCACAGTTTTTATCGATGCAGGTCTTGGAAGAGAACAAGTATTTCTTACTAAACTGACTATGTAAAACTAATAGTGCCTATTAGGCACTAACAGTGCCTTCTTTGAGAAGCTTGCTTTGCTGTTAAAATAATACATGTCTGCATTATTTTTCATACTTCAGGGTCTGTGATACCTTTATTTGCCACCTTATCTGTCCATTTTTGTTGGTTTATTTCTCTTTGTTTTTTGGTGGTTCAGGGTAGGGAAGTATTGATAAAAGGGAGTCTTGAACTTGTCACAGGAAGTAAAGAACACATAAACTTGAAAAAGTCTTCGATGCTCCCTTAGCCATGCAGTCATCAGCAAGCTATCAAGCATGAGAGCATCCAGAATGGATTGTTATTTGAGCTAAGGAAAGAGTGAACTCTCAGGCAGGGAAATCAACCAGGGAGCCAACTCTGTGACATCCATGAGGATAAGGCACCTTTGGGGGAGCAAAAGAAGCTCCAACCAAATGCCAACCATGGGACCACTTACTGATTACCTAAATAGTAATTGATGGTCTTTTGCCCTGAAAATCCAGTTGTCCATTTACTGGAGAGGGGTGCTTGGACCGATACTCACTATGCCTGTGTCTTTTCCATGCTTGTCTTTCTCAATATGTAAAACAAATGACCTTTAGATTTCAGATCATCTATTTGGAAACTTAAGAGAAAGATAACCCCTAAATTTAAAACATAGAAAAACTTGGTGTTATTTTGTTAGAACAATAAGGCTTATGTCAGCTTATATTTTCCAAAAATGGCCACAGCAGTATTTCCACAGCTACATGCTCCTTCAGAACTAGGCTATTTTGTCACCAAGAGCTACAGTTTATTACCACTACTCCCTTGCCTTTGAACCTAGATGGACGCATGACTTCTCTAACCAGTAGAATAAGACAGAAGTGATGCTGTGTGACCTCTAAGGCTAGGTCAAATTAAGGATAGAGCTTACATCCGGCTATCTTTTTTGCAGCCACAATATTGCAAAGAAGCCCAAGCCACATAAATAGGGCATGTATATATGTTCCAGTCAACAGCTCCTATTAAGTTCCCAGACGACCGCTACCATTATGAGCAAATGAGCTTTCACATGATTCCAAGCCTCTGCCTTCAAGTATTTCAGCATCAGCCATCAGGAAGAGACACGAACTATTCCCTCTGTGCCTTGTCTGAATTCCTGGCCTACAGAATAATGGCTGTTTAAGTCCACTAAGTTTTCTGGTAATCTTTAATGGAAGCAGAGTAACTAAAACAAAGCTATTGGCCAAATTCTGTACTGCAAGTGGTCAATGACTCAACAAACAGGTAGGTAAGGCAAGCCCACTCTGATCAATGTACTCTGCTAGACTTGTAGAGTTTGCAAAAAAAAAAACAACAAAAACAACAACAACAAAAGATTCTTTTCTTCTTGAAGAGTCCTGTAATCCAGTAGAGGAATGCTCATATGTAAGTGCAAAAAGGTGGCTAACAATATATGGCCAAATGAAATACTAAGCACATGCTGTAAAGGAGTTGGGTGGAGGGAGATTCTGGATAGAGCAGAGAGACTGGGCTTCGTAAGTAGCACCACAGCGTCCCAGCACATGGCATATACTCAGGGACTGGTCACGTGACCAGAGAAGACAAATTAGGGATTGAAGGAAGAGTGTCAGGTACTTGGAGACAAAAGATGAAAGTATTTTAAGCAGACTGGAAAACAAAGTGTTGAGTCTGAAGTACTGGGGTTTGGACAGTAACACTAATAGCATTACTCCCTCGTGCATGTAACGGTGTGCATGTTCCCAAGCACTTTCACAGACATCACATTTCTTTACAATGACCCTATGAAGTCGGTTATCTTCTATTTTATGGTAGAGAAATTTAAGCCCAGTGGTATAAAAATCACTTTGATTTTATCAGAACTTTCTGTTTCTAGGGTAGTGGTGAATGACAAGGAAAATAAAAGGAACTAAAGTCTAATGAGCACCAACCAAATGCCAGGTATTTTGTTTGGTTATTTTCATAGTTTGCTTAGCCTGAAATCTAGAGACACATGGGTGGATCAGTCAGACTCTTGATTTCTGTGCAGGTCATGATCTCATGATTCATGGGATTGAGACTTGTGTCAGGCTCTGCACTGACAGAGCAGAGCCTGCTTGGAATTCTCTCTCTCCCCTCTCTCTCTGCCCCTCCTGCACGCATATGTGTGTGCATGCGTGCTCTCTCTCAAAATAAATAAACATTTTAAAAAAGCAGCCTGAAATCTAATTTTATAACAATCTTGGAAGTAGTTGTTAGTATCCTGGTTATATAGATGAGGAAATTGAGTCTCAGAGACATCAAGTAACTTTTTTAAAGTCATACAAGTAGTAAGTTAGGACCTAGGGGCAGATGTTGTCAAATATGATGGCAAGTTCAGCAGACCTCCTACATTCCTGTGGGACAGAAGCTCTCTGCTCCCCTCTACATAGTTTCAAACAAACCTCCCTTTCACATTTTCACAGCAACATCTCGATGCTGGCCTGTCTAAAGCACTCAAGGCATTAATATGGGAATGACCAATGAGTTTAGCACCTTCCAAAAAAAAGCGCTAGTTGTTAACCACAAAGAATTTCTAGTTGGTAGAATATGAAAGGGAAATCTGTCTCTGTCCCTCTCTAATAAGCTGGGGCACTGATGATATACCCAGTAGTTCAGCAGTGAGCTAGGAATATAGCCTTGAGCTAGCCACTTAAGTCCTCTGGGTCTGAGTTTCCTTACCTGTAAAATGAAGGGGTTGCTGGATGGTCTTCAAGGTCCCTTCCAGATGCACTGTTTTATGATTCCATAAACCTAGAACCAAGATGTAAAATAAGGAATTCGCTTTTTTAAAAAATGTTACATCACTCAGCCTTTTGCCTTTCTTCATCTTTGCAAAGTGAGTCTGTTCCACTCACTGAAAGCAAAGAATCATTACTGAGAAGATGGGCTCTTGACACAGTCATGTTCTGAAGCACTTAATATGTAGCAGATCCCGTACCCACCAGTGGTGCTTTCAGACCACCAACATTTGATAGATTCCTATAAGCCTATGGTCTCAAAGAAATTCATATAAAACTGCTCTACCTACTGAGGTGATTTCCCATACCTTGCAATTCTAAGTTTTCCTCTGCTAAGTACATGACCATTTTTCAGTTGATGCTTTGGAGATGTTTCTACGAGCTGAGATTGCTCTAAGAATAAGTTTCTAACCATTTGTTCTCATCAAATGGCAGTAGGTTCTGATTGCATAAAACTAACCACTCAAAAAATCTGTTGCAATCCCGATTTGATAAAGCAACAGAAATTATGATGTTAATTGCTCTCTTCCACTTTCTGTGTTAATTGCCACTGATAATTGCCACTTCCCCGGGAATCATAGAATATGGGGATGTTAGGTAGGTTGCCCTCCATGTCTATATTAAACCATTTGTAATAACAAATGAATATGCAGAAGCTGGTAGGCAAATAAATTTATGGCCTTAATTTTATTGCTTGGATTGAGTTTATGTGTTCCCAAACTGTGTTTTAATTGCTGTGTCCTTGTCTATTTTTGAAAGCCTGGGCAGTTATAAGTTGTTACATAAGATCTAATGATAGGTAAAACTTCTATTTCCCCAAGTTGACTTATCATTTATATTCTCTTGCATTTATACTTAGGAAGTGTCAGAAAACTCAACACCAATATATTTCTTGGTGATTTTCAATTGCTTATGAAACGATATATTAGCATGAGGCTTCAAACAGGCCACAATCAAGAAAAGCTTGATAGATGTTCTATCAAGCTTATGAAGCTTAATTTTATTTTGCCTTCTACTTAGTGCTCAGTCCTTAAGGAAGATAAAAATAATGCTGTTTCCTTTATAGGTTTCATTTCACATAGATAGTCCTTGAGTAATGGTATTTTGCCCAAAATGAAAGAAAATTTAGTTTTAAGTATAGTTTCAGAATGATCCTCTGAATAATATGAATATTAATTGCTACCCCCCAATATTGTGGGATATTACCTATCTCACTTTACTTACAAGTACTCTAAAGGCTGTCCCAGCTGTCCATGGTTACCCTCAAACCCCTTTGCATACAACAATCACATGCTAGTTGTAAAAACGTTCAAAGCTGTTGAGATCATGATTTGCAAGATTGTCGTTATTTGATGATGTCAAGATCTGTCCCAAACCATGTCTTCTGTAATGGTATTGAGCATCTGACCTTGATTAGTACTTAAATGATTTTTAAGGATGTAGAAAGTAGATGCTAAAATAACTGAAGCTAGCAACTGGGTTCATTTCAAACAGGCTTCAGAAGCACATTTGCAAAACACAAACAGCAGGGTTAGTGTAATAATTATTAATACTTTTGGGAGAATCCAACAATGCCATAAACCATTGCTGCCTAGAAATGGTGATGTTTTGTAAGTTCTCCAAATCTGGGATTGGTTGAGGTCTTCCAAAGTAGAGAGAGTGTCCTATCAAACTCCCTTCTGTTAATTATCATCATCACTGCTTTCCTTATTGTGGTTGTTTCCAGCAGTTTAAATAGAAAAAATGCTACACTTATTTCTAGGTGGGGAGCCTTAAGCAGAGAAGCATATAAGCACAGGAAGTAGCATTTAGGTCACACAAATGTTTCCCAGCTTTTGTCACTGAATAGGACCATGCTCTCCATCCAGGCTACACATCATAATCACCTGTGGGGACTTAGAATATTTTATGGATTTCCAGGCTCTGCCATGTTCTTATTCGGTAGTTCTAAGGTAGAATCCAAGCTTTGATGGATTTTTTTTCATTTATTTTTTAAATCTATTTATTTTGAGAGAGAGAGAGAGAGAGAGAGAGCACCTGCACACATGCTCCAGCGGGGGGGGGGGGGGGGGCAGCGAGACAGAGAGGGAGGGGGAGAAACGAAGGGAGAGAGAGAGAGAGAGGGAGAAAGAGGGAGAAAGAGAATTGCAAGGAGGTTCCACACTATCAGCACAGAGCCTGATGCAAGGCTCAATCTCACGAACTGTGAGATCATGACCTGAGCCGAAATCAAGAGTCGGACACTCAACTGACTGAGCCACCCAGGTGCCCCAAGTTTCTATAGTTTAAAAGGGGGCCAAAGGTGGTTCACTCTACAGAGATCATGCAATCTTAGGTATAGTAAAGTAATATCAAGAATCTAAATTTCTTATCCGTTATAAAATTTGCAAAAGACAGTACCTACACGTTAAACATTGGAATAAAGCAGACTTGGGTCAAAGCCCGGGCTCTACCACTTATTAGGTGACTTGGGCAAATTACTTACCTTCTCTGCCCCTCATAGTTATCATCTAAAAAAAAATGGGGATGATTGTTTCCTAATGAAATGTTGTGAAAATTAAATGAGATAATGTATGCACATGCTTCCCATGGTGCCTGCTATAAGTACATACCATAGTATAGCCGTGATTTGGTTTCTCTTTGGGTGTTTCATCTGGAGAAACTTGTACTTGAGTGACCAAAATATACCATTACAATTGAAAGACTATTTTATCTCTCTAGGACAGTAAGCCTGGAGGACCTTTGAGGAACTAAAAATTCTAGGACCTGGCAGTTGACATCAAAGTATCTAGAAATCAAAGGTTAGTGACTTCTATGATAGAGGAAAATGAAAAAAAACAAACAAACAGAGTCAGTCTTCTTCATTACGAGGAGAGATGCATAAGAAAAATGGTTCTTTGAAAAACAAGATGTGATGATGTCTGTTGGTTGTTGGCCAACTTCATCTGGAGACAGAGCTGATCTCTTCCTACTTCAAACTCCCACCTTGGGGATAGGAAGACAGGTTTCTTGTCTATTCTTTTTTTTTTTTTCCTTCCCCATGGTTATTCCTACTCCCTTGCCTGGGCTTACTCCTTTTCTCTCTTCCAAGATCACTTAGGTCATTTTGTCTCTTTTGATCTGCCCAACCCTTTACCCCATCTTTTGAATTTCTGTTGTCTCAGCTAACACCTTACACTGTATCCATTTTATTATTTTGTGGATGTTAGTTCTGTGTTTCTGAATGGACTTCAAATTTTCTAAGGGGAAAGATATTCTTCCTTTTTTTTCTCCTTCTTGAAAGAGAGAAAGAGAGAAAGAAAGGAGAGTACGATGAGGAGAGGGAGAGAATCTTAAGCAGGCTCCATGCTGGGCATGGGGCTCAATCTCACGAGCCATGAAATCATGGTCTGAGCCCAAATCAAGAGTCAGACGCTTAACCAAATGAGCTACCCAGGCGCCCCAGCAAGATATTCTTAACCTGCCTTTACATCTTTTTCCTCAGCCCAGCACACAGAACTCTCTTTCAGGGCATCTGAAAGACCTGTATATACATATATATACACATACATACACATACATACATATAATGGAACATTACTCAGCCATAAAAAAGAAGGAGATCTTGCCATTTGTGACAACATGGATGGACCTAGAGGGTAGTGTGCTAAGTAAAATAAGTCAGACAGAGAAAGACAAATACCATATGTGGAATCTAAAACACAAAACAGGGGCACCTGGGTGGCTCAGTCGGTTGAACGTCCGACTTCGGCTCAGGTCATGGTCTCACAGTTCATGAGTTCAAGCCCCGTGTCGGGCTCTGTGCTGACAGCTCAGAGCCTGGAGTCTGCTTCAGATTCTGTGTCTCCCTCTCTCTCTGCCCCCTCCACCACTCACGCTCTGTCTCTGTCTCTCTCTCAAAATAAATAAAAAACATTAAAAAAATTAAAACACATAACAAATAAATAAACAAAAAGGAGAATCAGACCTATAAATGCAAAGAACAAACTGATGGTTGCGATGGGGACTAGGGGCATCGGTAAAATGGATGAGGAGGAGGAGACATAGGCTTCCAGTTATGGAATGAATAAGTCACAGAAATAAAAGGTACAGCATAGGGAATATAGTCAATGATATTGTAATAGTGCTGTATGGTGACAGGTGGCAGGTGCACTTGTGGTGAGTTTAGCACAACATACAGAGAAACTGAATCACTATGTTGTACACCTGAAACTAAAGTAACATTATGTGTCAACTATACTCAAATAAAAAAGTAAATAGATTAACCCCTGCCCTGAAATAAATTAAAATAAAATAACCATGTTTGAGTACCTGAGGGAGTTTTTGTTATATGAAAGGTCACTTCTGTGAAATCTTCATTTAGTAGGAATTCAGATGAAAAAGGAGGACACACAGACACGTGCACACACACACATGCATTTTTTAGACTGTTTTTTTAATCCACTGTGAATTACAACCATTTCTTATGTGCACATATTTCTTATGTGGTTTTGGTTATATATTATTTATGTGATCTGCAAACCATTCTTCCGTGTTCAAAATGGCCCAGGAAAGGAAGGGAAGAAGACAGATGCAGTCAATTAAAACTATAGAGGGATTTTTAGCTCATAGATAGTATATACCCAAACTGGAAGAGAGCTAAAACACAGAGACTAACTTCTTTTCCATAGTAGGTAGTTTAGAGATTTTGGGTTGTGCTAAAGTTCTGCATGGTAATATATACAATAGTACTATTATAATAGATTATGTAATTTATGCCTTTTCAGATTCTAACCTTGTACGTTATCTGCTTAATTCTCCAATCCTAGGATCAGATATTTGACTGATATAAATTGGCAAAGAAAGTAATTCTATGTGCTCCCTGCCTTCCATCCAAAACCCCAACAATGCATGGACTGACTGAAGATTTTCTTTTTCAGATATTTATAGAGGTACTATAATCCCTGAAGAATGGAAGTTGCTATTCTTTTTCAACTATTTCATCTGCTACCTTATCCAGTGATCACACACACACTCACACACACACACACACACACACACACACACACACACACACACACACATTTTCCTTCAGTGCTGTGTTGGCTGTTGGCCTTTGACCTTCAAGGATTTGGAATTTTTTTCCTAAGGTATTCTCAGGTAGAGAAACCTTTATAAACATTACACCACTGTATCTATGTTGATATTAAAGTAAAGAAGTAATTTCTCCAGATATTAATCTACTAAGTTTGATTATTTTATTGCTCGCAAACTGTTGCAGAGTTTTTTTTCCTTCTCTATTCTAAAGCTAGGAAAACTTATTTTGAGTCACTACATTAAAGCTTTCCTCATCCTCTTATCCATTAATTTGTTCATTGGTTATGTGCTGGTTTTAAAGTATGTCCACAGATTCTTTGACACAATTCCGTGAGAAGGTGAAGAGTCTAATTCTCTGCCACTTAACTGAGGGCCAGATATAGGGGATTCCTTTGGAAAAAACAATGTGGCATAAGTTGTAATTTGGGAATTCTGAGGCTAGATCATAAACAATATTACCATTTCCATTTGATCTCTCTTGGATTGTCCACCCTGAGGGAGGCTAGTTGTTATGTTTCAAGAATATCCAAATAGCCTTGAAAGAGGACCCCCTGGGGGAAGGACCAAGACCTCCTGTCAACAGCCAGCATGAACTTGCCAGCCATGTGGCAGCCATGTGACCCCATGAAAGTGCATTCTCCAGCCCCACCCAAGCCTTCAGATAGCTGTAGCCCTGGATGATGTCTCGACCACAAAACCATAATCTGGTGGGAAACCCCCACCCACACTACTTAGCTAAGCCACGCCCAAATTCCTGACTCCTAGAAACTGGGATGGATAATATATGATTACTGTTGTTTTTAAGGCATTTAGATTTGGGGTGGTTTGTTAAGCAGCAGTAATGCAGTTATCTTGCCAAAACAAGTTAACTGTTGTCTTTATACTTACAACAAATATTTACTATGCATCTGATTTGTGTCAAGCTGTCTGTTCTTCTCCTGAAGTAAACAGAAGAGACATAGTTCCTCCCATTGAAGAATTTACAATCTTGTGATGGATACTCATATTAAATAGATAGATGATTGCATAATTATTTAATTACCATAAGTGTAAGAGGGAATAGTAGGGTTATGAGTGCTAATGACCTTCAACCTGAAGGTCAGGAAAAGTTTCCCTGAGGACATTTAAGCCAACACTTGAATGAATGCGTAGGAGTTAGCCAGGTTAACAGGAACGTGGAGGATGGGAAAAAGCTTTCTAGGCAGAGGGATGCATAGGTGAAGGTCCTTGTTCAGGAGTCCCAACTAAGAAATTTTTGTGCTAGAAATTACTGGGAGATTTTTTTTCATTTGTTCAAAGAAATATATCTGAGCCCCTACTGTGTGTCAGGTGCTGTTCTAAGCACTGGGGATACATCAGTGAACAAATTGGGCATAAATCCCTGCCCTTACAGAACTTATATTCTAGTAAGTAAGAAGGATAATAAATTTAAAAAAATGAATAAAATACATAATATAAGACTTCTGGTTTCTGGTCCAGCATGTAAAGAGCTTGGAAGTTGTCTCTCTCTTCTGCACAAGGAAATACCTGAACAAACTAAAAAAACAACTCTTCTTAGATTAATCAGGGAACTGAGGCCATAGGGCAAACTACTTGCTTCCAGAATTGGAGAGGCAAACAGGCAGATACCTAGAATCAGAAGCCCAGGAGCAGGAAACTCCTTGGGAACCAGTGCCAGGGTAGGAAAGCCTAATCTGTCATTGACAAATTGCTGGAGGCTCAGGGTAGACAAGCCTGAGAGAGAAAAACTCCAGAGAGGCTCAGTCTTAGGTGAGGCCCCCACTGGTTTGTGACTTTTACCTCCAGGTTCTCAGTGAACATCACAAAAATCCTCTTGTGTTTCCTGCCAGGGAGGGGAAAAGTAGCCATATTGAAATAGGCTGAGAGCATTCTGTCCTTCCTGACAAGGCCTGGCCCTAAGAGAAACTGTGTTACCAGAGCCTAACTTGCTGGGGTTTTGCTAACCTAGTGGAAAAGAAATAACCAATTCTAACACCCTTTATCCTTCCTATATGTCTGAAGGGAGAAAAACAAAACAAAACAAAATAAGAGAAGCCCTTCTGAAGGTCACAGCCCTGGGGCCATGGCAATACACCTGACAACAGGACTATAGAAAAATTCCCCTTCCCCCACACCTCACCTCCACTTCAACGGGATTCCTTTAAAATAACAAATAACAACTGAGGATATTTAAGAAGTCCCTGGGGAAACCCAAAGGTAACAAGAGAGACAAAAGCAAGGCCACCAGAGGAAAAACAACCTCTGACACCTACAGCTATAGCAAACAGTAAATACAGCTTAATCACCAGCCAGCTAAACAAAATCTATGATATGGCAGATGGTAATAAATGCTGAGAAGAAAAATAAAGCAGGTAAAAGGGATTGGGTGTGTTGCTGGAGAGGGCAGGTTGCAATTTTAAATGGGATGGTCAGGAAATGCCTCCCAGAACAGGTGACATCTGCACAAAGATTTGAATGAGTCATGGACATAGCTGGGGACGAGCAGAGGGAACAAATAGAATATCTTTAGGAGGGAATGTGCCTGGTGTGTTGGACCAACCACAGGAAAACCGGTGTGACTAGAACAGTGAGTGAAAAGAGTCACAGGAAATGAGGTCAGAGAGGTAAGGTTTGGAGCTAGGTAGATTGTGCATGACCTTGTGGGCCAATGTAAAAACTTGGGTCTCTGGCTCCTCTGAGAATAGACCACAGGAGAGCAAGGGAGCCCACTCAGGAGGTTTGTGAAATAATTCAGGAGAAAGAAAATGATGACTTGAGTCAGGAGGGAAGCAGGAGAAAAGGTGAAAAGTCATCAGATCTGGATACATTTCGAAGATAGACCTGACAGATGTTGCTTTTGGATGAAGGGGTAAGACACAAAGAGGAATCAAGGTTGACTCCTTAGACTAAGCCAAAAAAGGAAGGCTGAATGAGGGGCAAGAGGGAGATCAAGCATTACGTTAGAGATGCCCATTAGACATCCAAGTGAAGATGGTAAGTAGGCAGTTGGGTATCCAGTACTAGAGGTGGGGGAGAGGTCTGGGCTGGAGATATAAATTTAGGAGTCATCAATATATAGATAGAATTTTAAGCCATGAGGACAAGTGAAATTACTAAGGGAGTGAATCTCTATGAAAAGAGAAGAGGGCTGAATCCTAGGGCACCCAATATTAACAGGTTGATGAAATCAGAAGAAATGAGCAAAGAAGGCTTGGGTGTAGGAGGAAAACCATGAGAGTATGATGTCCTGGAAGACAAATTAATGAAGTATTTCCAGAAGGAGAAAGTGAACAATGGTGTTAAATATGACTGAGGAGTCAAATAAGGGAATTGACCATTGGATTAGCAATGTGGACACCACTGATGGAAAACAGTTTTGGTGCTTGGAAGAGGCAAAAGCTTGATTAAAGGAGTTCTAGAGACAATGGCAGAATAAGGTTTAGAGATATGAGTATATATAATTCTTCAGAAGAATGGCTGTACACTAGAATGGAAATATGAACTTGTAGCTGGAGGGTAACATGGATGAGAGAAATAACATGTTGTAAAAGGATTGGGATCTAGTGATCAGGTGGAGAGTTCAGCCTTAGATAGGAACATGGAAAGTTCATCCCTGGTAACAGGAGAGAAGGCAGCATATAGGGCCCAGATGCTAGTGGGCGGGTGGAGGTGTTGGTTGGAACTTGTGGAGGCTCTCTTCTGATTGTTTCTATTTTCTCAGTGAAATAGAAATCAAGGTCATGAGCTGAGAATGAAGATGGGGGGAGGAGGTGTTGGAAGTATGAGGAGAGAAGACAACATACGGAATTATAGTCCTAGGACTGTAAATGGACTAGGGAAATGCACGGTGACTGCTGGGCAGCATGACCAGTGTGCTTGAAATTAATAATGGTGAATGTCATGAACATAAAGGGAGACCTGTCAGCAGGAACAAATGTTTCCTTCTAGCTCCATTCAACTTCATGCATTGCAATTAAGAGAAATGTTCCTGCAAATGAGTATAACATAGTTATTTGTTCGCGTCTAACAATCAGCGACTAAAGTCATTAAGAAATGATGAATTTGTGTCAAATCGACTTCATTTAGCACTGTTAGAGAATGGGAGGTCTCTGATTAATTGAATGTTGTAGATAATGAAGTCTGCTATATCATATATGAACTAGTTGTTTTTTTTTTTTATATAGAATTAGAAGATGGGGGAAGAACTACTCTGAACATGACCTAAAGGTTTTGGAATAATAATAAATGTCTAAATATCTAATAGCACTTCAGTGTCATAGTGGTGCCGAGTAAGAATCACTGTATGTCAAGGAAAATTCTGATTTTTTGAGTTTTCTGGCAGTTTGGAATCTGGATACGTTATACTGAGAATTTTTAAAAAAGATACAAAAATGAAAAGGGACATCATTAAATGTAATAAGAATATCTTCATAGAAATTCACCTATTGTGTCTTTGTCATACCCATAATAGCATTGGTATAACTTTTTTTTCCCTCTTCTCAATTGCCTTTTTCTTGGCTAGTGAAGCAAGATAACATAATTAGATACCGAATCTTTGGCAGTGGCAATAGCACTGTCATGTCAGTGAGTAGAATTATCTAGACTTGTTCCACCTTTGCTGCAAGACAGACTTATTTCTCTCTTGGCTAGTTTTGTTTTCTAGTAACTCAAACTCTTTATTCTTGCGAATCTGCTTTACATTATTCAGTTATTTTTAAAAATAACTGTCTGATTATATAAGCAACACATATTCACTGAATAGAACTTGGACAATATGGAAAGGTAGAGAGAAGAAAATAAAAATTATCTCACTACTTAGAGATTAACACAGTTAACATTTTGGTGGATTTTAATATTTTAATTCACACATGTATTTATTTAGAAAATTTATACCAAACTGTATATCATTTTACATCCTTTTTAACTTAATATTTTATTGTCAGCTTCTCCCATGCCATCCCTTAGTCTTTTTTTTCTTTTTTTGTACTTAAATGTTTATTTTGTGGGGGAGGGGCAGAGAGAGAGGGAGGCAGAGGATATGAAGCATGCTCCACGGTGACAGCAGAGAGCCTCATATGGGAATTGAACTCACTAACTGGGAGATCATGACCTGAGCCGAAGTCAGATGCTTAACCAACTGAGCCACCCAGGCTTATCACATAGTCTTTGAAAACACCATTTTAAATGACTATATAGTAGTGTATTGTATGCATATACTATAATTTAGTTAACAACTCTCCCATTATAGAGCACTTAGGATGTTTTGAAATTTATAACACTAGGGGCGCCTGGGTGGGTCAGTTGGATGAGTGTCAGACTTCTGCTCAGGTCATGATCTTGAGGTTTGTGAGTTCAAGCCCTGCGCGGGGCTCTGGTGACGGCTCAGAGCCTGGAGCCTGCTTCGGATTCTGTGTGTCTGTCTGTCTCTGCTCCTCCTCCCGTTCAAGCTCTTGTCTTTCCATCTCTTTCAAAGCTAAACATTAAAAAAATAATCATAGAATAAAATTTATAACACTAGATGAGCATGCTTGAACACAAACCTTTTTTTGTTAACACTGATGATTTTCTTAAGGTAGTTTCTTAGAAATGGAATTATGAGGTTAAAGGGTACAGACATTTTAAAGGTTATTGTGTACATATTGCAGCTGCCCTCCTGAAGGATCACACTTTTTGTAGTCTCCCGGAAGTGAACAAGGCAGTCCATTTCACTGTTCCCTTGAAAATTCCATCATCTACTGCATCTGTCTGCATACCATATCGGTGCTCACTTCACTTCAGTTTAATTCTCAAATGAGTTATCCCATAATGCTCCTGAGGGATCTTCCTGACTCTAGTCTTTCTTAGCACTAAGATACTCGCCGTGCTGCTGTCCGAGCCCTTTCGGCACCCCTGGCCTTGTCACTTCCTCGATCAAAACCTCGGATCCTCCTCGGTCCCAGTAGGTTATAGGGCAGCACATGAGACCCTTCCCAGTTGGTCCCAACCTTCCTTTTCAGCCTCAGTGACTACTCATCTCTAAGTCCTCTGACAAAGCCCGACAGAATATCCTTTTATATACACAACACACAATGCTTGCTCGTGCCTCTAAGGCTTTACACGATTTCACTCTGTCACCTTTCCTTCCTGAAGCTGAATTCATCTTTTAAAACCCAGAGCAAATTCTTCCCCGGCATCCCAGGTGAGGTAGTTGAACATGACACCGCGGTGCAATCACATAGCACTGTACCCATGTCCACACTACAGCACTAATCACTTTGCCCTGCAACGATTTGCTTACTTTGAGTTCCCCATTGAGTCCCTCAAGGACCCTGTTATATTTATTTTTATCCTCAGTTCTTAGCCTGTTACATAATTGACGATCAATAAATATGTATTGACTCAATGGCTAAAAGCACAGAATGGATTTGAATGGTCTGTCGTTAGCTAGCTTGGAAGCATTGGATTTCAGGGGTGGAGTGTGCCATTGCTAACTAGTCCGCAGTGGTCTTGTAAGTGGACTTTCCTTAGCTGGCATCAAAGCATGTGGGGCGTCCCATGCAGTCTTTGATCGCAAGCCTCTGTTCATTCTTCCATCTCTTCCTGTTATTTGTCTTAATTGTATTCTGTGGTCTACTCTCCCAATTCTTTCACTCTAACCAGCCTATTTTGATTTCACCTATCTGACAAAGCTCAGAGCAGCTAATGGCTTTACTTCATACTTTCTTCTTTGCTCTTGCTATTGAAGTTTTCTGATCCTTTGTACAGGCATCTGAGTGTTGGCTGGAGAAACACACAGAATTGTGTTGCCCAGAGCATCCTGCTTGTGAATTCTATTCTATATTTATATACTTCCTCTGCATCTCATTTATTTTTTATTGTACTCTTCTAATGTATGCCCTGCAAGCAACCTCTATCCTTTGTTGAACAAGGCAGGATATAAGTACACACATAAATCAATGCATAAACGCAGAGCACATGCTGACTTCCTTTATTGCACACTGCATGCTCTCAAAGGCCATTGGGTGCTCCTTGCTGCTCACCTATATACATATTGGTTTGTCTGGATTGCTGTTCCAAACCTTTTCGTGACTTGGCCACAAAGTTTACCTCAAAAATAGAAGCCATCTGAGGAGATTTTCCTTAACTTCTCTCTCTCGCACCAAGACCTCTCTTTCAGGGCAGTCCAGTCAGGCATCTCTGGGGTACTGCCCCTGTCATGGTGTGCGTGCGTGGTGTTTCTAACTGAACTGAGCAGTCTCCGAGGCCCCTGCCCCTCTGCCTATAAACCTGCTCCAGCAGAGCTCAGTCCACAGGCTCAGCTAACAACCTGCCTCTCTGTCCTTTCCATAATACAATGTCTGTCCTTTCTATAATCCAATTACTGTCCTTTCTATACTCTGATTTCTGACCCAGAGCCCCATTCTACTGAGTTGGTTAAACAAACATTAACATCTTTCCTTCTTAGGGTTTACCCTCCCCTGCCCCAGACCCCACCCCATGGATCTTCTGCAGTAGAAAGGCTTGAGAAGGAAGCAGGGCAGTGATTGATCTTTTGGTCCTTGGTCTTCTGGGTCATGATGCTCTGTTTTCACACTTCTTGGTGCATGGGCATCTTTGCTGAGCCTGCCTGGGTCCTGTATCCTTAGGTCACCCAGAGCTCTGTCTCTCAGATCTTGTCTCTCTTTCTGTGGGGCTGCTGGGAGGCAGAGCCCACCCTCTCTGCTCTGGGAATCTGTGGACAGCTTTTTCTCTATTTCCTCCTGCTGCCCTGGCTATGGAAAACCCTCATCTGGGGGAAATATGACTCCCTCCCTTTTTCCTCAAGAACTTGGTTCCTTAACCACAAATTCCCTAAGTTTTCCTAAGGGCTTAAGAATTTGGGAGAACAACAACAAAAAGCCAAGAAGGCTTTTAAGTAAAGACAGACGTGAGTACTTTAAATATCAGAAGGAAAAACTCATAGAATAATATCCCAAATATTCTCATCCCGGTCAACAAAATAAAAACGAGCAAACAAAAAAGTCCCTGATTTTTCTCTCCTCACTCCCATTCTCTTCACCATTAATCTTTCTGAAAAAGCATTCTTGCCCCATTGTCTTCATTCTGGGTTAGCCACACCTTTCTCTTCCTTCTCTGGTTCTATTGAAAACACTCTCCTAATCACCAACCTCTATTGTTTTCAGCTTCTTCCTTCTCTCACTCTTAACTCCCTTTATCCCCTTCCAACCTCCAGCTCTCCTTCTGTTAGGATGATTCAGTCACCAGCATTGTGCTATGCACTGGAAACACAAATGAATTAGACAACTCTTGTTTTAAAGGAATTTAGGGTCAGGTAAGGTACGCAGTAACAATGGAGTACTTCACAAAAATGTGTTGCTTCTGTGTTTAATGCCAGAAAGGCCATGGTGCCTTCCTGCTGCTGCTTGTTCCTGTTTCTAACTCTTCCTCCTGACACATCCTCTCTCTTTTTTTCGGTGGCTCCTCTTAAATTTTCCACTCAGCAAACTCTGAGAGTCCACACTGGGTTTCTTCTCCCCAGGCTTCCCTCTTCAGAGAAATTCTTTGCAGCTATGTGGATGAATCCTAAAGCTGCATATTGGGTTGGCTGAACAAATTCACTTAGATGTCCTTTTAGCACTTCCCCTTCTCCTGTTAATGACATCACAGTCTTCTCTCAGTAAAGCTTAAGACCATCACCGCTTTTTCTCTGTTCTCAGCATGCAGCCAATTGCCATCACCAAATGGTTCTTCCTCTTGAGGCTCTCTCTCATTCAGCCTTTCCTTTTCCTGTTCATCCTATCACTTGATCGATACCATTATAACACGAAGAATTTTCTGCTTCGTTCTTTGTGCCTGGGATGTGGACCTCCCCCCCCCCCCCCCCAAAGAATCACAATATCCTGGAAACTTGTTTCCCTGTTCCAAACTTCTTCTGTATCAGAATAAACTTTCAAAAGTACCACATCTATAATCATGACACAATATATACCTAGGTCAGATCCTTGCTGTATACCTTAAATTAATATGTTAAGTGAAAATTTAAGTGTTCTTGTATGAATTCCAACCTGGGGTGAAGGGGTTTCCATGCCATCATGCAATTGTCTGACACTAGCTTGGTGTCCTAACCATTCAACTGAATTCTGATTCTATCTGCTGGAGATAGTGTCAGATCGCATGGGTTAAGGCTCAGTCCTACAAGCCTGGCCCCCAGCCCACTTCAGATGCCTGTCTCTAGTCCAGGTTGTCCCCTGAATGATCAGCTATAGACTAGAGGTTCCAATGACCCCTTCCTTGGGCTCAATTAATTTGCTGGAGCCACTCACAGAACTCAGAGAAACGTTCTACATATTAGATTACTGGTTTACTATAATAGGATATAACTCAGGAACAGCCAGTTGGAAGAAATGCGTAGGGCAGGGTTTGGGGTAAAGGTGAAGAGCTTCCATCCCCTCTCCAGGAATACCATTCTCCTCAAATCTCCAAGTGTTCACCAACCCAGAAGTTCTCCAAACCCCATCCTTTAGGTTTTTATGGAAGCTTCATTACACAGGACTAATTAAACCATTGGCTATTGGGGGTTGATTCAACCTCCAGGTCCTCTCCCTTCCCAGGAGGTTGAGGGGTAGGACTTAAAGTTCCTTCGCCTTCTAAATCACGTGGTTGGTTCCCTTGGCAACTCCTGTCCCAAGGTGCAGGCTAAAGAGTCGCCTCATTAGCATAAAAAAAGACACCTTAGTCGCTCCCTGCTTTCCTCACTGTGGAAATTCCAAGGGTTTAGGAGCTCTGTGCCAGAGACAAGGACAAAGACCAAATATCATACAATTATATATCAGTAAAACCAGGAGGGATTAAATACCACATCTTGTCATTTCCTTGCTCCAAATCCTTGTCTCTTTGTCGGTTGGATTGTTTGAATTCTTTACCCAGCACTCAGTGCTTCTAGGATATACTCCAAATTTATTTCTAGGTAGACCCTTATGAATATCTTTTTGTTGTTGTTTATTTTTGAGAGAGAGAGAGAGAGGCAGAGAGAGAGAGAGAGAGGGAGACAGAGGATTCAAAATGGGCTCTGCGCTGACAGCAGAGAGCCCAATGCGACTCGAACTCATGAACCATGAGATCATGACCTGATCTGTAGTTGGACACTCAACCAACTGAGCCACCCAGGCGCCCTGAACCCTTATGAGTATCTCATACTGCAGCATATGTGTACTATTCCTCAGATACGATATATACTGCCTAATTGCTTTCACTGGTACTTTTACAGCTAGAATAAACTACTGCCTATTGCTACTTGTGGAACTCTTAGCCATCTTTTAAACTTCTCAAAAGTTTTATTCTATGAAGCCATTCAAGTCTCCCTAAGAGATGCTGTCTTCTCTACCTTTGATTTCTCAGAACTATTATTTGAACTTCCCGCATGGTTACTATCTTACTCTTCCCTGTCCTATGGTTATTTTCTACTTCTCTTATCTCCTTGTTAAGCTTCAGTCTCTGCAGAGATGGTGTCTTTTCTCACTCACGTTGCAGATTAAACAGTGCTTGTCATCGTGACTTCTGTAGAGAGGCATCCGATACCTATTCTTTGTCTTGAGTAACAGAACTCCTTTTTTTCTCCCCCCCACGGTGATAATGTGCCCAACTAAAAATACTACTTACTCTCCAAATTCTCTTGCAGTCAGGTAGCCAAATGAGTCAGTTGTACACAAGGAGATGAAAGCTGAGGGTTTCTGGCTTTTTGGAAATAGACACCACGCTCCTTTCTGCTTTGTTCTTCTTGTCTGGAATGTGGCCATTAGGTTAGTTTCATGGCCATCAGATAATAAGCTTCAGGGTAGAGATGAGCACATTGATTCTTTCATTCAACAAATATTTACTCAGCGCCTACTATAGTGCCAGGCACTGTTATAGATGCTCCAGAAAATGGCAGAGCAGAAGGATAGAAAGAGTCTGGATCCCAGATGGCATCATTAAACATTGAAACAGCTTTAACTGCCTACCTCTAGACTTCATGAACCCCCTTTACTTTCAGCTACTTTTACTCAGTTTTGTTATTTTCTGTTATTTTTAGCTGAATGCATTTCTTATTCATACAATGCTGTTCAATTACTTTTTTAAAGCCTAGAATTTTAAGTGAGACTGACTCAAGTTTATTTTTCCATTGAAATAATCATACGGATTTCCCCCTTTATTCTATTAATTATTATTGATTTTCAAATCTTGCATTCCTGTAATAAGCCCTATGTGATTGAAATGTAGTTATTATCCTTCTTATTTATCCATGAATTTAATTTGCTACTATTTTGATTGGGATTTTTATATTATGTCCATGAGAGATACTGGCCTGCTATTTTCCTTCCTTATAATATTCATGTCAAGCTTGAGGTCAAGGTTATGCTGACCATATGAGTTGGGAAGTCCTTCTTTTTTTATTATCAGAAAGAGTTTGCATCAGATTGTTCTTATTCCTTTAATGTTTGGAAGAAGTTACTGGTGAGGCATCTGGGCCTGAGGTTTTCATTGTTTTAATTATGAATTCAATTTCTTTCATAGATACAGAACTGCTAAGATTTTCTGTTTATTTTTTAGTCACTTTTGGTAAAATGTATTTTTCAAAGAATTTGTCCATTTCATCTAAACTCAAATGTATATATCTGTTTATTATCATTTTAATGTCTGTGGAAATTGCAGAGAAGTCCCTTTTTAAAATATATGATATTAGCAAGTTTTGTCTTTTTTTTTTCTTAATTTTTCTTGGGTTTATTAATTTTAAAATTTGTTATCAAAGAGCCATCTTTCACCTTTGTTAATTATCTCTAGGGTATGTTTGCTTTCTGTTTTATTGCTTTCTGCTATTATTTCCTTTGGGCTTAATCTGCTATTTTTTTCACCCTAGTTTCTTGAGGTGGAAGCTTATATCCTTAATATATTTTTTTTTAATATTTTTTTAACGTTTATTTATTTTGAGACAGAGACAGAGCATGAACGTGGGAGGGTCAGAGAGAGAGGGAGACACAGAATCGGAAGCAGGCTCCAATCCAGGCTCTGAGCCATCAGCCCAGAGCCCGACGCGGGGCTCGAACTCACAGACCGTGAGATCGTGACCTGAGCCGAAGTCGGATGCTCAACCGACTGAGCCACCCAGGTGCCCCTATCCTTAATATTTAAACTTTCTTTCTGATATATGCATCCAAAGTATTATATTTCCCTGTTAGCATTGCTTTAGCTATCCACCATAAGTATTGATATGTCAAGTCTTCATTATCATTTAATTTAAAATATTTTCTAATTTTCACTATGCCTTCTTCTTTGATCCATGAGTTATTTAGAAACATATTGCTTAACTTAAAAATATCTTAGGACATTTTAGTTAATTTTCTGTTATTTATTTTTAGATTGATTCTATTGTGGTCCAAGAATTTACTCTGTGTGATTGTATTCTTTGAAATTTATTGTGACTTGATGGCCCAGTATCAGATCTATTTTAGGGGTGCCTAGGTGGCTCAGTTGGTTACGTGTCTGACTCTTGATTTTGGCTTGGGTCATGAGTTCAGTCATAAGATTGAGTCCTGCTTTGGACTCCTCACTGGGAGTGGATTCTCTCAGTCCCTCTCCCTCTGCCCACCCCCCCCCCCCAAAGAAAATAAGGATCTATTTTAGTGAATGTTCCATGCACATTTGTAGAGAATGTATATTAAAAGTTGTTGGCTATAGAATTATGTATGTATCAATTGTGTAACTTTAAATCATATTGTTAAAATCTCATATATCTTTGCTCATTTTTTATTTGCCTGTTCTATCAGGGACTGAAAGAGGTGTGTTAAAATCTTCAGTTTTTATTATGAATTTACTATTTTGCTTTATATATTTGAAGCTATGTTATTAAAAGCATAGGAATTTATGACTTCTGTTGAGTTGACATTTCTGTCAACATAAAATATTTTTCTATTACTAGTCATCCTTCTTGCCTTTGAGTCTTCTTAATCTGACATTGTTAGATGTCACTAGTTTTCTTTTGGGGAAGGCTGGCACCACGGTGTATCATTTCCATCCTTTTCCTTCCTTCGTTACTGTGTCTTTATATTTAAGGTTTGTCCCATCAGAGTCAGGTTTGAATCCCAGTTCTGGTCCTTCATAGCTAAAACTCAATTTCCTGACTGTGAAATGGACACATACACACACACACACTCTCTCTCTCTCTCTCTCTCTCTCTCTCGGATAGTAACAATTACTGCTATTAACTATCGTAGTTAATACTCAACCAGTCTTTTTAGATACATTTTTTCTTATTTTTATTTCAATTAAATACTATTCCAGTGTAGTCCTGATTATGTGGTCCTATCATTTATATTAAAATAGGAGGAAAGCACCTCTGTACCTTTGAGTTTCTGGTCCCTCATTATGAAGCTAAATCTGGGGAATATATCCATGTAATTGTATACTTCCTGCTTCAGAGAGGAAAATTAAGAAAGTCCTACCATTTGACTTCCATGAGTTGGTAGGGGATTTTCTAAAAAACTGCTCAGGATGAAGGCCAAAAAACAAAACAAAACATAACAAAACAATTATAGGCTATGTATAAACAAAAAGGAAGTGATTCACTAAAGATTATCATTTGCTTGAGGGTCTATTATACTCTCAACATCCATCCAATCATTAATTCATTTAACATAGATTGAGGAGTTTACCATATATTTGGGACCGTACTAGGAGCGGGATACAAAAATGAATATGACAAAGTCTCTCCTTCTAGCCGAGAAGTAGAAAAGTTTAGGAAGAAGGAAAGACAGATACTAGAAAAATGTTACATTCTGTGATATATAGTGATAGTAGGATACAGGGTGCCATGAATGGAGATAGGAGAAAGTATAAATTTGCATCTGGAATATTCTCCTGCTTTTTGTTGTTGTTGTTGTTGTTGCTTATCTTGTGAATGCCTCAGATTTCCTAGATGAAGGGGCATTTGAACTAGGGTCTATAGAATGACTTTGAGGATGAACCAAATTAAGGTTTTATATAACAAAAAATGAGGCACTCTATGTATTTTCAGCAGACAGGGATTAAATATAGGGCTATGTGTGCTTAGGAAATTATTGGAAGAGCTAGGAGAATGTGCTTTAGCTGGAGCCTCCAGTAATGACTCACAGAATGCCACCTATTCTGGGAGCTGCTCTCTTGTCACATCCAGGAGGTGGGAATCAAGAGGTCCACTGGGAATAACTGATTTAAATAAACATGATATACTGTAATTGAGACCCAGGAGTCAAGAAGCTGGAATCAGGAAGTTACTTCTGCCAACACTCATGAAGCTGGAAACTGTGTACCAGAATGTAGAAATATTCATATCTGCACAACTTTCCTTGCCCATAGGAAACAAACACAGCTGGAATAGGGCTTCTCCTATCTGCTGATCTTTGAGTGACTGATCTGATTGATGAAGCCCTGTTCACACCCAGAGCTGGAGTGTAAAGGGGTCTGGGAAATGTGATTTTTAGCTTTCTAGGGTTTTCTCTATAAATGAACCCACAGTAGCGGGAGAAGGAAATAGATGCAGAACGCAGATCAGTTATCAAACATACCAGGTGAAGATGAGTGGGTGTAGGAGAGACAGGGGGAGGTGGGAAAGGAGGCAAAATAATACAGAGATTTGTGGGAATTTCTGGGATGGCTGGGAAAGAGAAACAACAAAAGACGAATCTCGAGGCAAGTCTCATCCAGATGATGAGAATGGACTTGGGGAAGGTGGCAAGGAGGAATATCTCACTTAGGCAGAACCCCCCAAGTGGTTATTGCATTAATCAAGCTGAGTGGCCCTGGTGGACTAAGGCTATAGTGACAGAAAAAGAGAGAAGAGACAATTGGGGAGCTAGTTAAAATATCATGATCATTTTTTATCACATACTTTTCTTTTTTAATGGTGACTTTTCTCTCTGGAAAACAGGCTTTGTTCTAGCTTTTCACTTGTTTTAATATAAAGCTTATGGAATGTGTTATTCTAGCCTGTGATGATTCTCTGTTTACTGGGCACCCACAGCACTGTGCTTAATGCTTTCTATCCTCGGGTGGTTTCATATGTTGTTTGCCTTCCCATTTAGAAATGGAACTTTTAAACAGCAGAGATCATGTTTTATACTTACTTAATGTAATAGGATATAACATTTGAAAACTTTAACTAAGGCACATAGAGTTAATAGATACATTTCCTGCACAGGTTCCAGATCAAAATGTAAAATTTCAAAGGATGTCTCAAAACCAATAACATGACTTCCAACTAATACCTACATTGAGGGTCTAAAAGACTAGGATTGAGGAATGATTTTAAAGAGTATTTCCTTGGAGAGAGCTGGGCTGGGATTTTAGCTCTCCCTGAGGGGGCAAGATGAGGTACATTCATCTCACCTTAAGTCCAGTGCAAAAGACTTACTAGAAGCACTTACTGAACTTGATGTGAAATTAGGATACAGAGAAGACCAGAGATTTCCTCCTATTTGAAAAATCTAAAAGGCATCCAACAGGCGGGTTTGCTTTAGATGGATGAACTGGAGGAGTGTGCATGACTCATATCAACGGAATCTCAGATGAGAAGTCCTCACTGATGGGGCTCTTTCTAAGAATCCACAAAATAGCTCATAAGAATCACTGTTATTTACCAGAGGGTACAGGACAATTTTATGATAGTACTAATTCGGTAAGAGTTTTCCTGTGTACCCCAACCTCTCCTTTCTTTTCTCAACACCCTTTGGACTTGGAAGAGAGGGTCACAACCAGATTAGAAAAATGGAGAGGGGAGATATAAGAAAGAAGGATTCCCCCTCCCTTCACCTACCTCCTTTCCTGATCCCCTGCCCATCAAAGTCTTGTGGGAGGAGAGGAGGGAAGAATTCTAATTCCAAATTCAATTTGAAATTTTGATTATTGCATGTAATTAGACACTGTCAAGTATGAATTTGAGATGGTGTTTACAACTTGAAAGGATAGGTGGAATTTTGTTACCAGAATGATTAGAACAATCAGGGGACTTTTGAGTTTTCATTCAGGTCAATGGAAGAACATTCTCCATTTAAAGGGAGAGAGTGAGGCAAGATAAAAATGAATCCTGTTTGGTAAACTACTGGTTGAACTTTGTAATTTCCAGAGGGTCTGCTGGTGCAGTCCTGGACAGTAAGTGGAAAAGGCAACATGGTTTGGTACAAAGAGACTTCTGCTACCTCATAGCTATATGACCTTATGAAACACATCTAATTCCTATGAATCATGGTTTCCTAATCTGCAAAATAAAATGAATACATGATATCCGCCTTTTTTACTTCACAATATTACTGGAAAGATCAAATAAGATTGTACATTTAAAAAGTGTTTCTAAATTCCAGTGGGGGGGGTGGCGCCTGGGTGGCTCATTCAGTTAAGCGTCTGACTTCACCTCAGGTCATGATCTCTTAGTTCCTAAGTTGGAGTGCCACCTCGGGTTCCATGCTGATAGCTTGGAGCCTGGAGCCTGCCTCGGATTCTGTGTCTCCCTCTCTGCCTCTCCCCCGATTGTGCTCTCTCACTCTCTCTCTCTTTCTCTCTCAAAAATAAACATTAAAAAAATTTTTTTTTTTAATTCCAATAGGTAGTCAAAATCAAGTAATCACCTGGTGATTATGTACTGTGACCAGATGGGACTTTGAAAATTCATAAAATCTTCCCTTCTTGCCCAAGGCCTGAGCCATCCTAAACCCAAAGCCAAATAAGAACAATTAAAGAAGAAGAAGAAAGCTCCAGAGAAGGATATTCCACAGAATCCTCAGTGGCCCCTTTCTATTCCTAACACTACTAGGATAATCTGTTCTGCCTGCCCATTCTTATTGTTTTATCACCACTTATAAAAACCACTGACAACTTAGCACTAATGAAAGTTTTCTTCCCTCATCAGTTTTTCAGCACCTTCCCCAACATGAGTGTCGAATTACTGGCCAATTATCTGGAAACTGAAGCGAGCCCCAGAGAGGCAGTGAATTAGTAAGGAAAGCACTGACAGAGGGAGGTAATGTCGGCAGAGAAGGCTGATTGAAAAAGTGTCTTCACGTGGCTCATAGAAGGGCCGGGAAACTAGACGAGAGCATGAGGTTGAGCTCCAGGGACAGCTTTACTCAACAAGAGAAGAGTGTGAATATCTCACAGACAATGCAATATCTGTCCGTGGGTATGGCATGGGATCTCCCCGACAGAGCCACTAGGAGATTGGTTGCCACTAATTAAAAATGGTTCGAGCCGTGCTTGAGTGTCACAGCATTCTGTTGTATCGTGTAGAATAACAAAAACAGAGGCATTTGTGAAGGAAAGTGGACCGTGAAATCTGAGTGATGCCGCAGTTGTGCAGGAAATCGTTCCTCTTCTTCCCCTCCCCAGAGTGTTTCAAATTTAGATTTTCAGCTTCTGGAATCAATGATGATGGATTCCACCATCTCCACCACCATGCCCTATTCGTCTGCTTTTTCTCCTGTGAGTGGTGCCATTTAAAAGAATATAAACCACCTCGCTCATTGCTTCTTTGGAGCTTACGTTCTAAAATGAACTTTGCATTCATAGACCAGTGAGAGGATAAGTATACAGTGCAACAGAGTGGATCAAGGAATGGAAATGACAGATCGAAAGCTTATTAATTACCTTGTGTTCTGATGTTAAAAGGGATATATTTATATATACATATTGGAATGGGGGAGAAATAGAGGGCAGTGTGAGGGAGCTATTTTAGTTGGTGAAGAGATGAGAATCTTAAGTCAAAAGAAAAAAAATACACTTTATGTATAATATTTAAAGTTCTAACAGTAATGAAAAGAAGAACTAAAAATAAATGAACTCTCCAAACCAGGAAGGGAGAGGGAGGAAGTAGAACTGAGTTAAAGTGTTTCATCTTTTAGGGTGGCTAGTCAAAGACACTGTCTGAAGTTAACAAGTCAAACAGAATTGCAGCATATTCTTTATAGTAGTGGAAGTGACTATCTTTGGTTATAAACACAAGAGCAATCTCTTTCCTAGGGGGCTGAAGCAAGGCTTCAGGGGGCACCATAGAGCAAAATGTATGTAGGAGTTGGGCTTTCCTTTCTTTCCTTCCCTGTTCAACCAGAACAACTCTGCTGTTTGTCTGTTTTACATCTTGGGTTACAGTGAAATCTTTTGATTAAAAAAAAAACCCTTTCATTGCTTTTAAAATGTTTGGAAAACATCATCTTAGGACAAGATGCCTCTGTTACAAAGATCTGGATTAAAATCCTAAATTCTGGCAGGGCCAAAGAAATTCTAGGGAAAGGTAAGTGGCTTTTATAATACAAATCTTCCTTTACTTAAGATGGTTTTACACCCTGATAAACCCATCATAAGCTGAAAATATCCTAAGATGAAAATGCATTTAATGCATCAAACCCACCCGGCATCATGGCTTAGCCTAGCCTACCTTAAGCATGCTTAGAATACCTATGTTAGCCTGTAGTTGGGCAAAATCATCTGATGCAAAGCTTATTTCATATTCACATGTTGAATATCTCGTGTAATTTACTGAAAACTGTATTGAACTGAAGAACAGAATGGTAATATGGGTACAGCAAGGTTCTAAGTGTATCGTCAGCGTTTACCCTCCTGACCGCATGGCTGACTGGGAGCTGCGGCTCGCTGCCTAGCATTACTAGAGAATATCGCACCACAAATTGCTAGCCCAGGAAAAGATCCAAATTCAAAAACTGAAGTGCAGTTTCTACTGAATGCATATGGCTTTCACATCCCTATAAAATTGAAAAATTTTAAGTCAAACCATTGTAGTTGAAGATCCTCTGTATTATACATATCCATATAACCACTCCTTTGCAAATAGATTCTGTTTTACCCACTAGCTGCTCCAGAAATCATGATTTCCTACCTACTCAGGCCATAGCTTATTGAACCAAGAGTGAAGAGCTCACTGAAGTTTGGCGGTTTTAAAGTTAGATTCTTAGGTCCTAGACTCTGGGATTTGAAGTGAGTTGATACACACTTGGGAGCTGTGAGGTGACTGTCTTGGCCACTTTGCAGTCAGGTAATAAAGAAGTATAAGGAAGCAAAGAGGAGGTGAGGAGGTATTGAGGAGCCCCAGAGAGAAAAGATTTTCTCTCCTTTCCATTTCATAGTCCCCCCATCCCTGATGAAACCATTAGATTCCATTATCCTAGATCTCAATGAAGCCTCTGTTATGTCTGTGAAGTGTGCATGGGTTTTGTTCCTTGAATCTGAAAAGAAAAAAAAAAGGCTTTGTATAAGATATAGAAGAGAATGCACATAACTCTGGAGAAACAACTTAGAAGGTGTTAGGAACAGTTAATAAAATCAGTCCAAGAGAAAAATTGTTAGAATTCAGAGAGGCTTGGATGACAGAGATTAAAAGGGCACAGCCCATGAACACCTGCAGGGTGACTTAGTGGCTGGAGCTCAGAGAACCTATTGAGATGAGGATCTGGTGACTAGGAAGACGACCTAAAACAAATGAGTTTATCAAAGGCACATACAGCACAAGACTTTGCTTTCCTAGGGTCAGAGAGAACTAAGGGATGTACTTACCTTTTGGATTGGGGTTAGAAGTAGAGAGAATAAACAAATAAGGGTATTTGCAGCTATAGGTAGAGGCAGCTCTCTTCTAGTGGTGATAGGAAGCCAGAGTGACTAGCATGGACTGAGTAGAACTTGAACTTTTCAAAACAGTTACATTGAAAAAAACCTGTTTTCAAGTACTTTACCTAATTTGCACACGACTTTTGTCATGACATTCCTATAAAGCACAGTGATAAAAATAATTTAGTAAACCAGATGCTGGGGCCTCCTGGTTCCATGAATTAGGCTGAAGTGAACCATCCACACCTTCCAAGTTTCATTCCCAAATCCATCAAGGTTCTTGGAGGAAGAAGGGTCTCCTGGTTAATAGGCTCTATTCAGGAAGTGTTGCAGGGACAGGAAACAAAGGGCAGTTTGCTCTCTTCAGGAGTATCTGTGTGCTGCAGCCCAGTGAATTATGGGAGAAGAGAAGTTTGCTTTGTAAAAGGTAATACTGAAGGCATAAAATACTCATCTCAGAAGACATGAACACACATTTCTCCAAAGAATATATACAGATGGCCAACAGACACATGCAAAGTTACTCAACATCACTCATCATCAGGGAAATGCAAATCAAAACCACAATGAGATATTACCTCACACCTGTTAGAAGGGCTAAAATCAGAAACACAATAACAAATGTTTGCAAGGGTGTGGAGAAAAAGGAACATTTCTGCACTGTTGGTGGGAGTGCAAACTGGTGCACCCACCGTGGAAAACAGTATAGAGCTTCCTCAAAAAATTATAAATAAAACTACCGTAGATCTAGTAATTCTACTACTAGGTATTTCCCCAAAGAATCCAAAAACACTAATCCAAAAAGATATATGTACCTCTATATTTATTGTAGCATTATTTACAATAGCCAAATTATGGAAGTAGCTCACGTCCATCAATACATGGATGGATAAAGAGGCGGTGTACTGTACAATGGAATATTACTCAGACATAAAAAAGAACAAAATCTTGCCATCTGCAACAACATGGATGCATCTAGAGAATATAATGCTAAGTGAAATAAGTCAGAGAAAGACAAATAACAGTATTACTTCACTCACATGTGGAGTTTAAATGAGTGAGTGAGAGAGAGAGAGAGAGAACGAACATGAACAGACGAGAAGCAGATAGAGAGAGAGACACACACACAGAGTCCGAAGCAGGCTACAGGCTCTGAGCTGTCAGCACAGAGCCTGATGTGGGACTCGAACCCACAAACTGGTTCTGAGCTGAAGTTGGATGTTCAACGAAGTGAGCCACCCAAGTGCCCAATACATGCCGAATACAGTACATAAGCACTGTTAAAGAAACCTGCAAAAAGGTTTCCCTTTTCTGATTAAGAAAAAAGAAACTCTTTGTGTTTCCTCTTTGGCTGTTACAAGCATATATGCACATACCTATTTATCTAAAAGCATTGTCCTTTTGCCCTAAAGATACATTTTCTTTTGAAATCAGTTAAGGTCCCCCCCTCCCCCACTTTTATTATTTTGGCCAATACGTGCTGTTGTTCAGCAGAACCTTCAGGAGTGTAGGTGGTGTTGGAGAAATCATATGATTTAATGGACAAGCAGTCTGTGAAACTGCACTCGTGTGCTATATCACATTTCGTACTCCGTGTTCTTACACAGTGCCATGACTCTTCTCAGAAGGAAATTTGCATTATTGTCCTTGGGAATAAGAATAGATCAGAATTTGCTGTTATGTAACAATGATCCATTATTAGATGGTGTCTTTCATGCATGGTAACCATGCTCCAAATGGACCTTGTCTCCATGGTCCTTGTTATGTAGCTAACAGAGGTCAATCTGTTACACCAGGTTTTTCCTAGTGTGAGCCACATCCTGCCCGAGAATCACCTCACACAAATCTACCGAATCCTTTACCATCCCAGCTTCCCACCAGTTTCTCCACTCTCTGAGGCAGCAATTCTTTTCTTTTTTTAATGTCTATTTATTTTGAGAGAGAGAGAGGGAGAGTGAGCGAGCACTCATGGGAGTGTGTGTGCCTACATTGAGGAGGAGCAGAGAGAGAGAGAGAGAGGGAGAGAGAGAATCCCAAGCAGACTCTGCACTATCAGCTCAGGGCCCTACACAGGGCTCCATCCCATTAACCATGAGATCATGTCTTGAGCCAAAATCAAGAGTCTGATGCTCAACCGACTGAGCCACCCAGGTGCCCCAGAGCAGCAATTCTTAAACTTCGCTGCACATTGGAATCACCCAAGGAGATTTATTTATTTATTTATTTATTTATTTATTTATTTATTTATTTTTCAACGTTTATTTATTTTGGGGACAGAGAGAGACAGAGCATGAACGGGGGAGGGGCAGAGAGAGAGGGAGACACAGAATCGGAAACAGGCTCCAGGCTCTGAGCCATCAGCCCAGAGCCTGACGCGGGGCTCGAACTCCTGGACTGGGAGATCGTGACCTGGCTGAAGTCAGACGCTTAACCGACTGCGCCACCCAGGCGCCCCTCACCCAAGGAGATTTAAAGCATAATGATGCCTAGTTCCATCTCCAGAGATTCTGAATCAATGGGTCAGTGGTGTGGCTTGAACATGAGGGTATTTGAAAGTGCCCTGAGTGATCCTAACATGTAGACAAGGCTTAGAACCACCGTTCTGGGGCTCCTTAGATTGTGGGAGAGGAGGTCTGATTATTTTTGTGTCACTTCCCCTCATTGTGCTTGGCATTGGGTCCCTGAAAGAACTGGTTCGGGGATGATGTTGATGTGCAAATACTACAGACAGCCCTTCATTTCTCACTCTTGGTAGGCGGAGAGTATCTCCATCTTCCAAAAAGTTTTCCTCAGTATTGACGTTCTTTGCCCAATAGGATGTTCAACCACATTTTCCCCTACACCCCTACAAATGATATTAGGAATAAAGTCTACGAGGATGGCCTCTTCATCCAGAGGTTTTATAGCCTCTGCACAACAACTATATCTTAAATGATATACTAAGCACAAAATGTAAAGAAATAATTAGGTGTGCTTTGATATTGTTGATGGATATTCTTAATTCTTTTAATGCTTGTTCCTTTTCTTCTACCTCTCTCAAAAGTTCAAGAAGAAAATCCATGAGTTCCTCTTCCAGCTTCTTGCCGTTCTTTTCTGCCCTCTTGTCTTGGCTTAAGCTTCTCTATTTTTGAAATGCCCTTCTTCTTATTCCTTCTCTACCTGGTGAACTCATTTCATTGTGCAACTTTCCCAAACAGCCCTTCCTCTTTAAAATAAATTGTTTCTACATGCTCACACATCATCTTGAATCTATTTTAATCACAGCGTTTATCAAATTGCATTATAGCTGGGGTTGTTTTCACAATTGTGGTCTTTGCTAGACTAATCCAACAAAACATTTGTTTGTTTTTAATGTTTATTTATTTTTGAGAGCTAGAGAGACAGAGTGTGAGTGGGGGAGGGGTAGAGAGAGCAGGAGACACCGAATCTGAAGCGGGCTCCAGGCTCTGAGCTGTCAGCGCAGAGCCCGATGTGGGGCCTGAATTCGCAAACTGTGAGATCATGACCTGAGCTGAAGTCGGATGCTTAACCAGCTGAGCCACCCAGGCGCCCCTAATCCAACAAACATTTAATGAGTGGCCATGAGTGACAGGGCTTGGGTTAACCAACACAAAAGTGCTATTTTCTCTGCCATCTTTGCCCTTTAGGAGCTCAGACTGTAGTGAGGAAGATACCTCATTATATTATCCCTTGAGAGATGCTATAAGATACAGGTATACAATGGTAAGGGAAATTCAAAGTGCTAAGGGTTGTTGTTTAAAATGGGAATACTTAATTTCTGGGTATCAGAATCATCCTCAATTGGTAAGGGAAGTTGGATTATTTGGATAAACATCTAGCCTTTGTCAAAATTCTCTTTCAGAAAAGTCTTACTGTATCAGTACAGTTGGAGACAATATTCTGGCTAGGATCAACTATTGATCACCTACAGAGTGGCTTTTATGATGATATGAGCTGCATAGAACCTCTTTAAATTTTGGGTTACCTCCAAAAGGTTGGACACATTTCTATCATTTCAAGGTACAAATCCCCAGGTGCAGAAGGAAGAGAATACTGGGATTTGACTTCATTAGATTTAGGTTTGAACCTAGGCTCTATTATCTATTAAGGGGCTAAGTTACTTCTTCCCTTGAGCATCAATTTCCTTGTAACAAAAGGATAAAAATACCTTGCATGGTTGTTGGATGATTAAATAAGATAATGCAAGTGAAGCACTTAGCACAGTGCCTGACACATAAAGAGAATTTAGTAAATGTTGATTTCCCTCCACACACTGTCAAAAATGTTGAAAAGAACAGGTTGCTCCAGAGCCAATGGGAAAATGCCAGAGGACGTCTAGCACAGCGAGCAGCTGCTTGCTACTTCTTTTATCTGGTGATTAATAACATTCCACAGTTTGCTAAGCTCGTCAAGCAGCTGAGGAGTTAATTTTCACCCACAATTCCCTCTCCAAGTTTGGACTCAGGCCACTTGGGTTCAGAGTGTCCTGGGTCCAGGGTGAACAGAATTCATGGCCCTCCTCCTTCTGCGCTAACCTGTCTCAAGGCTGGCTGCTGAAGGAGTGCTCGTGATTTCTTTTACTCTTCACCACCACACAAGGCCACCTGGAGAAGAGAAAGAAGGTTGCTTCATCTGCAACTCAGTAAATATCTCAGGGCTGGGCAGAGAGCAAGGACTTGTAAAATGAAAGAGGAAGGGCTTTCTGATTCGTGTCTGGCTCCCCCAAACCCTGAGCAATCTGTTCCTGTTTAAAACAAAAAGCAAAACATGTTTCCTCAAACCGTTTTAAGAGAATAGTGATGACTAAGGCAGTATATTTATTTCAGCTGTCACAGGAGGCATGGACTCCTGGATTATTATTTTTGTTAAATTCTCCTATATTTTTGAAAATACTGGTTTCCTTCCTAGGGACTCCGGAAAAGAAATTCTTTTTTGGACATTAAGATACCAGAGGAGCAAATTCTCAATTCTGAAAACTTTCGTTGTTCAAAAAGATCAGAAAAGATGCTCGAAAAGAACACAGATCTAAAGATGGTTGAGGGGCGCCTGGGTGGCGCGGTCGGTTAAGCGTCCGACTTCAGCCAGGTCATGATCTCGCGGTCCGGGAGTTCGAGCCCCGCGTCAGGCTCTGGGCTAATGGCTCAGAGCCTGGAGCCTGTTTCCGATTCTGTGTCTCCCTCTCTCTCTGCCCCTCCCCCGTTCATGCTCTGTCTCTCTCTGTCCCAAAAATAAATAAACGTTGAAAAAAAAAATTAAAATAAATAAATAAATAAAGATGGTTGAGCAAAGTTAAAAAAAATTAATAAAGAGACAAGTGGAAATTATATTCATGCATTTAATAAATAACCATTAAGCACCTACTGTGTATGAGAGTCCATAGATATAATACTGGGTTACCAAAACTGAACAAGATGTACCTGACTCCTCATGTTTCTTCACAGCCTGCAGTGTTAACAATCAAACACATCATTACAATACAGCTGGATAAAGGCACTGATAGTGGAAGTGCAAAGAGGTAGAAGAGAGGACTCAGCGACCCAAAAGATGAGCAGAATTTAGCCAGATGAAGAGAGTTGTGGGTGGAAAGGGTATTCTAGGCAGAGGGAACAATGTTTCTTAAGGCTTAGAAATAGGAGTGGGTTTGGGGAATTAAATTCATTTCAGTGTATGTGGATCACAAATGTAGCAGGAGGAATAGCTGGAGATGAGCTTGGCAGGAGAGCCATTATCTTCCTTTCAGCAGCTTGATGCTGGTAAATTGTGAATTTAGGATTGAGAGGAAAGTAGAGTTCCTTGGAGATTTTGGCCCCAAGCTCTGCTCCTATTGAATCTAGCCAAGAGGGATGCGTACTGTGGTTCCCTGTTTCCCATTTTGCTATTGTTTCATGCAGCTTATTGACTCCTCTTGTGTTGCCTACCCTCAAACAGGTCCGTGGTATCAGCTCTACCTCAGATCTGACTCGAGTTTTCTAAATCGCTTGGGATAATATAATTGGCACCACTGGTCACCTTCCTTTGGAGTTAGCCCTTCTGTTTGCTTAGTCACTCTTGCCCTAGGACCATTAGTTCTGGCCTCTTACTCTTTCCTTGCCAATTCACTGAAAGTTGTAATTGTCAGTCTTGACAGTTCATTTCCCCTGGCAACGTTAGACTCCCTCCTCACCAAGGACTGAATGTTCAACAACCTCAGGGTGAGCCTTTCAGCCTGTTTGACTCTTCTGGGTCCTGTTAATCAGATTTTCCTGCCCTCAGAGGTACCTCTTTTGTCTACTGCTCCTAACCACAGAGAGTTGCTTGATAGACTCTTGATTAAATCCAAATGGCCCACAAAATACCTGTATTTCCTTCTTGGTCATTGTACATCAACTCTGTTGTTGTTTTTCCTCTATTACCTGCCTACCCTCATCCTCTAAAAGTTGTTTCAAATACATTTCTTTCTCTAGAAACCTCCAAGCTTGCTTTATTGACACAGTAGAGATACTGACAATGTCATTTTTCTTCAGCAAGGTTAGGGCTATTTTTCATCTCCACTTTAACATATCCATGTTTATTTATCTACATTTGATTCTTCCTTCCAGGTTCAGCTATGAAGTGCCCTTTCTCTTCTCTTGCTTATGAAATGTTAACAAGGTTGAAGATGTGACTTGTTTGACTTAGAGGTTTTTTTTAAGTTTATTCATTTATTATTTCTGAAAGAGCACAAGTTGGGGAGAAGAAGAGAGACAGACACACACACACACACACACACACACACACACACACACAGAATCTGAAGCAGGTTCCGGGCTCTGAGCTGTCAGCATAGACCCCAATGCTGGACTCGAACCCACGAACCATAAGATCATGGCCTGAGCCGATGTCGGACGCTTCATGGACTGAGCCATGCAGGTGCCCCTAGAATTGTTTCTTTACATACCTGTGGGCAAACCCAATTACATCCTGCTTTACCTCACCCAGAATTGACAAAAGAGGTCTCTTCCCTTCTACAATTTTTTTTCCACTTTGCAGGGGGAAGGAAAATACGGTGTATTATATTTATTAACTCAGCTGCTACTAATCATTCTCTGGTCTTTTTTACATGAAACCTCTAAGAGAGTGCTGGGTGTATAGCACAAGCTTAAATACTGAAATTACTGATCAGTTGAAAGATTAAAGTAGAGCGTGACTCTTGTTCAGCTCTGCTTATCTCTTCCTTTCAAAGAACAACCATGTTCCTGGCATAGTTCATCTTGTCTGGCTAATTACCTCCATGCCTGATTTACCTTTTTGTTTTTTCTTTAATCAGTTATCAGTTTCCTCTGGTACTTGTGATTAGGGACTCTTTAGCCCATGAACGGGTTCTTTTAGTTAAATCAGTTTCTACCAATTAGCTCTTCTAATACAGTTCTTAAGAAATTGGTAGAAACTTTATTTTTGCAGCCACCCACAAAAAAATCAGTGTGCAAATATTCAGCACCTCAGTTGAATGAGTCTTTTAATTCACAATATTTCTAGTAGTTTCTCTTTGAGTGAATCACTCTTGTTTGACAACTTGGGCAGGGCTCGATGTTGGAGGGTTAATTTACCCATGTGGCTGGCTGACTCAGTTGACCCCTCGTTATTCCAATGGTATTATCGATAGATGCCCACTGCCTCCCAATATTCAAGATCCTCCACTGTGGGATTAGACAGTGAGCTGAACATGGATTCTGATATCACAGTTAAGATATTTTTAATGTTTGGGAAAGGTGATGTGCAATGACATTAAGAGTACTTTGCTGAAATTCAGGAAATTTGGGGGTTAGTCCTAAATCTGACAGTTGCTTGAAATGAGATCATCCTTAATCTCTCTGTGTCTCAAGTTTATCTCCTATAAAATGAAGTTTCTCTTAGGTTAAACACTTTTGTCGTTCCTATGTTTACAGTGCTACTGTGAAAGGAATATTAGGGACTTTTATTTATTCCCATTGCTCCATAATTTCACCAGTGGACCTTGCTATGGATCTTTGCAAGGTCATTTTTAGATAATCTATAGGCACTATCAAGTTGGAGACATTTCTTAGAATTTTTCTCATATTACCTGAGCCTGAGAATTTTAAAGGAGCTTTCCCAAAGTCATATATCCTGAAAATGTAGATTTAGAGAATCTAGCTTCTGTAGAAGATGAGATTAGAGACAGTCGAGAGAGGCACTATTTGAAGGGAAAGAGGCTGAGAATTTTCCTGAACAGAGATATGGATCCTTAGATGAAGAGTACATTTCAAGTTTCAAATAACTAAATAAAATAAATCCACCTCAGAGTTAAACTGCAGAATATCCAGGGTAACAAGAAAAATCTCAAGATCAGCTAATCCCAAAGAAAGATTACCTACCAAGAAAATTAAATTTCCAGTAGACTTCTCATCTGTAATCATAGATTTTAGAGGACAGTGAAGTAAACATCTTCAAAGTCCTGAGGGAAAATAACTGACAACTTACAATTTTATTCCCAACTAAATGATTATTCAAAAGTAAGGGAAAACTGAAGACATTTTCAGGCATATGTTCCACCCACATATCCTTTTTAAAAGAACAACTATGCCATAATGACAAGAATACTCAGAGGGGATAGGAGGGATGTAATAAACAACAGTGCGCACACAAGTCGAAAGATGTTGGTAAACTTAAGAAGAGGAATTTGATTATTAAAAATAATATTCCTGTCTTGCATTAAAAAAAAGAAACCAATGCTATATAGTAATAACTTTATGGGTATGGGAAATGTTTGCATGCTCTGGGGTCATTGTCTTGTTCAGTTGGAGGAGACACCGAAAAATGTAGACTTTGTTAGAAAAACCTATATCTAAGTATGTATGTTTAGGGAAACCACTAGAAGAATAAAAATATAACCTACAGCTTCCACACCAACATAGAAAAACCTTATATTCCAATGGAATACAGGAAAGGGGAGGGGAAAAACCACTAAACAAACAACCAAAAGGTGAATTAATCTAAATGTATAAAGAATAATGATCACTGAGCATATTATTTTAATCATGGGTCTTATTTTACAGAGATTTGAATTACTCTAGATTTCCTGTGGGACTTGGGGGGAGGGAGAGAGTGGCAAGGGGGTGGAAACCATCTAAACTACCAGGATTATCAGACTTGGTTTACTCTCATATCTAATTGTTAGCTCCAAGCTGAAAGTTTCTTCCCTTAATATTATTTACAACATAATTTCAGACAGATTTCCAGAGTTTCTTTATATAAACTAGAGAGTAGCTTATATGAAAGCCATTTTCATTTAATACTGAGAAGAAAAAGAAAACACCTTTGTATTGCCTCTCAAACACCTGGAATCTGGTGTTTGATTCCACTTCCCAGATGGCCTCTTAATCTAGCTCTTTATAGACAGCCCATAGGTCAGGAATGCCAAATAGTATGCTGCAATTTTAGAAACTGTTGTCTGTGTCTGTCTATGTTGACTGTAATTATAGAGGTATTTAAAACTTTTGCATTTTGCCATTGGGAGAAAAACAGAAAGATTTGGAGTAATCAGTTGTTATGGACACATCTTGAAGTTAAATCGAAACTATGTTTATTTTGTTACAAGCACAGGCTGATTTCAAAAACAGCCTGGGCTTTTGAAAGTTGGGTATTTGCAAATATTCTAAATTCAATCCTTAAGTTCCTCAACCAGCTATTGACCTTCAAAAACAGGAAATCAATAGACTATGCTTTGTATTATGGTGAGGCTTAAATTTTCAATTTGATCACTTATTTTGTTCATTTAATTGGTAGCTATTCTATTCTTCTCTTATTAGTATATCAAAAAAACTTTTTTTTCATTTTGCTTGGGCTTGGGGTACTTGAGCTTAAGTTTACTTTTTTTGTTCATAAGTCAAATTGTAGGTCGCTAAGTTACAAGCATTAGTATTCTTAGGAATTCCTTAGTCCAAACTTGGATTACATAGAAGATGACCCTGAGCGTCAAAGAGAAAATGTAACTTCCCCAAATCCTTGGGATGCATTAGTGACAAAGAGATTTGACCTGAAACCTAGATAATTTGTGTGTTGTCTTTTCAGAGATCTTCATAACATGACCATTTCACCATGTAGGCAAAAGAGTTGTTTTATTATTTCAAAATTTAACAGACACTATTTCAATCGATGACACATCCTCATGTTGAACAAAAAAAAGTTTCAGTAGAAATTCAATGAAGTAATTTATCGATCAGTTTGTTGTGAAAGTTGTGGATGTTTTCTGCCCTGGCTAATTCACAAGAGGAAACTCATTTAGGAAATTCCTGACTTCAGCGCATTAATATTGTGTAAAGTAGTAATTTGTTATTATTTAAAAATTATAGAGTATTTCATGCATACAAATAAGGATTAAAGGGTCTTTGTAAATCTCTATCCCAGGTTTGTTCCATACTTCAAAAATACCTAAGAAGATCCTTGACACCAAATAAGTGCAAGTCTACAAATGTTTATTGACAACCTAGTTCATCAAATATACTGTGTGAGTCATCATGTAACGTACGAAGTTGAAGAATTCCCAGAGACTTTACAATTTAATTATAACAGGGAGCCAAAATCTGGTTTTTTGAAGATAGAGCACTGCTATTTTGAAGTTGAATTTGGTTTCAGCTCATAATATGAGAGGCAAGAATTAGTCTTTAGGGGAAATTTTTCTTTGTCTTGGGACGGATTATTTTGCCTTTAGTCTTGTGAATTTAGATCATGAACCTCTCTACTTACTGCTCAGGGAGCTCTGAGTACAAGGGAGTAATATAAATGTACTTGCTTCGGACCAATTTGTGAAATATTTTGTTAAGTAAGTTGAGTGTGCCAGCACAAGTGTGGTCCAGCAGAAGTTGATAATTTTCCCCACGAAGTTTGAATGGAGGTAACCTAGGGACAGAAATGGATTGTTCCTTGATTATTTGTGGGTGAGTGTGTTTGTGAAAAACTGCTTTCTGTTTATAAACTGCTTCCTCTTTGTTTCCGAGCACAGAGCTAGACTGTTTCCTAGCCTTCCTTACAATTAGTTGTGCCCATGTGATTGGTTCTTGTCAAAAATATGTAAGTGGAAGTGTGTCATTTCCAGGGCAAGGCATGTTAAGAAGTGAATAGGCCTTCCCTGAGCCCCTCTTTCTCCTTTCCCTTCATTGATGAAGTTGACAAAGAGTCTAGAGAAGGGCAGGGCCCCAAGATGAAAGAAGCCTGCATCCCTGAATTGCCTCAAAGATAAACGCGACCTGCAGACTTGGAACACTACGTTTCATCATTAAATAAAAGAAAAATAAGCTATTTTGTTGAAATATGTCTTATTTGTTACAACAGCTCACATTACCCTAACACATACAGTATTCTTGTCTATGTGCCTCCTCATAGCAAGCTGGGGAACTGGGCTTCTACTACATAAACATATAGGCTCATCTCTCTTTTTAACACATGAGGACAGAGTGTGAAAAGGAAAGGCAGTTGATTGGTGCGGCAACATATTGAACCCCTGATATTTTTTTTTGAGACAGAATAGTTCAGACATTAGGAAATTATTAAATTAGGATTAAGATTAGGAAATATAGGGGTACCTGGGTGGCTCAGTCGGTTAAGTGTCCGACTTCGGCTCAGGTTATGATCTCGCGGTCGGTGAGTTTGAGCCCCGCGTCGGGCTCTGTGCTGACAGCTCGGAGCCTGGAGCCTGTTTCGGATTCTGTGTCTCCCTCTCTCTCTGATCCTCCCCCATTCATGCTCTGTCTCTCCCTGTCTCAAAAATAAATAAACGTTAAGAAAAAATTTTTAAAAAAGATTAGGAAATATATAAGACTTCAGAATATTATCATTGATTAACTTCTCTGGTCTCAGAGGATGAGACATAACTAGGGGGTATGGAGTACATTCTTTCTCAAGGAAATCCATGGTTCTATCAGTCATTCAGGGATGAGAAAGAAAGTGAATCTAGGAGAGCTGAGGTTTAATTAGGCTTGGGTTCGTAGAGTGGAAAGGCCCAAAGAGTTTTCTTGGTGGTTGTTGAGTTTGACCTCCAACCACATGGAGGCCTGAGTTTTAATTTTTTTAATTATTTTTTTTTACTTTAGAGAGAGATTCGCAAGTGGGGGAGAGGGGCCGAGAGAGAGAGAGAGAGAGAGAGAGAGAGAGAGAGAGAGAATCTTAAGCAGGCTCCACACTCAGCCCAGAGCCCTACATGGGGCTCGATCCCATGACCCTGAGCTGAAATCAAGAGTCAGAGGCTCAACCGAGACATCCAGGTGCCCCAACTTTCTCCTTTTTTAAGGCTGAATAATATTCTATTGTATGTCTAAACCACAACTTTAAATCCATTAATCCTTCAACGGACATTTAGGTTGTTTATGCATCTTAGCTATTGGGAATAGTGCAATAATGGACATGGGAGTGCTAATATTTTTTTTAAGATATTAATTTCAATTCCTTTGGATAAATACGTAGAAGTGGGATTGCTGGGTCATATGGTAGTTCTATTTTCAGTTTTTTGGGGAACCTCATACTGTTTTTAATAGTGGCTGCACTATTTGGCATTTTCACCAATAGAGTACAAGGATTCCAATTTTTCCAGATCCTTGCCAATATTTTCTTTGTTTTTGAATAATGGCCATCCTAACAGGTATGAGGTAGTATCTCACTATAGCTTTGACTCACATTTCTCTGATGATTAATGATGTTGAACATCTTTTCATCTATCTGTCTGCCTTTTGTGTATCTTCTTTGGATATGGCTAGGTGTTTTAATAGCCCCATTGTGTCATAGTTACATTATTCTTTAAACCTTCAGTGAAATATTGCTGAAAGTCACAAACTCATCTCAAGTATAATGAGGGCAAGGGAAGCTAGATGTGAAGAGGTGGAGAGAAAAAACAATTTGGAGAACCCATGGAGATGGACTGAAGACCCTGATAGTTCTTTTGGTCTCTTTCGGTGGTGTGAGTGTGCTGCAGGTGCCAGGGTCTTTTTCACAGAGCTAAACACACACACACCTGGCCTAGGAGTCAGAGAGCTGAAGGAAGATCTAGGAGGAGCTAAGGGGGAGCCATTGGTGTGACTATTTTCTCAAGACAATAGGGTAAGCCAGCAGAGCAACACGTATGAGTCACAGTATATTTGCTGCCTCATCTCCTCTCTCCGAATCTCTCTTGTGGTCCACCCTTAATTGGAATCACCCAGGAAAGGGAACTCTGGAAAATATAGGTCAGCCTAGCCAAGTTGACAGACATATTACAAAGCCACCACAATAATGTCTTAAATATTTATGGGGCACTGTGAGATGTTACGCAGGGAAAGAGTTTCAGCCTCTCTAGTTTACCTTGTTGCTTGGTAAGGAATTCTTGACTGTAAGCTTTAAAGGATAGGGCAATGTCTTTATTGCCTTCTTTACACTCTACTGCCTAACACATGCACCTTTACATAGTAGCCTCTTAATAAGCATTTGCTGAATAAATGAATGTGTAGGTTGTTCTAGATATCATGCTAAGTGCTGGGGTACAAAATTAAGACATGCTCTTTTCTTCCTTTATGGAATTCAGATCTAGTTAGATAAGACACACACACATGCACACATATGCACACACATGCACATATGCATCAGAAACTTTTACAGATATGCATAATCTTTGCCTACATATATGGTAAATAATTAAAATTTGGTATAAAAGTAATTTGTTGTTATCCATTTTTCAAAACTGCATTAAAGATGGCTAAAAGGATCTTGAATCTAAAATTCTAGTTTCTAAAATTAGGACAAGAGAGAGATTTAATAAAAAATATTAGGCATTCACTTAAAATTTTTTGAAAATGTTTATTCATTTATTTTGAGAAAGAGAGCACTTGAGGGGTAGAGAGAGAGGGAGAGAGAGAGAATCCCAAACAGGCCCCAAACTGCCAATTCAGAGTCCAATGCAGGGCTTGATCTAATGAACCATAAGATCATGACCTGAGCCAAAATCAAGAGTTGGAGGCTTAATCACTGAGCTACCCAGGAACCCTTAGGCATTCACTTTAGGGGAAAAGTTTTAGAATAAAAATTTCTGACTCTAGGGACACCTGGGTGGCTCAGTTGGTAAGTGTCTGACTTCGGCTCAGGTCATGATCTCGTGATTCATGAATTCAAGCCCCACATTGGGCTCAGTGCGGACAGCTCAGAATCTGGAGCCTGTTTCTGATTCTGTGTCTCCCTCTCTCTCTGCCCCTCCTCCACTCAGGCTTTGTCTCAGTCTCTTTCAAAAATAAACAAACATTAAAAAAATTATTTTTTAATTCAACTAAATTTCTCAGAGGAGAAGATATTCGTGGCCAAGAGTGGATGGATAGTCACCAAACCTGTTTCTTATTTTTTCTGGGCTCACAGTGAGACTGCAGTTCTCAACTTTCCTTGCAGTGAAGCACTGTCCTATGTCTGGCAATAGAATGTAAGCAGACATGATGTGCATCACTTCCAGATCTGGTCCACATAAACCTCCAACACGTGATCTTCTATACTCTTTTCCCTTTTGTAGCTCCATACAGATGCGGTATCACCCTTGGAAGGTGTATGTTGCAGGTGTCTTGGAAACCATGTGGTGATGATGGCAGAGTTAGAAGATGGAAAAAGCCTGGGTACCTGATCCACCATTTAGAAGAGATGTCGTGTCTAATCAGTAAGGCCTCCTACCCATACTAGATCATTTGGTGAGCCAAATACATAAATTTTTATTTTTGAAGCTATTAACATTTTGGGGTCAGTTATTACAGCCACCCATGTCACTCTATGTAATATAATCACTTATGGTAAGAAATTTGGTTTGCAACCAAATTATTTATATATAAATAAATATAAATATATACATATATACATACATAAACACACACATCCCTTTTTGCTCGTTTCCCATGATATGTAATTTATGGTCAGTGATTCCAGGTTTTAAATAATTTTTAAGTATTCAGCTTCTACACAACTTTATTATCCTCTAAAAATTGAAAATCACATTCTCTGTTCAGCTGTTAACGCTCAGATCCGTATTTAGTTTTATAAGCTTTTCCCTGTTTTTAGTTTTGTTTTGGGTTTTTTGACTCATGAATGTTATATCTGTTTGTAGATAAGAAATATAGGAGTGGAATGTGAATAAATTTCAGTTTAGTTCTATAATGTAAAAATTTAAATATTAAAAAATGGATTGGTTAAAAATATATATACGATGAAATAAGTTTGGGTATGTTGAGTAATACATTAAATTTAAAAGGTGAGTGGGATTGTTTGACATGGTATATTGATATTCAAGCTAAGAGCAAAGTTGATGATCAATATTCATCATCAATAGACTAATTTGATTTAATCTATTTTGTGGAATCTTGTTTAAATGTGTCACAAAGGATTGGAAAACCTCTAAAAGTGCATTGATTCCTAAGCTGGTGATCTTCACTGGGTTAGGAGTCAGGAAACCAAGAATCTGAAGATGATTATGTTACTTTTGAATCATGTGATCTCAGAACCTCAGATTGTCTCAGATAACCACTTTACATTTATAAACCACACACTTCTAAACACACACACACACACACACACACACACACACACACACATTAATCCTATTCACAGTGAACTTGGGACAGGGCAAGGGATTTACACTTTCCAACTTTTAATCTTTCCCATTCTCTGCATTTTTTTTCAGGGATTTCCATACTTTAAAAATAATAAACCATCTACAAGTTCTGATATCAAAACTAGAGAAAAACATTATAGGAAAAGAAAACTATAGATCACAGCTTTTATGAATATAGATGCAAAAATCTTCAAAAAAAAGTTAGCAAAGCAAATAGAACAACATATAAAAAGAATTATACATTATGATTGAGTGGAGTTTATCCCAGGAATGCAAGGTTGGTGTAACATCTGAAAATCAGTTGATGTGGTACACCATATAAATAGAATCAAGTAGAAAAACCACATGATCATGCTGATAGATGCAGAAAAAGCATTAGACAGAAGTCCACATCACTTCATGATAAAAACACTCAATAAATTAGGTATAGAAGGGACCTTCTTCAACCTGACAAAGAGCAGCTAGGAAAAACCCACAGCTAATATCATACTGATTGATGAAAACCTGAATGTTTCTCTTTAAGATCAGGAAAAAGACAGGATATCTGCTATGGCACTTCTATCCAACATTGTACCAAATTCTTAGGCCAGGGCATTAGGAAAGAAAAGGAAGTAATGCCACCTAAATTGAAAAAGAGAAAGTAGAATTTTCTCCATTTTTAAATTTTTTTTTTCAACGTTTATTTATTTTTTGGGACAGAGAGAGACAGAGCATGAACGGGGGAGGGGCAGAGAGAGAGGGAGACACAGAATCGGAAACAGGCTCCAGGCTCTGAGCCGTCAGCCCAGAGCCTGACGCGGGGCTTGAACTCCCAGACCGCGAGATCGTGACCTGGCTGAAGTCGGACGCTTAACCGACTGCGCCACCCAGGCGCCCCAAATTTTCTCCATTTTTAGATGACATGATCTTGTATGTAGAAAATTCTAAACCAACTGTTAGAACTAATAAATGAGCTCAACAAATGTTAGTATCTAAGATCAATATACAAAAAAAATTGTATGATACACAGCAATGAAAAATCCAAAAATGAGATCAAAGAAATAATTCCATTTATGGTCACATTTAAGAGAATAAAATAATTAGGAATAAACTGAAAGCAGTGCAAAACATATCCACTGAAAACTACAAAACATTGTTGAAAGAAATTAAAGACCTAGATAATAAAGAAGAAAGAAGAACTAAAAAAAATGGAAATACAACTCCTGTTCATGGATTCAAAGACTTTTAGCTATTGCTAAAATAGCAATAGTACTTAAAGCAATCTACAGATTCACTTAAAACTGTAACAAAATTTCAGCTGCCTTCTTTACAGAAATTGATAAGCTGATCCTAGAATTTTCAGAGACATAAATTATCCAGAGCAGTCAAAATAGTCCTGAAAAATAACATAGTTGGAGGTCTCACACTTTTTAATTTCAAAATTTATTGCAAAGCTACAATAATCAAGACAGTGTGGTACTGGCATAAAGAGAGACATGTAGATCAATTGACTCAAATCCATAAATCCATTTATTTATGGATTTGAGTCAATTGTAAATCAATTGATTTACAATCAATTGATATTTGGCTGAGTTGCTAAGATAATTCATTAGGGGGAGGAATAGGTTTGGGTTTTTTGTTTTGTTTTGTTTTTTTAAACAAATGGTGCTGGGACAACTGGATATCCGCATGCAAAAGAATGAAGTTAGACCCCTATCTGATATAATATACAAAGTTAACTCAACATAGGCAAAAGACCTAAATGTAAGAAATAAAATACCTAAATATGAAAAGTAAAGCTTTTGTAAAAATATGAAAGAAAATAAAAGTTTTAGAAAAATTCTTGGAAGAAAATATAAGCATAATCAATGTGACCATGGATTAAGCAATGGTGTCTTGGATATAACATCAAAAGCACAAACCACACACACACACACACACACACACACACACACACACGTGCGTGCACGCAACAAATGGGTCTTTAGTAAAATTAAAAATTTGGGGGGAGCCTGGTGGCTCAGTCGGTTGAGTTCCTGATTTTTAATATTGGCTCAGGTCATGATCCCAGGGTCTTTGGATTGAGCCCCATGTTAGGCTCTACACTCAGCATGGAGCCTTCTTGGGATTCCCTCCCTCCTTCCCCCACCCCCCCGCCTCTCTTCACTGCTCTTGTGTTCTCTCTCTCTAAAAAACAAAAAATTAGAAATATTTATGCTTCAAAGGACACCATCAAGAAAATGAAAAGATAACCAATAGACTAGGAGAAAATATTTGAAATCATATATATGATAAGGGACTTGTATTTAAATATATATAGAACTTGGGGCGCCTGGGTGGCTCAGTCAGTTGAATGTCCAACTTTGGCTCAGGTCATGATCTCATGGTTCGTGAGTTCGAGTCCTGCAGCGGGCTCTGTGCTGACAGCTCAGAGCCTGGAGCCTACTTTGGATTTTGTGTCTCCCTCTCTCTCTGCTCCTCCCCCACTCACTCTCTGTCTAAAACTAAATAAACAGTAAAAAAAAAAAATTTAATATATATAGAACTTTTACAACTCAATAATAAAAGACAAATACACCAATTTAAAAATGGGCAAAGAATCTGAACAGATATGTTGTCATAAGAAATATACAAATAGCTAATAAGTGCATGAGAAGATTCTCAACATCACTAGCCATCAGGGAAATGCAAATGAAAACCACAATAAGATACCACTTCACACGGACTAGGATGGCTAATATAATAATAATAAAAAAAGCAGGTAACAATTTTGGTGAAGTTATGGAGTAAGCAGAACTCTGTTACACTGCTGGCAGGAATATAAAATGGTGTAGCAGGTTTGGAAAACTGGCAGTTCCTTATAAGGTAACATAGTATCACCACAGGATCTAGTAATTGTATTACTGTATATATCTAAGGGAAATGAAAACTTACACCCACATAAAAACTTACACATGAATTCTTATAGCAGCATTGTTCTTAATAGCCAAAATATAGAGACAACCCAATGGCCATCAATGGATGAATAGATAAACAAAATGTGATACAACAATACAATGGAAAATAATTCAGCAGTTAAAAGGGAATGGTGGTGCCTGCTACAACATGGATGAAGCTCAAAAACATTTGTCAAGTGAAAGAAGGCATCACCAAAGACTGCATATTGCATGGTTCCATTTAAAATTTTTTAATGTTTATTTATTTTTGAGAGAGAGAAAGACAGAGTGTGAGTGGGGAAAGGGCAGAGAGAGAGGGAGACACAGAATCTGAAGCACGCTCCAGGCTCTGAGCTATCAGCAGAGAGCCTGATGCGGGGCTCGAACCCATGAACCATGAGATCATTACCTGAGCTGAAGTCAGATGCTCAACTGCCTGAGCCCCCTTCCCCGCCCCCCCCCTCCCCCCCCCCCCCCACCCATGCCCCTACAGGTTTCCATTTAAATGAAGTATCAAATCAATAGGCAGCAAGTATATCAGCATTTGCCTAGGGCTAGGAGAGTGAGGGGAAATTGGTAGTGACTGTTAATGGGTATGTGGTTTCTTTTTGGTTGATGAAAGTGTTCCAAAATTGATTTTAATGATGATTGTGTCACTTTTTGAACACGCTAAAAACCACTGAATTATGCACTTAAAACTGGCAAATTATATAGTATATGCATTATATCTCAAAACTGGCAAATTATATATTATATCGATAAATTTGCACAAGAAATAAAATATTTTGTGTGTGTGCCCCAGTTTTCTCTTCTCTGTCAAACAAGTGGCTGAGACATATGGTTGATTGTTGTCTTCCATTTCCACTGTTCTATAATACTATATATTAATATTATAGATTATATAATATTTAACATATTTAGTATATTTATTTAATATTATATATTAAGTTATAATATTCTATAATTCTATTCATGGTTTTGTGATTACCAACAGATGTCAATATTGTCACACATACCGTATTTTGAATGAATAATGATTTTTATTAGTTCTAAGATAATCTTCAAAGTATTTTTGGAAGTTTCTAGAATATAAATAGCAAACCAATCATCATTTATGAACTCACAGAGCAAAAGCCATTGCTTTACTGTACCATTTGAAGGGTCACCACTAGTATATGTACTGAGTCTCAAGATAACTAGATTTCTGTTATAATGAGTAAAGAAAATACTGTACATAATTTCAAAATTTTCATTAGCTAATATTGTTAAAAACTGTCTCTTAGGTCTGCCTGAGCTGCACATTTAATACATTGATTTATCAAGCACTAGAAAAGCAAATTGAATCAAAAGGTAATGTCCTTTGGGGAACAGGCAGATAAGAATGTTGCAGACCTTACAAATAGAAGGTATATAGAGCAGTGTCTGTGATTAGAATAGGCTGTGATTTGACCCAGACCTTAAATCAGACCTTCTTGAACAAAATAGTTTTGTTTTTGTTTTTTACAAATATCTATGATCACTAAGTGACAAAAACAGACAACACAAACCAACATTAAGTCATGAAGTTAAAAAATGTAATCAGCTTCCAAGGACTAAAATGATGATTTTCATCAAGTAGCTGTTCTGGATTATGCTGAAGGTTGAAGAAAGGGGTCTTCTCTAGCTACTTGGAGCTTTAAAAGGGTTCATACTATGAATGAGGTTGATAGATGAGCTTCCTATAGCACAATTTCTAAGAATGTCTCTTACTGGTGGACTTTGGGAACCAAGAGCAGAAGTTGGATGGTCACAGAACAGTAAGAGGAGTGGCTTAAGGAAGCCAAGGACACAGGCTCATGACCACTGGAAATGGTGACATCAATAGTTAGCAAGCTTCTGCAGAAAGTACCATCTTTCTTTTTTTTAAGTTTATTTATTTTTGAGAGAGAGAGAGAGAGAGAGGGAGGGAGAGTGTGAGCAAGGAAGGGGCAAGGGAGGGACAGAGGGAGGAAGGGAGAGAGGGAGACAGAGAGACAGAGAGAGAGAGAGAGAGAGAGACAGAGAGAGAGAGAGACAGAGAATTCCAAGCAGGATCTACACTGTCAGAGCAGAGCCTGATGCCAGGGCTTGAACTCATGAACTGTGAGATCATAACCTGAACTGGAATAAAAAGTCAGATGCTTAACTGACTGAGCCATCCGGATGCCCCAGAAAGTATCATCTTTATGTGAGTATTCTGAAAGCTGACAGTCACCAAATGCTATTCAGAAAGGCACCACAAATAGGCAATAACATGAATTGCCATGTCCTCTTTGGATGTGAGAAAGGTTCTATGTAGTTACCCAGAACTATGGCCATCATTAAAATGAATGCCATTTCTAAAAAGAGAGATGGTTGGAAAGACAAAAACATAAGCAAATTAATTTAAAAGGGCCTTCTCTGAAGTTAGAGGGCCAGAAAAAGGTATAAGTTAAAACCGAACAAGAAGGGAACAGACAAAAGAAGAGAACGTAGAATTTTAAAGCTAAATGGAACTTGATTATGTTAACATGCTTTGTGTTAGTCAGGATGAGATCAACTATATTAAGATAATGAACAGAAATCTCTGTGGCTTAACACAACAAAAGTTTATTTCTTAGTTTGGTTTGCTAGACACTTTCATTTATCTGATCAAAGTTCTAAGTTCTTTCCATATTGCGATACTGCCATGACCTCCAAATCCGCTATGGCAAGAGAATAGAAAGATGGAGAGGGGCACACTGGCTTCTCCCAGAAGTGACACATGACTTGTGTTCACATTTCATTGGCCAGAATTCAGGCACATGACTCCAACCCAACATCAAGGAAACCTGGGAAAGGCAGCTTTCCTGTAAACCAGTGAGGCAAATCATAAAACTGCTTCCAGACCACCATTATGTATCCCCATCTTCCCAATTTTTGCCATACTCAGTCACCACTTGAATATGCTTACTAGTTGAAGTGAATTCTAAATAAATTGCTTAGGGGCATCTGGCTAGCTCAGTCAGAAGAACATGAGACTTGACTCTTCATCTCAGTGTTGTGAGTTCAAGCCCCACACCGGGTGTAGGGATGACATAAATAAACAAACAAACTTTAAAATCAAAATTACTTATAAATAAATCAGTTCACTTAAAAAATCTAATTACCATTGGGTGCCTGGGTGGCTCAGTTGGTTGAGCCTCCGACTTAGGCTCAGGTCATGATCTCATGGTTCATGGGTTCAAGCCCTGTGTCGGGCTCTGTGCTGACAGCTCAGAGCCTGGAGCGTGCTTCACATTCTGTGACTCCCTCTCCCTCTGCCTCTCCCCTGCTCATGTCTCAAAAATAAACATTAAAAAAGTCTAATTACCATTAAATCATCTACTAATTTGATTAAAATATAATTTCAGTTGTTTGATATAACAATTATGTATTTTTCTAATGTGCATTAAAATACATGCATACATGGGGCGCCTGGGTGGCTCAGTTGGTTGAGCGTCCGACTTTGACTCAGGTCATGATCTTGCGGTCTGTGGGGTTGAGCCCCGCATTGGGCTCTCTGCTGACAGTTTAGAGCCTGGAGCCTGCTTCCTATTCTGTCTCCCTCTCTCTCTGCCCCTCCCCCCTCTCATGCTCTCTCTCTCTCTCTCTCTCTCTCTCTCTCTCTGTCAAAAATGAATAAACATTTAAAAAAATTTTAAAAACTACATGCATACTTATTAACAATACGTATTTTTAAATTTTTTTAAATGTTTTATTGTTTGAGAGACAGAGCATGAGCAGGGGAGGGGCAGAGAGAGAGGAAGACACAGAATCCAATTTAGGCTCCAGGCTCTGAGCTATCAGAACAGACTCCAATGCAGGGCTGGAACCCACAAACACAAGATCATGACCTGAGCTGAAGTTGGACTCTCAACCAACTGAGCCACCCAGGTGCCCCAAAGTATATGTTATGGACGTTCTAAAATCATCACCCCCCCACTCCCAAAATGAAATAAAATAAAATGACATTAACTAACTAAATGAAATCATCTCCCACATTAACAATGGTAAGCAAAACACTTTAGAAATAATTAATCTAACCCTCCTATTTTTAAGATGAGAAAACTGAGGCCCAGAAATTGACCCAAGTCCCCCCGAATTACATGGGAAGCTGAATGGCAAAGCCAGAATTAGAGTCTAGGTTTCCTTTCCACTATACCATGTTTCCAATACTCTAAGTTTGTGGGGAAAGGATGTGGGCACTAGAAAAACAAACTGAGTCACTACAATTAGGGGAATAAAAAAGAACACAGCACAATGTACAAATACCTTAAAGTTGAAAAAAAATAGTAGGAAGGGTTGTGAGGCTGCAAAACAGGTGGAGTCTCAAAACATGATGCCCACACAAATCAGCAGATTGGGGTGTATGGCTGTCTAAAGGCTTCCAAGAGGCTGTTTTTCTGAATTACTTAGACTCACTGATGAATAACTCTAGGGACCTTGAGAATCACCATGAGACTGGAGAGGAACAAATGTGGCTGGAAGAGCCACTGGGACAGCAGCTGGACTGTGCATGTGGAGGCACAGGAAGTGCCTGCTGTCTGTTCTACAGATTACCCTCACGTGTGCATGGCCACAGACCCTCAGGAACACATCGCTGATACACACAGGGAAGAGCATCAATTACATCTGAATCAAAATAAAATGCCAAAAGGATTTGGATAAGAAACTTCTGGAGGATTACTGGCAATTCCTTAATATTCTTAAAGCAGCTTTGCAATGAAATGCCTGCTCTTGAAGAAGCACAATAAATGATTGGCAGATTTAATTTTACTAATTAGGATTGTAGGATTTGGCAACTGAGGACATTTTGGAGGTCATCTACTATAGATTTTCTTTTGAAATCTATGAAAACTTATCTTCAGAATAAGCTTTATGGACAAACTCATTAACACAGAACTGATGGAAACAGAACCTGCCTGGTTGGAGGAGTGTCTTAGTGTGGGCGGCGATAATAAAATACCATAGACTGCATGGCTGAAATGATAGAAATTTATTTCTCACATTTCCAGAGGCTGGGAAATCCAAGATTAGGGAGCAGTCTGGTCAGGGTCTTGTGAGGACTCTTTTCCTGACTTGTAGTTGGCTGACTTCTTGCTGTGTCCTGAAATGGAGAGAGAGTGGACTCTGGTCTCTTTCTTTCCTTAGAAGGATTCTTACGGCCTCATGGGTGCTCTATCCTTATGATGTCATCTAAACGTAATTATGTCCCAAAGATCCCACTTCCAAATACCTTCACAAAGTCTTCATTGAGGCTTCAACATATGAATTGGGGTGAGGGACAGATATTCAATCTTTAGCAAGGAGAAGGGGTTCTGGAGATTTGCCAGCTTGGCTCTTAACTATCCTCCTTGTCCCACATACCCCCTGAGTACAGATAGATAATCCAATGCCCCTTCACCCATCCAGTGCCTTCCTGGTTGCAATGAACAAAGCTAGGCTTAGAGGTATTGTGCAGATTTCTGAGGTCATTGAGTTAGGCAATGTCTGTCAGAACTAGAATCCTACACTTTTGATTCATGGTGGATCTCCTGTGACATTACTATGGTAGGAGACAATGATATTGTGATTTGTAGACAGGTCTATATTTTTCTTTATAAATAATATCTAGAAATTGTATATTGCTTGAAGCAAATTATAGAATAGAGTTCTACCCTCTCCTGTTCTAGACACCAAAAGCACACAACATGGATAAGTTCTTTTTTAAAAAAGACATATTGAGATATCACTGACATAAAATAAGCCAGCATAAAGTAAAATTGGCAAAAGCATTAAAATTTACATTTGATAAGTTTTCATCTAAGTGTGTACCCATGAAATCATTGTGAAAATCAAGACAATGAACATATGTATTATACACTAAAGTTTTTTTGGGTTCTTTTTTGTCACCTCTCTATCTTCCTCACATCTTCCCCATTTCAAGGAAACAACTTTCTTATTTCTATCACTACATATTAGTGTGTAAGATAGAAATTTATATAAATGGAATCATGGAGTATATTCTGTTTTTCTTCTGTGGCTGCTTTCTCTCACCATAATAAAGCTGAGATTCATTTATGATGTTGTGAGTAGGCAAGTTTCATTCAATTGTATTGCTGAGAACCTTGGCTATAACCAAGGCTCTACCACAAGCTGTTTATCCATTCATCTGTTGGTGGACATTTGAGTTATTTTCAGTTTTGGATTACCACAAATAAATCTGTGCTGAACATTTGTGTATAAGTCCCTGTTTGGGGATTTCTCTGGGTTATATACCTAGAAGTAGATCAGGTGAGTCATACTGTAAATGTATAATTGACTTTTTAAGAAACTGCCAAACTGTTTTCCAAAGTGGCAGTCCTACTTTACATTCCCACCATGAGGAAGAAGCATTCCAGTTGCTCCGTATGTTTTGTATGGTTAGTCTTTTTAAAATTTTGGCCATTCTAATTGCTGTGTAGAGATCATTGTGGTTTTGTTTTAATTTTCTAATGATTGATGATATTGAGTAATGCTCACTTTATCTGCCTATTTGCTACCTATATATATTCTTTGTCAAGTGTTCAAACATTTTGCCCAATTTTAAAATTGGATTGTTTTTATATTATTGAGTTTTGAGGGTTCTTTATATTTTAGGATACATGGCCTTTGTCAGATATGTACTTGACTTTCATCAAAAAAGCAGTTCTTATTTTTTTTTCTTTTATGAATTGTGCTTCTGTTGTTGTACCTGAGAAATCTTTACCTAATCCAAAGTCACAAAGATTTTCTGCTATGTTTTCTTTTGGAAGTTTTAGAGTTTTAGGTTTTGCAAATAAGTCTCTGATCGGTGTAATTAATTTTCATATATAGTGGGAAGTATAAACTGAAGTTTATTTTCTTTTATTTTCTGTATATGGCTATCCAACTGTTCAAATACCATTTGTCAAAAACACTGCTCTTTCTCTACTGAATTGCCTTTATACCTTTGTCAAAAATAAGTTGTCCGTACATGTGTGGACCTATTTCTGTATTCTTTCGTCTGTTGCATTAATGTATATGTTTATTTCTACATCAACATCACACAGTCCTGATTACCATAGCTTTATGATAAATCTTGAAAGATAATGTAAATTCTTAAACTTTATTCTTCTTTTTAAAAATGATTTTGGCTATTCTAGATCCATTACATTTCCACATGAGTTTTAGAATTCATAATGTCAAAAATGGCTGCTGGCATTTTGATTGAGATTGCACTGAAATTATAGATCAATTTGGGGAGAGTTTACATTAATAAAAATGAATCTTGATATATGAACATGGTATTTCTCTCCATTTATTTGTGCCTTTCTTCAGCAATGTTTTATAATTTTATTTTATTTTTTTTAATTTTTTTAACGTTTATTTATTTTTGAGACAGAGAGAGACAGAGCATGAACAGGGAGAGACAGAGCATGAACAGGGGAGGGACAGAGAGAGGGGGAGACACAGAATCTGAAACAGGCTCCAGGCTCTGAGCTGTCAGCACAGAGCCTGATGCAGGGCTTGAACTCACAGACCGTGAGATCATGACCTGAGCCAAAGTCGGACGCTTAACTGACCGAGCCACCCAGGCACCCCAAATGTTTTGTAATTTTCAGTGTACACATCACATATATCTTTTGTTAGATTTATCAAGTATCTGATGTTGTTGTATTTTTTTATAAAGATATTTTTATATGCTGTACATTATGCTCAAGTGTTGTAGCTTTTATATTCTACTCTATTTGTTTCCAGCTTTTTGAGATTTTCTTTCTTTTCTTTCTTTGTAGTTTTTATTTAACTTCTAGTTAGTTACCATATAGTGTAATATTGGTTTCAGGAGTAGAATTTTGTTATTCATCATTTACATATAACATCCAGTGCTCATCACCGTAATACCCACCTCTCCTCTAGCAACCCTCAGTTAGTTCTCTGTAGTTAAGAGTCTCCAGGGGCGCCTGGGTGGCTCAGTTGGTTGAGCGGCCGACTTCAGCTCAGGTCATGATCTCGCGGTCCATGAGTTCGAGCCCCGCGTCGGGCTCTGTGCTGACAGCTCAGAGCCTGGAGCCTGTTTCAGATTCTGTGTCTCCCTCTCTCTGACCCTCCCCCGTTCATGCTCTCTCTGTCTCAAAAATAAATAAACGTTAAAAAAAAAGTCTCTTATGGTTTGCCTTCCTCCCCATTCCCCTGCCCCTTCCCCCATGTTCATCTGTTTTGTTTCTTAAATTCCACATGAGTGAAATCATATGGTATTTGTCCTTCTCTGCCTTATTTCGCTTAGCACAACATGCTCTCTTTCCATCTGCATCATTGCAAATAGCAAGATTTCATTCTTTTTAATGGTTGAGTGATATTCCACTCTATATATAATACATACCACATCTTTTTTTAAAATATAATTTATTGTCAAATTGGTTTCCACACAACACCCAGTGCTCATCCCAACAAGTGCCCTCCTCCATGCCCATCACCCACTTTCCCCTCTCCCCAAACCCTCAGTTTGTTCTCATTCCTCAAGAGTCTCTTATGGTTTGCTTCCCTCCCTCTCTGTAGCTTTTTTCCCCCCTTCCCCTCCCTCATGGTCTTCTGTTAAGTTTCTCAAGATCCACATATGAGTGAAAACGTATGGTATCGGTCTTTTTCTGCCTATTTCACTTAGCATAATACCCTCCGGTTCCATCCACGTTGCTGCAAATGGCCAGATTTCATTCTTTCTCATTGCCAAGTAGTATTCCACTGTATATATAAACCACATCTTCTTTATCCATTCATCAGTTGATGGACATTTAGGCTCTTTCCATAACTTGGCTATTGTTCAAAGTGCTGCTATAAACATTGGAGTACAAGTGCCCCCCTGCATCAGCACTCCTGTATCCCTTGGGTAAATTCCTAGCAGTGCTATTGCTAGGTCATAGAGTAGGTCTATTTTTAATTTTTTGAGGAACCTCCACACTGTTTTCCAGAGCAGCTGCACTGGTTTGCATTCCCACCATCAGTGCAAGAGGGTTCCCATTTCTCCACATCCTCGTCAGCATCTATAGTCTCCTGATTTGTTCATTTTAGCCACTCTGACCGGTGTAAGGTAGTATCTCAGTGTGGTTTTGATTTGCATACCACGTCTTTATCCATTCATCAGTCAATGGACATTTGGCTGTTTCCATAATTTGGCTATTGTTGATAATGCTGCTATAAATATCAGGGTGCATGTACCCCTTTGAATCAGTATTTTTGTATCCTTTGGGTAAATACCTAGTAGTGCAATTGCTGGGTCACAGGGTAGTTCTATTTTTAACTTTTTGAGGAAACTCCATACTATTTTCTGGAGTGGCTACACCAGTTTGCAGCCAATTATATTTTTTAAATTTAAATTTTTAATTTTTCATTGTTATTATATAGAAATATAATAGACTTCCATAGAGTTTATATGCTATAATTTTGTTAAATTTATTTGTTAGTTTTAGCTGCAGTTTCGTAGATTTTTGTAATATTTTATTAATAGACAATTGTCCATTAATAATTTTATTTCTTTCTTTTCATTCCAGATACTTGTTATTTTTCCTCACTGCACTGACTAGAAACTTCAATACAATATTTAACAGAAGTCATGGGAGTGTACATTCTTGCCTTGTTCCTATTCTTAGAGAGGAAAGCATTCAGCCTTTTACCATTTAAGAATAATGTTAGGTGCATATTTTACAGAGCTGCCATGTTAGGGTAAAAAACTTTCTTCCATTCATAATTTTCTGACAGTTTTTATCAGGTATGGATGTTGGAGTCTGTCAAATGCTTTTGCATGTACTGGAGATATCTTTTAAAAAATTATTTTAATATGGTTAATCACATTGATTTTTTTTAAACTTATTTACTTTTAAGAGAGAAAGAGCACAAGTGGGGAATTGGAAGAGAGAGAGAGGGAGAGAGAGAATCCTAAGCAGGCTCTGCACTATCAGTACAGAGCCTGATGCAGGGCTCAAACTCACAAACTGTGACATCATGACCTCATCTGAAGTTAGATGCTTAACTGACTGAACCACCCAGGCGACCCTGATTTTTAAATTTTTTTTTCAACGTTTATTTATTTTTGGGACAGAGAGAGACAGAGCATGAACGGGGGAGGGGCAGAGAGAGAGGGAGACACAGAATCGGAAACAGGCTCCAGGCTCTGAGCCATCAGCCCAGAGCCCGACGCGGGGCTCAAACTCCTGGACCGCGAGATTGTGACCTGGCTGAAGTCGGATGCTTAACCGACTGTGCCACCCAGGCGCCCCGACTGATTTTTAAATGTTAAACCAACCTTACACTGTTGGGATGTATTATTTTTAACATATTGCTTTATGTAATTTTGTGAAATTTAGATTTTTGCATCAATATTTATACACCATATTGGTAGTATTCTTTTTTCTTTTAAACTTTTGTCTCATTTTGGTATCAGGATAATGCTAGCCTCAGAGAATGAGCTGAGAAGTATTCTATATTTAAATTTCAGAAAGATTTTGTGCAGAATATTTTTTTCTTAAATATTTGGTAGAATTTCTCAGCAAAGTTATCTTGGCTTGGAGTTTTCTTTGTGGGAAGGTTCTTAACAAATTTAAGTGCTTTAATAAATATTGAGTTATCCGGGTTTTCTACTTTGAGTGAGCTTAGTAGTATGTAGCTTTAAAAAATATGTCCATTTTATCTAAGAAGTCAAATTTATTGCCATAAAGTTGTTCTAAGAATCCTAATTTCCCTTTAGTATCTGTACAATGTATGATGATACCCCTCTCTCAATCCTGACATTAGTATTTTTTGTCTTCTCCATTTTTATCCTGTTCATTTGGTTAGAGGTTCATCAATTTTTATTGATATTTTCACAGGTAATTATTATGATACTGAAATGTCTTCTTGTATTTATTTATTTATTTATTTATTTATTTATTTATTTATTTATTACTGTAACTCTAGTTCCCATCTCTAGTGTCTCCACACTACAAAAGGATGATCTTTCCTGAAGGATAAAATCCAGACTCAAGGTCACATGTAAGAAGAACCCCTCTAACATTCTTCAATTGATTATGCTCCAGTTATAACAAACTACTGATGATTTTCTTGGTATACCAAGCATGTAATATCTTTGTATTTTGCACATGCTGTTCCCATCTTTCCCTTGCTCCTGGTCATTCTTTAAAATTTGACTTAAGAATTACTTTTCCGGGGTGCCTGGGTGGCTCAGTTGGTTAAGTGTCTGACTTCGGCTCAGGTCTGACCTCACTGTTTATGAGTTCAAGCCCCACATCAGGCTCTGTGCTGACAGCTCAGAGCCTGGAGTCTGCTTCAGATTCTGTGTCTCCTTCTCACTCTGACCCTCTCTTGCTCATACTCTGTGTCTCTCTCTCTCAAAAATAAATAAACATTAAAAAAATTATATATATTTAAAAAAAAAGAATTACTTTTCCCAGTATGCCTTCTTCAGCCACTCCTCCCCCATACCTGGTTGCAGCTAACCACTCAGTGTTTCCCTAGCACTTCATGCATTTAACTTCACAGAACTTGTATTTGTGCTATTGATGCTCCGTTTACTTATGTGTCCCCTCAACTAGACTGTAAACTCCTAAGTTCAAGAAGTGCCTCACTCATTTTTGTATCCTCACTGCTCAGGTCAATGACTGTCACAGACGTAGAGAACAATAATAGGCCAATATTAGGGCAGTTTTGTTCAGCTCCATTGTTGTCAAAGTGTGCTCCTTGGATCAACAACAGCAGTACCACTTGGGAACTTATTAGAACTATAAATTCCTTATCCTATCCAGCTTTATGGAATCACTCCGAATTACTCTGGAAGGGAGACCCATCAATCCATGGTTAAGAAGCTTTGTTGATAACAGTTGCTAAGGTTTGAGAATGATTGGTTTAGTAAGTAGGAAATGATGGGGGAATCAGCAAGACCCAGTTTGAATCCTGCCTGCATCAAACTCTTTGACCTGGAATAACTTACTTAATCTTTTTAAAGCCTCAGTTCCCTCATACATAAAAAGGGGACAGCATGAGCTATTTTATAGGATTAAGATTTAAATGAGATCTAGAGCTTCTAGTGTAATAAATGACCCATGATATGTACTCAATAAAAATGAAAGTAGTTAATAAAATAATATTCAATAATTTCTACCTGATGGAAACAGAAGACTTCTGCTATGCTTGTCTCTATATAGTATTTTCATCTAATTGGAGAATAGAAAGAAATCATTCTTAAAATCAGAATAGCTTAAGAATCAGTAGAATCGATGGGGGAGAGCAAAGGGAAAAGGCTGAGGGAGATTTATTTTAGGAGGAGAAAAATCTGATGAAATTATTTGAAATGTGCTCCCCATATTTTGCAATAAAATTCAAAATTACAGTTTTTTCTTGGTGAGAATAGTCATATTCAAAGTCTGAGTAGTACTTAGTTTGGAAATTATCACCTTATTTCAGTTAGAACACTCTTATTGAACACCAACCACAGCATGGGCATGGTGCCAGATACTGAGATACAGGGAAGGACACAGTGTTCCCCACCTAAACTAAGCTGGGTCTAGTAGTGATGTCCAAAACAGATTAGCAGTCAATTTCTTTTGGATTTTAAATACTTTATAATGGGAGGAATGTAAAGAGGAAAAATCTGTTTGGGCAGCTAAGATAGCCCTCAGTTTTTGGTTTATCTGTGAACAAAGAGAATGGGATTTCCTTCAGCATCACCATTATTTAAGTGGGTATTTCTCCTGGAATTTGTGGCCCTGATTTTGTTGGTATTTTCGCCAACCTAGGTCCATTATATGCTTCCAGACACATACGAACAAGATGGTAAAAAAACAAAACAAAGTTGGCATAGCAACTTTTAAATTTGTCCAATGCTCCAAACATGTGTAGGTTACCTCTACATTCAAGGCACTATGCTAGAGAGAGCCAAAGATGAATAATATGTCATCTGTCCTGAAAAAGTTCAAGGCCTACTGAGATAGATGCGTGCTCACCTCACAGCCGCGCGTTTTTCTAGCTCTTTATACTTGACAAACCACCTTCCCATAAATGATCTTAACTGATTTTCAGAACAGCTGTATGAAGTAAATAGAGCAAGCATTATTGGTCCACTCTACAGATAGGACATCAGAGTAAAAACGATACCTCTTTTTTGTCTGGACATTTCCACCATGTTAACTCCATCTTCTGTCTTACTGCCCTTGGGCCTCCATCATCAAGTTGTATTGATGCTACCACCTAAGTGTCTCTGAAATTTCTGCTTCCCTGACTATTTCCACCACTGCTGCCTTAGTTGAAATAAGCTCATCTTTTCTTGCCTGGGCTATTTCAATAACCTCCTAATTGGTCTCCCTGCCTACGAGTTCTGCCCACTCCAATCTGCCACCAGAATTATCTTTCAAAAACAGAAATGATTATGCCACTCAGCTGAAAAATCCTTGCAGGCTTCCCTATCCATCAAAATAAGTTTCAAATTCTGCAGCATGGCATAAAGGCACTTCACCAAGTTACCCCAGCCAACCTTCCAAACCTCACCCCTTGAGGTCCATCGACCTTGACCTCTAGTCTGCTACACACAGATCAAATGCTCCAACCACACTGAGCTTATACTCTGTCAAGCCTCTGTATCTCTGTCTGATGAGCTACTTATCCTTTAAGACCCAGCTTACGTGTTACCAACTCTGAAAGACCTTCATAATCATGACAGTCTTATTTGGTGCTCCTTGCCTTGTGAGTCTGGATCTCTCTGCATTTTCTGGCTTATCACTGGTCACAATGTAGCATGACTGCTTTCTCCCTGGGTACTACACTGTAAATCCCCTGGAGATAATGGTCTCATTTTAATCACCTTTGAGAGAATCCTGAAGACCAGTACTAATGGGGAGAACCCTTGCTAGAATTGCCACATTTATCAACAGAATGCCCAGTTAAATGTGAATTTCAGATAAATAATGAATGATTGTTTAGTATCAGTATACCAAATATTGAATGAGCTATGCTTATACTAACATGTTAAAAAATCTGAAATTCACATGTGAGTGGCTGTCCTGTAGTTTTCTTTGCTACATCTGGGACTCCTAATCCCCGTGGACCTAAAACCCAGCTTCTATACCTCCTGGAAGTTTAGCACGGCTACAGTCATAATGTCTAGTATAAACCAAAGCTGTCATTTCTGCCCCACCCTCATAGAGCTTCCTGTTCAGTAAAGAAGTCACAAAAACTATTTCTAGAATTAACTGGTAAACATTCAAAAGCTACGTGCTCTTGACACACATTGACATGGATAGCTACATGGTAAGGGCACATCTTAGTCTTTGTCCTATGGGAGAAAATAAATCCAGTTTTTTTCAGTTGCCTGATTCTAAGAATATATTAAAGTGAGTCTGGAATACTTAGTTGAAAGGGCTTGGTTGCACTTTTGATCCAACAACCATGATATTGAGATTAGTGTAACCTTGGTCAAATTGTTTAACTCTTCTGCACTTCCCTTTAAGAAGTGTGCATGAGGAGGGAGGTTGTGGGGCAAAGAAAGTAATCAAAGCCCCTTGTGTAACAAAATGACTGTCAAGCTAAAAGTGTAACTTCATAATGCACATTCAGATAAGGGCAGAGGCAAAAGTCAGGTCAGGAGCATTACTAAGTTTTCAGTTCTTGTTGCAGAATGCACAAACCTGGAATTGGAGCCAGAAGATTGCAAAAATGATTCCAGATCTGCATGGTAACAATTTCAACTGACTTCCACTCCTGCTGAAATTTAGCAGCAGAGGAAGTTCTTTTTCTGGCTGTCTGCCTTCTCCCCGCCTCCCCCATCCCTCAGTACCTCAGGCTGCTCACTCCCCACATCTGTTTCCAAGCCTTAGAGAGTTGGGTCACAGCATGGCGCAATAAGCAGAATTAGCAGGCAGCATGAATCAATGGTAAACCTTTGATTTTAATTCCTTGCCTCTCCTCTAGAGGAAGTGTGGTCTAGTGGTTAACCCACTAAAAAAAGCAGCTAGGAGGCAAAATTCCTGGTCTTTTCCATCTCTGTCTTCTGTTCTTATTGGGGCACCTTGCCCATCAAACATCCTTCCCCCACCCTCCCCCTCCCCAGCCCCCTCCCCCGACTATTGCCCTGTATAAGCATTTTCCCCTCAACTGACCTCATGCTCAGACTCACTTGGGAAACTCATTAAATGATTCCTGAGACCCATCCCAGAACCTCCCAAGGAAAGTCCTAGGAACTTCTGTTTTTAACAAGTGCTACAGGTAAGTCTTCACAATCAGACTCAGCTCAACTGGATGCTGGTTAGTCATGACACAAATGAGCCATGACACTAAAGAGAGCAGCACTAAAGGAAACCAGAGCAGGAAAGCTGAGGTGAAAAGAAAATCTCTGTCCCAGGGTTTGCTTGCACAAGCTCATGTGTGATAAAAAGGTAAAGGACGAGGAATGAAAAGATGCAGATTCTAGTTCTGGCTCTATATATCTAGAGTTGCGTGAGCATGGGCAGGTCAGATAACCTCTCCTGATGGCATTTTTGTTTTAAAAATAAAAGTGATTAGATCACCTCTTTCGGTTCTGTGATTCAATGAATTATTTCTGTGATTTCACAGAAATGCCAAGATGGACTCAGAAAATCTCTTTTCCTGAAAATGACAGTGGGTACAGTCACAGAGGTGTGGGCTGGCTTGTTTGGGGTTGTGGGCAGACAATGGAAATAAGTGGCAGCCGGGAGGTTTGGGGCCAAGGCCACAAGGAGTTTTCTCCCTGACTCCCTGCCTTGAAGCTCTGCAGCTGGCCTATTTATGCAAAGGCTTTGGCTCCTCTTTCCTTTCAAAAGCATTTCTGACTCGTAGATTCCCCCAGGAGCAGAGATTCATCGTTTGGTGGAGAACTTGCACATGCTTTTCTGACAGGAAGAAAGGACGGAGGAATAAGCAGGCTTGGATGGATTAGTGAGTGGGCTAGAGTAGCCAAAGAAGTGAGTCTCCTGGTGCATGATTAACATAGACCCATCACATCATTAGCTCTGAATATGCCCAGCAAAAACCCTTTGCCTCACTTCTAAAATGCCTAGAAGTGTGCACTCATTAGTGGACTGGACACCCGCCTACTTATCTGCCTCTGGAGCATCCGGGCATTTTTCCACCCAGAACAAGTGGGGGGTGAGTTAGGAGGAGGAGGGGGGGAGCCTTGGAAGTCACAAGTGAGTCATGATGGTAGGAAAAGGATGTCTTACTGAGCCAACGCAGAAGGAGCTTCCTAGAAACATCGTGACAGGCCCCATAAAGCCCACGGTTTGCTTCTAATTACAGCATGCCCACATTTGAGCATTTTCACAGTCTTCCCATGGCAACAACGGGGTTTCTGAGCAAGAGGACTTTGACTCAAATGTGCTCTCTGCTTCTAATAGTGGGATCTGGTTGGACTTTCAGAAAAGTTATTTTTGCAATTTTACAAAGGAATTATTACTGGCTTGCCTATGCCTATTAACACATCCATAAACTGGAGTTCAGCACATTGTACTATACAAAAAGGGCAAACTGAGCTACATAAAATTTAAAAAGATATTTTTAAAGGGCAAGATGAACAACACGAAATCAGAAAAAATAGAGTCCTCAAATAAGTGGAATCTGTTTCTCTCCTCAACTTGAGGCAAATGGCAAATTAACAACGACAAAACTAATTTAAAAAGCAACTTTAAAAGGATGCTATAAATGACTCGGTTATAGTATTATTGTCTATACTTCTTGATTCTATTAGACAATGACCACTCTTCCTGGCGACAGTCATCAAGTACGACATGGGCTTTTGAAAAAAAATCAAGCTATGTTCCAGGGTGAATTTAATATCACAGTATTTTCTTCTCTTCAAAAACCTTTGAAAATTGCTAATTCTGGAAAACTTGTTAAGGCCAGCTTTTAATTACATCCCAGCTCTTGATCATTTTAGGTAAAGAAACATTTTATTTTTATCCACCCATTCTTTTCCACTGTTCATTATTTAGATACCAGAGAGGCTAGTCAGGACCTGGGAGGCTGAAGGTAAAACTTTTTCGTTCTCCAGTAAAACAGATTCCAGGCTTGATTAAGTAGATCTAGGGGAGATCGTCAGGGAAGAGGGATTTCCCAGGCTACCCTGGAGATGGAGCTGAGAAACAGCGCTTGCACCTGCTTGGAAGCAGCGTGGGGCTGACTGGGAATTTTTTGTAACATTTGTAAAAGCTGGCATATGTGGCATTTAGAAAAGGAAGAGAAGTACTGCCTATCCATTTTTGCAAGATTATCAGATGAGGCTTCACTCTGTAAATCTCAGCAGTTACGAAAGTTGGCGTGGTTTTTAAACCCCACCACAGGAAGTAGGGATGATCAGAAAACATGTTGGCAGTGTTTTGAAATTTTCCAGAAGTATGAGAGATTCTCTTTTGTATAAAAAATAATGACCTCAGGTTTAGTAACTTCTTAGGAAACAATGAAGACAGAAGATAAGCACTTTCCTCAATACCTCTTACTGTCTTCAGATAAATGCATGAAATTTTATAGGATTAATTCAGGAAGTTATTATAGCTATTTTATGATAAATTAAGTAATAATATGTGCAAATTTTCTTCTCAATTTTTAGCATATTTGATTTTTTTTTTAAGTTTCAGATATTTATTCGCGTAAACACCAACACAATACATCAACACGACTTCGTGCATTCAGAGGGGAACTATTTCCTGGATAAGTGGAAAATTGCGCGGATGGCTTCTGGAGAACTTTCATTCTAAGCAGCTTTATAGTGAAACATTGCATTTAGAAGTCTGGACCTTCTTTCTTCAGTTTGCTATAATTTACATTCACTGAGTACAATTTGTATTGATCATTGGGACCCAGTTTGTTCCACGGTTCTGGGTTATTCTTCCTGTCACAACTGACATCTGGATTGAACAACGCCAGGAGCAAGACATATAGTGCTGCTCCAGTACCTCCTGCTCCAATAAATATGAAGAGGGGGATCAAGCTCGGATGCTTCCTGGCCTGACTGAACATCTGGCGTAACATGGCTGCAGCAGAGGCCTCCGCTCCGGGAGAAGAAAAGATCAAAACTGCAAGGCCGGGCACTAAGTAGTCCCTGCACCTAGCGTGAACGGACGTCCAAAGTCACCCGTATTTGCTTACTTTTATAATAAAATATCTTTTACCAAAATTGGGACAAAATATCAAATAAAGAGAGCAGTAGTGCTTTGAGGAAGGATCTAAATATGTTGTGGATGTTGTAATTTTGATTAAAGTAATCAATGGTTTGGGGGACAGCAAAATATAACAGCAGTTAATTTTTATTTAATTTATATGTCATACTATGTGCCAGGCACTGTTTTAAGGGCTTAAAAAATTGCCAGTTGTAGTTAATTCTCACAACTACCTCCATCCCCATTTTACAGATGGTAAAATTGAGGCACAGAGAGGTTCTGTAACTCTCCTTAGGTCACCGGATAGTAAGTGGAGGAGCTGGAATACAAATCTGGCAGCCTGTCTCTTGAGTGTCTTGAGTTCGCAATTGCTATGTGATATTGCCTCTTTGAAAATTGACCAAGGGCCCTTATAGAAAATAGAGCAACTTAGAATGTGTTCAAAAGCCTCAAACTCTTGAAAGTAAGCCCCTAACTCAGCCAAGCACTTTCTATAAAACAGTCAGTCTGAGGAATATTCTCCTTGAGTCGGTATGAGGAGCTCTTTGGTGTGACTGTAGAGTACTTGTCCGTGACACATCACTTGAATGAGTTGTAAGACAATAAAGGCCATTAGATGAAATGTTCACCTTAATCAACTAAAATATTGTGCCTATGAAGTGTCACAAAGCTGCATGTCCTATCTGTAAGGAACTTGTGCTTTGATAAGACAAAGGCAATTATTGACATTTGGTAAGCCTTTATTGCAAAGCTGCTATCTAGAGGGCATATAAAGATAAACAAGCCCTGCTTCTTACTTCAAGGTGGGGCAGCCTGGGTGGGGAGATGGCGGATCACCATGGGGTGTGTTTGATGCCATAGTAGGTGAAAGAGAAGGATGCCGTGAGAGCAGAACAGGGCTCCTAACCCCGGAAGAGAATTCCAGGATGGCTTCTCTTAGGACATGAGACGTGACTGAAATCCTTTTCATTTTTGTTTCCCATTTCCACATTACTTTTCACCCTCTCACACACATTTAAATTTATAGCTTTAAGGGTACCATCTGAAGGAAAGAAGGATGTGCAAGCTCCCAGTTATAGAACGCATAAGTCACAGGGATGAAAGGTACAACATGGGAATATAGTCAATGGTATTGTAATAGCGCTGTGTGGTGACAGATGGTGGCTACATACACTTGTGGTGAGCATAGCATAATGAATCGAGTTGTTCATTATGTACACCTGAAGCTAATGTAACATTGCATGTCAACTGTATTTCAGTTAAAAAAAAAAAGTTAAGATTTGTTCTCATTCCCCAATCATGTATCTTCCTTTCCATTAACCTCCCAGGCTAGATGCTGGGATTGATCTCAATAGAATATGGCCAAGAAGCCTTGGGCAGCTTCTGGGACAGGGGACAGTACCAGGACATCTGACTGATTGTCCAGAATGGATTTTTTTTTATCTGATGCTCCCCATGTGTTTTAAGATGGGGCTGCCTTAGCCTTCCATGCAGGCAGGCCTCCTGGTTACTGATCACTTACCTGAACTGTACCTGAACTGTACCTGGTGGTGAGCTTCCCTATACTTTTGCCTTTGTTAACTTTTTATATTCCCATATATCTACATGATCTTATTTCTGCTTCCTTGCTTGGTTCCTGTGTCTTTGCTATCTCTGACCTTTGATTTATGTTTTCTTTTCGACTTGCCAAGTCTTGTGATGTCTGTAGCTTTAGATGGACTTCTGCCTCTTGGTTCACACACTCCATACTTCTTGCTTTGTGCACTCTTGTATTACACAATTTCAGATAGGAATTAGAGTCTTGGCAGTGGATAGAATCGAGTGCTAGATACTCAAGAATAGAGCCCAAAGTAAAATATAGAAATTTAACTGCTCTCTGTTAACCAGAGAAAACTTCTGGGAGAGAAGTATTCTCAAAAAACATTGACTGTTAACTGTTGTTACACATGAACACATAGCCTTTTGATAAAAAAAAAAAAAAAAAAGGACTGCTTTAGATTCAGGTAGGCAATTTTATTGGCACTTATGTGTGTACCTTCAGCTTTAAACAAAATTAATAATGGTGTGTGAATATGTGAGATGATGGCAGGTTGCTATCACCAGATGCCCTTAACCCATCGCCAAAATCTGCTCTGAGTTCCATAGCAGGTATATTCAAAATTCTTCAATGTGCTACGTAACAGATTTAAAGATGTGAAGGACCCCAGGGCCAAAGATTAGGGGATAGCAAGTTTAGGAAACTGAATACTGGTTTAGAATCTTTCAGACACACATTTTTATAGCTTGGGTTTGTATTCTGAAAATGTTTTCTGTAAAAGTTTAAAAGAAGGAAATAATCCTTACTGCACAAACAGTCCTCACTCTAAAAGCATTTCCTATGTTGATGCTACAAATAACCTTTATTTTTTTCAAAACAGAAGTACCAGAGAACATTTCCTCTGTGCACCAATTTTCTCAAAGTGTGAGCAATGCTAAATTGCCTTTCCTTCTTTTCCTGCTCTTGAACTAGCTTTATCTCTCTAGAATCTTCTCTACAATCACCATCTTCCCATCAAGCAGTGACAACATAACTTTTATTGCACACTGCGTATGGAGAACGGCATGGATAAAAATTGGCATCAGAAAAGCCTAGTAAGTGAGATGCAATAACAAAAAATTAAAACTTGTGTCTTCCTCTCCAACTTTATCGTGTTATGGATTACATAAACATTCAAGGAGGCCATTTTGGAAATAGTGCATGAGGGAGTTTATCAACTGAAGCTAGCAGGGCAGTATTTCTGACTCTTTTAATGAGGTTTCTGCATCAACATAGGACAATTTGGTAACTTAAAATGCAAATTTCTGGGCTCTACCCCAGGTTTACCAAATCAGAATCAAACCGAGGAAATCTGTATTTTAACAAGCTCTGTATGTGATCATATGGGAACCATTACTCTAGGACTGTGCTTAAAATCGGCAAGGATCCTATAATTGTAGTCAAATAAAATCACACCTGGCTCCAAGTAAATCATTTGGAAGTCTTATAAGGCATTATAAGGAATAGAAGGGGTTGGTATGGTGCTTAAAAAGAATTAAGTGGGAAAGATCTTTTTGAGATAGGGAGAAAGGAAGGCAGCCCTTCTATGGTCTCAGTGGTATCATAGCACTGCATAGATTGGCCCTCCTCTGCCTGTGGAGAAAGAAAGCAAAAGCTACGATAACTAAACCACCTGTGGTTATGACCCAGAAAGCATGACCTTCTGCTAAAAGATAAGCAAGCCTCACATGGAGCCAATGCAAGAGGATTTTGTTTTTACCCAAAAAAGTATTCAGTGTACGTTGATGGCAATTACCATTCAGCCAAGCAGAGAAAACCAGGGTAAATGAAATGATGGCTCTCAACCTTTTTGTGTGCCCTGCACATATGTGAACACTAGAATTTTTGGTACTGCACTTGAAAGAAATAAAACATTTGGAAGGACTAAGAGCCATGTCTGGATTCCCTAAAAAGCCACATAGCTACTACCATCTTCTCACCTGAGTAACCTCAGTTCTACTACTATGTGGGGAGATCTGATGGCTCCCTGCCCTTTCTGGGCTCTCTTCAGGATCAGCTTGGCACCATAACATGCCTCCTACTGCTATAGCTTGCTTTTCACAGTGTCACAGAACCTGTTCAACAAAAAGGAATCTGACAGACATCACGATCATACTCTAAACACTTGGTTAAGAGCCCAAATAAAATTGCATTTAAAAATTTGAAAGACCAGCCTCTAAAAATGAAGTACTGATAGATACGACAACATGGATGAACTGAGAAAACACTATGCTAAGTTAAAGAAGCCAGATCCAAAAGTCCACATATTGTATGACTCCACTTACATGAAATGTTCAGAATAGGCACACCAGTAGAAACAGAATGGAGATTAGTGGTTGCCAGGGGCTGGAGGAATGAGGAGCGACTGCTAATAGACACGAGACTTCTTTTGGGGGTGACAAAAAATGTTTTAAAATTTGAGAGTTGTGATGCATTTGGTGTGTGAATTTTATGGTATGTGAATTATATCTCAGTAAAGCTGTTCTTGAAAAATAATTTAAAAATTTTTGAGAGGTTCCTGTGAAAATGTTGGTACCTCAGTATGCTGAGATAGAGAGGTGAAAATTGAATTAGGCAATGATCAAGTGATAAAGTTGACAAAGTGTTGAAGTTTTGTTCAAATCTAGAGTTTTCTTTCTATTTTACCATATATTGGATCTTTTAGATTATACATAGCAAGCATAATGGAGAGCTAACACTTTTAGAGAAAACCTGTTTTCACATATAATACACAATTTGAGAGTGCTTTGATGCTAAACAAGGTTAGGCCTTTCAGGAGGCAGATAATTCATAATGATGACTTAATTTAAATCAGAATTAGTGAGAAGGATATCAAACTGTATTATTGGCATTCATTTCTTTTCAAAGTTGTTTCACAATATATTTCTTATTCTCATTAATGGTTAATTTAAATCAGATTGTTAAGGAAAGATTTTTTGTTAAAGAGAACTATTGGGGCACCTGGGTGGCTAAGTCAGTTGGGAATCCATCAGCTCAGGCCATGACCTCGCAGTTCATGAGTTCAAGCCCTGCATCAGGCTCTTTGCTGTCAGCCCAGGGCCCACTTAAAATCCTCTGTCCCCCAACCTCTCTCTCAAAAATAAGTCAAACCTTACAAAGAGAGAGAGAAACATTAACTAGAAGACAAAAATCTGCTTTATCAATATCTCACACACAGTTGTGGTTTGATCTAGATTGCTTGAACTAGATAGCACATGGTTGTTAGCATATGGCAGAGTCAGGATTTGGGAAGAGGGTAATGAACTCATTTCAAAGACTGAATTGATAAAACCGAGTCATGAAGGTATAGTAGGCTACTTAATGTTCAGTGCTTATGATCTGGTCTAACACTTCTGCTTAACAGTTTTTGTCAGATGCCCTTTGCAAATGTGAATGAAGCTATGGACCCTTCCACTCAAAGGCATAAACGCAGATGTCAACTTCTTTTCCACAGAATTTTTAGGAGGACCACTCTGAAGTCTATTCATAAACCCTTTAACCCATGCTGCGAACTCCACGCCTATGCAAAGAATAGCTCAGTCCACACTAATGCTTATTTTGGTCAATTCAAGCTATTGTCAATAATTCCATATTTGCCAAGATGCAAATTTCATTTTAATGCACTCATACACTATGTTGGGCAAGGGACAAAATGTGCCAGTTCCAAGATTGGACTTTAATCATCAGCTCTTTGGGATATGACAGTCACTTAGAGGAAGTGGGAATGTGCGAGATCATAAACTATTCAGTCCCCACTTCCCAATGAAACAGGAAGCTTCCCTAAATAAGAGGCTTCTGACATTATTTCTACTTAAACTTTAGTGAGCATCCCTACAAATAAACCTTCAAGTAGAATCTGAGATGTTTTCCAAATAGGAGTGCTCCAACCCTCCAGGCCATGCCCAGCCCCAACATAATGAGACGTGGGTCCAGAGAATTTGGGCAATCACCAAGCTTTGGTCTGAATTCTCCACAAAGAAGCCTCAATGTTTTCACTTTGTTGACCATAAGTGATATATTTAGTTATCCAGAAGGGTAGTCAATCTGCCAGGGAAAATATCCTGAAGAATATGAAGCGGGCAATTATGTCAGGCAGACCTAGGAGTTAGTGTGGATGGGCCTTGTTTTAAAACAGATTCCTAACTCAGTCAAAAAGTCTCATGTCCATGTGTTTTCCTGGGGAGAAACTTCCAAGGCGACGATGTGAAAACTAACAGACTTGATGAAGGGGTGTGTAGCCATCTGGTTTGCTCACAAGCAGAGTTGCTCTTTTTATCAGGATTATTTTCAGATTTTTGTGTGGGGGAGGAGTTGGCCATCTTGAACACCAAGTCAGTATTAACCCTATCCTTAAACAATTCTATTTAAAATTCTCCTAATAAGGATACTGGGAAACTACCCCCACCCCCAAATGAGGGAACAGAGGCCTGGTGAAATGAGATAGCCAATGTCTAGGGTGGTGGCAGGAGTTCATCAGTGGGATTTCTTGTGAGACTCCCAAGGCTTAAGAACAATTGTATTCCAAAGACTGACTGCCTGAGGATGCCCTGAGCTTTCCATTTAGATGGAAATAAGAGTTAGGGGTTGTTAAGGTGACCCTCAGCCTCCTTAGAATTGACCTCTTTTATCATTGGAGTCAAAGCTTCTTTTTTCTTCCCATTTCCCTAGCTGAGTTAGGTGAAGGAGACATTTGGACAATGGGTCACATAACTTTGCCTGTTGCAGAGTTTAAGAGAGAACACAACAGCTTTGCTTCTACTTTTTTGCTCTAATCACACATAACACTTCCCTCCTAGAATTTTGAATATTTAACATCCACTGTGAACAGCTTGCCTGTAGGTTTCCATCAGGGACAAAAAAGGGTGATGGTGTTGGAGGTGGAAAGCTGAGTTTATTCCCCACCCCACCTCCCTTTTTTTCCCCTGGGACTCTTCTAGATACACTCATCCTTATTTTGAGCCAAATAGAAGGACAGGTTTCTTTTCATTTCCTGCCTCCTGATGGGAAAAAGTTTTCATAGTTGACTCCTGGCAGGGGTGCTCCAGTATCTTGGGAAGGGCTTCTAGAAAGTGGCAGCATTTTCTCTTGCATGACCAAGAGAGCAAATTAAAGGCAGCGGCTACCAGCTACTATTACAGGCACCAGCATTCCCCGCCCCCCCCTTCTGTGTAAAGAGCAAAATCAGAAGAAAAAGGCACAGCCCAGGTTATTGTTGGAAAGTTGACTTCAGAAGAAAAACTGAAAAAGCATGAAGTGCTGTATGTGAACTTTTCTTTTTCTATCTTCTTTGTCAGTTTGGGGCTGTGCATGATAAACCAGTGTGGGTGGTTACTGTGTAAAGGGCTTCCTTTTAGTTTTTTCATGTTTCAGAGGTAGGCTTATTCATTGAGCAGACATATTAAATTCTTATCCTTTCTTTTAAAAGGAGAATAGTAATATAATTTTATAGGGATTCTACTTAGAGTGTTATGACCTTGAGTTCCAAAGCCAAATGAAGGACAAAACAAAACAAATTTAGGCTACTTCTAAATTTCTGGAATTAATTTCAACTAATGGCTTTATGCATATCCTCATTTTCCCAAATTTAAGGTGAATTTTTTGTCTCCAAAAATGATTTCCCAGAAAAAGTAAGTCACCTTCAGTGTACAACCTAATGAAATCATCTTTGGATGCTCTTTCAATAGCCGAATTTGAAAGAACAAACTACTGTTAGGGGAGGATGCTTTGGGGTAAAATTATCTAAGTTAATGTCTGTTTTTGGATGCTCATGGAGGTCATCTGCCAGAACTGGTTAAAACAAAGAGGAAAAGAAATTTATTACTAATGTAGTCATTACTCTTGAAGTGATTAGCCCTGGAATGCAAGTGTTAGATTTTTTTTCCAATAGGCCTTTTAGAGAACACATAAAAATGCAATTCAGCAAGTGGCACATTATGGATATTATAAATATACACCTACAAGGTATGAGAAAATGACCAAGTACTATGCAATGGGAGACTTGGACTATTATTTCTAGTGACAACATTGTACATGGTCCCAAAAAGTGTTAGCCCTCACACAACTTAGAAGGAGGGGACACTGATGTGTCTGGAAAACTGTTGAACTAATCACAAAACAGCAGTGGTGAGGAATAACATTGTTTTATGGAATGACAGTGGATGGATACATTAATTAAAAATCAATATATTATTTTATAAGTGTGATTTTATTTATTTATTTATTTTTCCAACGTTTATTTATTTTTGGGACAGAGAGAGACAGAGAGAGACAGAGCATGAACGGGGGAGGGGCAGAGAGAGAGGGAGACACAGAATCGGAAACAGGCTCCAGGCTCCAAGCCATCAGCCCAGAGCCCGACGCGGGGCTCGAACCCATGGACCGCAAGATCGTGACCTGGCTGAAGTCGGAGGCCTAACCGACTGCGCCACCCAGGCGCCCCTATAAGTGTGATTTTAAATATGTAGGTATAACTAAGCATTTTGAGTAGACATTTGAATTATACCTAAAAGTGTATCTTCATGGCCAAAAGAGACATTTCTTCAGGTTGTCATATATTTAGGCGTATTTGGCTAGTAGATAGATCATAGAATCATAAATCCTTTGGCAATCATATGGACTAGGGGGAGCTTGCCCATTTTACGAATGAAGTAACTAATTGAAGTTATTAGCTCAAGGTCACAAAGTTAGTTGGTGACAGAGGGAGATCAGAAATTAGACTTGTCCTTTCCATTATGACATATCACTCTCTCAATGGGGTCTTTCCTTCAGAACACTACCAAACTCTGGCAAACAGAGAAGGAAGATTAGGAGAAATGATCCCAAGGTCTCACTCTGGGGGAGAAACTTTTTTTTTTAAGTTTATCTATTTTTTGAGAGACAGAGAGAGTGAAAGACGGGGAGGGGCAGAGAGAGAGGGAGAGAGAAATCCCAAGCAGTCGGCGCCAACAGGGCAGAGCCTGAAGTGGGGCTTGAATCCACGAACTGTGAAATCATGACCTGAGCCAAAACCAAGAGGCTGACACTTAACAGACTGAGCCATCTGCCCCTGGGAGAGAGAAACTTTTACCTGGGAGAAGCACAGACATGCACACACACACACACACACACACACACACACACACACCAGGTGATACCAGTTACTGACTTCCCTTTGTGCAAATGCTGGAATTAGGTGGGAGTTTTGAAAGGTAGTGACCATAACTGTTGACCTCAGAAGAAAGAACTTCATAGTCAGGGTTTCAAGGATCAGGGAGGTGGTCAAATGGATATTGTTTTCAGTCAAAAGCACTCATTCTACAATTAGCTAGACTCTAAATAGAGACAATTTTATCTCCTCCAATACTTCATTTAGTATGTCCTCTTATACAAGGCACTGTTACCTGCCTGGAGAAATTTCTATTCTTTTTTTTTTTTTTTTTAATTTTTTTTTTCAACGTTTATTTATTTTTGGGACAGAGAGAGACAGAGCATGAACGGGGGAGGAGCAGAGAGAGAGGGAGACACAGAATCGGAAACAGGCTCCAGGCTCTGAGCCATCAGCCCAGAGCCCGACGCGGGGCTCGAACTCACGGACTGCGAGATCGTGACCTGGCTGAAGTCGGACGCTTAACCGACTGCGCCACCCAGGCGCCCCTCTTTCTATTCTCAAATAAATCATACATCTCATTGTGACAGTTTCTCTTTTCCCAATTCTGGATACCTGAAGGCATTAGCTCCCAGAAGTATAGCCATTCTTGAAGTCAGCATTTCTGAAACCTGTATATACTGTATTTGAAACTTGATAAGCTCTTACCAACAAAGAGAGGGTGTTTGAAAGCAATATGAATTTTGAATGAGGCATCCCGGGATAGTTACTTAAGTCCATATCTTGTTCTCCCCTTTCCCATTTTGTCCCCAGAACTCCTGACATGGGCAAAAATTAATCACTTTCAATTAAACAACCAACTAGATTTAAACAAATTCTGACCACCCCACCTCCTCAGTCAAAACACAAAAAATTAAGCTTCAGCAGAAACTATGCAACAGCATTCTTGGTGATTGCATTTGTTTCTAGTGTCTCTGGCTCAAGGTTGCTTCAATTGAAAAGGACTATTTGCTGATGCAGAGTGTACCTGATGAGGATTCCAGACACCTGAATTATTACTCTGTCCTTGACTCGCTCGATTCCTAGCAAGTTGCCAAACTTATTTACCTCCACCTTTTGTATAAAAAAGAAGCCATAAAATTGTTGTTTTCTTCAATAACTGAGTGAGAAATATGGTGTTAGTGACTATGAAGTACTTTCCTAAATGTTTACTTAAGGGTGGGCAAATACAGCTGGAAACCAGTGGGAAGTCTCCATAGTGTTGCTTTTTCACATGTCCTATAATTGGCATCCGTGGTGAAGAGCATTGTGTGGAGATCAGGTGGTTTCTGTTATCTTTATTTGCTTCCTTTTCATCTGCTAGTTTGAATGTAAGCTATTGTGCTCCCTGGATATCTACAGGCTTTTTGTATTTATAGAATTGCCCAAAAATTCAAAACAGGCATTATGGAGCATGGCCTGGAATTAGTTGGGGAAGTAGGCTAAGGGACTCAGCTAGAGTTCTTATTTGGTGGCTGCCAGATGAGACCCAAGGCCCTTGATTCTCAAGGATCATAACTCAAACATATGGTGACTAATTAACAGGTTAGGAGATGGTGAAGCAAGTATTCCTGAATTAATGGTTCCTTATATGTTTTCTGTGCTGGACTTGAAAGTAGCACCAGATGTCCCCAGAAAGACTTGTACACAAACGTTCGTAGCTACTTTATTCAGAATAGCCCCACGCCGGAAACAACCCAAATGTTCTTCAACAGCTAAATGGATAAACAAATGGCAACACATTCATGCAATGGAATACTACCTAGATAGAAAAGAATAAACTGCTTTCCTAAAAGCAAATTGGAGACTTTTACAAATCAAACTTTTGTGCTTGTTCTCCATAGTTGCACAACAAATACCACAAACATAGCAGCTTAAAACAATACCCATTCATTAACTCACAGTTCTGTAGGTCAGAAGTGCAAGCATGCATGACTGGCTTCTCTGCTCAGGGTCTTAGAATGCTGAAATCAAGGTGGTTGGCCAGGCTGTGTGTTTTTCTGAAGGTCCTGGAGGAGAATTTGCTTCTGAGCTCATTCAGGTTGTTGGTGGAAGTGTTTTGAAGGACTGAGCCCCGTTTACTTGTCGACTGTGCAGGGGGGGGTATTCTCAGTTCTAGAGGCTTCCTTTTCCTATTCCCAGTCTTTCTTCAGGCAGAACCCTGTCCTTTTAACAGGTTCACCTGATTATACCAGGTCTGCTAAGTATAATTAGGATCAACTGATTTGTGACCTTAATTACATCTGCAAATTTCTTCACAGTACCACCTGGGTTAGTTTTTGATTGGCTACCTGGGAGAAGATGTATATACACCAAGGGCTGGGAATCTTGAGGGCTATCTTAGGTTTCTGCCTACCACAGCTCTTAGCTTCCTTTCTCTGCTCTGTGAAAACATAGGGCCTATAAAGAAAACTGCTATAGAAGAATAGACCTGGCCCATGAGTCTAGTACCCTCACTTTAACTGCTGCACCAGCAGTTGGCATGGGGAAGGTTATCCATATGGTCTCTCTAAACTTTGGTGAAGGAGAGAAACTTTTGTAAAGAGTAGTGCATACGTACTTTTGACTAGGGGAGACAAGGGACCATAATAGTAAGAAATTAATAATTTAAAATATAATTACCAAATGTCTTGCAATAATCATATGCTTTTTTTTTAAAAGTGAAGTTACCTCATTTGTGTAGCTCACTACAGCCCATAACTCATGGGTTCAAGCAGTCCTCTTCTTCAGCCTCCAGAGTAGCTGGGATTATGGGCGACTGCCATCACACCTGGCAAGCATGTGCTATTCTTGTAATCAGACACAGAATGTTATTTTTTAAAGTAAAGTATATAACTTTATATCACAGTTTTTCATGGTTACTCCGTATGAATTTGTCACCCTTGATTTTATCCAAGCCATTGGTAAGAAACTTTTTTCCATGAAGGTGATTCAGGGAGAAAAATGTTTATAAGCTGCGTTAAAAAAATTAACATAAAATATTTTATTATATAACATAGATAATTGAATTGACCTATTCAGTTGAATGTAAGAATATGAATGAGAAAATTTGTCCTCCTTTCCTGAACTGTTAATAATCGGACACTTTTGAGAGATGAAAACAGAGAACTCAATTTTTCATTATTCCAACCCTCTTTTATAGAGCACTTCAGAAGTTCAAAAATTCATGTATGTGTACTATCTCATCACAGTGAACAATGTCATTTGAACTTTGAGGCTCAGAGATAATGTTACTTGCCCCAAATTACAAAGTGAGTTAGAGTCAGAAATGTGGTTAGAATTAATTCTGATGTTGTGACATGGTCTTTTCTCTCTACCTATTCTTAGAGTGAGGCCAAGAGTAAGGAGAGCTAGAATATGTCTATCCTGAGTGGAAAAACCCAGGCAAAGAACTTTAGAGTCTGCACACTTATTGCAGAAAGCCAGCTTTGATAGGGCTATATATGAAATTTCCTTTGTCTATTTGTTCTCGTACTGGGAATCCTCTATCAAAAGGGTGCTAGAAAAGAGCTACTTCATTACAGTAGTCGGTGAATATGTTTTCTTTCTTTTTTTTTTAATGTTTATTTATTTTTGAGAGGGGAGAAGGGCAGAGAGAGAGGGAGACCGAAGATCCAAAGCGGGCTCTGTGCTGACGGCAGAGAGCCCAATCCGAGGTTCAAACTCACAAACTGTGAGATCATGACCTGAGCCAAAGTTAGATGCTTAACCAACTCAGCAACCCAGGCGCCCAAATGGGTATGTTTTCAAATATGTACGTAAACACTAGTAAAGAATCACAAACCTCTCTTTCTTGCCTTCAGAAGCACCTCATTTCTTGATTCTGGGTGCAGCGGTTAATGTATTCTGCCATTTTCTTCCAATAATCCATAGTCAACCAAGCTAACCACATATGCTTTGTCTATTTTGGCCATGATGTCAAGGTCCTTAAAATTGCATGTCTTGGTTTGGGACTGTGCCTGGTGGTGAAATCCTATACAGTTTTATTTCTTTTGTTTGCAGTTTGTTTATGGTCTTTTCTAGGAGAGGTGATGGAACTGAGTAGGGGAAGTTACATCAGATCCATGGTTTTCTTGATTAGATCATTATAGATTCCAAAATAAACTACCTCTTATGAAGTACAGCTAAATATTGGCAGAGAGTAGGTAGTCTTTCTCCCTCAGTCCCTTGAAAAGAGGACTCACATCTTCAGTAACCTTTATTGCCAGGGGGCACACATGGTAGAAATTAAATTAAGCCATTCTTTAATTTATATACATAATCGAGAAATGGCAATTGACTTTGTTCATAGACCAATTTAAATCTATTAACATATGTAAACTTTGTACTACAGAAGTACATCTGCTTCATGAATGCAATGGCAGCATCTTTCTGATTTCAAACCCAAGCAGGATTTTGCTCCATGGATTGGAGATAAACATGATCCAAACTAGATGATCTGGAAGGCTTAGGATAATCGGACAGGTAATGAAGATTTCCTGAAAAACTCCATTCACCACAGTTAAGTTTCAGCAAGTGGAAATTACTTTAATTTGCAATAGCTCATTAAATTAACTCTCCAATTATAGAGGCCTCTGCAATGTGGTTCTTAATTAAAGCTAGTGATTAATTCACGCAACTGATAGGGGAATGGTGGCCCTCATTTTGCTTTCGAATGAAGTTACAGATACATGCAATGGTTCTTGTGTATGACCAGGCTGGGGAGGATTTCTGGACGTAATAGTCACTGCATTGGACAAAAAATGAAGTGACTTCTTATCTTGATTCTCTGCCAAAATCTCAAGGTAACTTTCCTTTTAGAAGTCTGGAACCAGGGCACTAATGGAAAATCAGAAGCAATCATTCTTATATCCTGTGCGAAGAAATACATCTTGGGTAGGTCCTACTCTAGCCTACCAACATAAATTTCAGCTACCTGATCTTTAAGATCTAATTCAAGTCCATCCTCTAGATTAAGCCTCTTTCAGAAGAGTTATTATTAGTTCTTAACTAATAAATATATATATGATGATGATGATTGTTTTTATAGGCTAATAGAAATGGAGAGCTTGCCCTATGTGGATGTTTTTAATCTCATTTAAAATTGTCCTCTATTCTTCCTAGCAATTCTATGCTGTAGGTACTATTATTATGTTTATTTTATAGATTAAACAACTGAGGTTCTGAAACCTTGAGT